>NW_008357033.1:2904115-2925618 GCF_000622305.1 Nannospalax galili | reverse complement strand
TCCCTCCTTCTGTTTCTTTTTTGACAGTTTTATACACACATATAATGAATGTTAGTAATTTTCACCCTCCATTACCCTCATCCCCCCTCTCCCTTTACCCCTGAAAACCCAAGCAGCCCCTCCCCTCATGTCTTTTTTCTGTGTGTGCCCCACTGAGTGCCCCACTGAGTTATTAGAGAGTTTCTTGCCTGAGGTTGGATGGGAGGTCATTTACTGGAGCAAGGGCAACTTATCAGTCCCTACACCACTGAAGAAAAGTACTTCCCTCCCCTAGCAACAGTTAACTGCCCCAAGGGAAGGGTGGAGCCTCATGAGCCCCTCACACATCTATTAGGTGACCCAAATTTGCCTTGCTTACGGGGAACCTTGCTCTCGTGAAGGATGTTGATACTGGCCGGCGACAGAGTCTTGGACCCTGGGACCTGTGTCTTTTCAACAAGCCGTTTGTTTCAAAATTCAGATGGTTTTTATACATCCCAAGGAACTGGCAATCATGTGGGATATGGCAGTTACATACAGAGAGTTAGGGTACAAAGAAACAGGGCATATAGTCTGTTAGTTGGCGCCAGAAGGATGCTTAAACTTTTACTCAAGGTTATCAATGCCCATCCAGTAATTTATTGGCCACAATATTTTCTTTCTTAGAGTTAAAAGCATGGTAAACTTTTAGCTTTTAGTTCAAGAGTAAACCTTTAACCTGGCATAATCTCTTAGCTAAGGATAGCTGAGTTATTTGTTCAGGACAAGGAGATGAGCTAAGGGTTGTTGACCAAGATGCTTTCCCATAGAGCAATGAGCCTGCATTTATGACCAGGCCACTGTCTCCTGCTAGTCTCTCAGTGTTCTGCAAGACAGGGATAATCAGAGCTACTGTTTTCAGTGCCCCTCCCTTTAGCAGAGAATGCAGCTTGGACTTAAAAGTTTTAGGCTCATCTCACCCTAGGGCCTGGCATCCTGGTTCCCGACACACATCTATGCTGAAATGTTGATGGCCCAATCTTGTATTGGTCTTGTGCAGAAAACCACAACTGCAGTGAGCTCATGAGTGCAATGGCCAGGTCCTGTCTGACTCTCTATTTTCCTGTTTTTACATTCTTTCTGCCCCTTCTTCTGTGATGTTCCCTGAGTCTTGGGGATGGGTGTGATATAGATGTTCTGTTTAGGGCTGAGCAATCGTACATCACTTACTCTTGGCATGTGGGCCAGTTATGAGTCTCTGTGTTAACCACTGCACACAGTAGTAAGAAGCATCTCTGAGGAAGGCTGAAGCAGCACCAATTTGTATTTAGAATGCAGTTTGACAACATGTCCATTTAGCTGACTGCACTAGCTTGCCCTCTAGGGCCTATGACCTCCCCAGCCACATAGACTGGGGAGCCAGGCATTGGTTCCCTCTTGTGAAGGAGGCCTCATCAACAATCGGAAAGTTGTTGGCTACCCTATCATAATCATGCACCATTGTATCAGTGGGCACCCATTGCCTGGCAGGTTGGTATTGTGAGTTGAGGGTGCATGGTTGGGTAAGACTATTGATGACTTTTCTCACCCAGCAGCTTACATAGTACCTTCCAGAACTTTGAAAGTTAGCCAGCAGGGAAGAAGTTTCTAGCTCAGTTCCAGCTTGAGGTCTCTATGTTCTGTATGTAAAGGGTGTGGTTGGTGTCTTCAGTGAAGTGTTCTTACTGTCAAGCTCCTGTGGGCTACTATAATAGCAATAGCCTGTGTTGTTTTGACCAACAACTCATAGGGCGGTATCCCACACCTGGAACTGGACTTTTCATTTAACAGCCAATGGCTCTTGGGAGGAGAATTGTCTTCCCATGCAGAGTATTTCCATTTGAATTATTTTATTTTATGTATGTATGCATGTATTTATTTGTTTATTTACTTATTTATTTTTATGTGTATGAGCATTATACCTGCATGTGTATAAATTCACCCATGTCCTGCAGTGCCAGCAGAAGACAGAAGAAGACATCAGAGCCCCTGGAACTGGAGTTACGGATGGTTGTTAGCCATGTGGGTGCTGGGATTTGAACCTGGGTCTTCTGCAAGAACAGCCAGTGCTCTTAACTGATGAGCCATCTCTCCAGCCCTCCATTCAAATTCTTTAAATAATCTTAAAAATAATGTTTTAACAAATTATAAAATAGTATGTTTCAGCTGGATATGGTGGTGCATGCCCTTAATCCCAGCACTCCGGAGGCAGAGGCAGGTGGATCTCTGTGAGACCAAAGCCAGTCTGGTCTACATAACAAATTGCAGGACAGCTGGGGCTATAGGGAGACTGTCTCAAAAAGCAAGCAAGCAAGCAAGCAAGCAAGCAAGCAAACAAAATAGTAGGTTTCTAATTTTTGAATTAGGTTTAGGTATCCTCCCCCATCCCATTCCTCTACCATCTCCTCTGCTCCCACTTAAACCCTTCCCCCTCCAGTCTTCCCTTCTTCTACTTTCATATGTGTTCTATTGTTAAGCCTCAGTTTCCTCATCTGTGAAGTAAAATGGCTTTTGCTGCCTGTCAGGGTGATTTGGGGGCTCACAATACCTCGACTGTGAAGGCTTTTGCAAAAAACTAAAGCAGGAGCGCCACTCTTTTCTAATTCTTTCCACCAGGGGGCAGAAGACACACACACATGAAACCTGCCTTTGCTTGTTCTTCCTCACAAGCAAAGCACCATAGGGATCCTTTTGTAAAGGTGACACCGTAACATCTCTACATCTCTACTGCTCTTAGGCAGCAGGGATTGTTTAATTCCTGTCTCAAAGACCAGGAGGAGGCTGAAGCACAGCAGTTTGAAACACTTAACCCAGGTCACCGAGCCAGGGGGAGCACAGCTGGACATCTGGCTGGAGAGAGACCCAGAGTAGCAATATAATGTGCTGGTCTAGACATTGTATATGAAAAGTTGAGGCCTGCAGACTCTGGAGACAAGTGTGCTGGGGTAGGACAGCAGCCCCCTCACCCCATTCCCACCCCAAGGCTTGGTGGGCCAGGCGGGGGCAGCAGGGCAGTGTGCCTGCTGAGGCCTGTCTGGATCAGCAGGGATTGTTAGGAGATCCTAGCCAGCAACTGATGGGTAGAAGTGGAAAGGTCTTTTTGGAGGAAAGTTTGGGGCTCTCCTTACCTTATTGTCAAAGCTGACTTGGCTTCTTGGCAAGGTGGACTGGGCCTAGTTTACTTCCTTAGTCCACCCTGGGATAGGAACTCAGGTCTGTGTCCCTATGACTATGTGTTCCTGTGATCTATGACTTCCCATCTCTGTCATTGCCTAGCTAGAACAAGGGGACTAAGGACATCCTGTGTGGGGCTTCTTGCTGCCCTCTGTTCACATAACAGACTTGCTTAGAATTCTGTATGCTATACACATTATCATGTGTAAAGTGATCATGCACAGTCTGCTTGGTCCCCAGCTGGTGGCTCTGTTTTGGAAAGTTCTGGAAACTGGGAAGTGGGGTCTTGCTAGCAGAAATAGGTTACTAGGAGATGGATCTTAGAATCTTATACCATGCTCCTGGTTCTGCCATTCTAAGTTTCCTGGCTATGAATGTGAACAGCCTCTACCTTATGCTTCTGCCATGAACTGAACAGCTCTGCCATGCCTTCCCTGACATGATGGACTCGAGCCCTCTGCCACTATAAACCCAAATAAATCTTTCTTCTTTTAAGTTTCTTCTTTCCAGGGTTGTATGTCACAGTAATGCAAAAGTAACTAATATGGGACTGGAGAGGTGGCTCAGCTATTAAGAGTATTGGCTGTTCTTGAAGAGTACTTGGGTTCAGTTCCCAGCACCCACAGGGTAGCTAACAACCATTTGTAATTGATGCCCTCTTCTGGCCTCTATAGGCATTGCATGCATGGATGCACTTAACATACATGGAGGCAAAACACTCATACACATAAAATAAAAATAATAAAATATTCTAAGAAAGAAAAGTAATTAGTACAGTTAGTTCCCTTGGGAAATTGTAGTTGCCAAGTCAAATAAGAGACAGGGGATACAGAAAGCAAAACAGCCAACGACCAGGCCAGTGTTTGTGCACACATTAGACTGCTAATGCCCTCAAGCTTAACTTCTTTCATTGGAAGGCAGTAAGCTTGCGTTAGTTCAAGGTCACATATGAAATTGATACGATACCAGCAGATTGGGGGAGCTCCTCTCAGGATACATGGGCTGTAGACTCTCTCTCTACACTGGCTGGAGTCCTGTCCAAAACTGGTCAGGAATATCAGGGTGGATGGCATCTTTCAGCAATCATCTTGTCTCTGGAGGTACATGCTGAGGAGGACAGATACTTTCAAAGATACACAGAGTATTCTCTTCTGTGGTACAGAGTACATACTCATATTCTCTCTCTCTCTCTCTCTCTCTCTCTCTCTCTCTCTCTTTCTTTCTGCTTGTGTGTGTGTAGTGTAGTGTAGTATAGTGTAGTGTATGTGGTGTATGTGCTTATGGGAGCCAGAGGTCAACATTGACTGTTTTCCCCCACTCCACCTTATCTTGAAGACAGGGTCTCTCACTGTACCCAGAGCTCACAGATTGTCTAGACTGGCTTGCCAGTCAGGTCTGAGATCTTCCTGTCTGTACTCCCCTCAGTGTTGGGTTTACAGATTTGCAGCTGTGCTGGACTTGTTACATGGTGTTGGGGATCAAGTCAGGTCCTCATGCTTGTGAGGCATCTCTCCAGCCCCAGAACACGCTCTTAGAGTGAATGAGGACAGCCAGGCTGCAGAGGCCAACATGGTGTCCCCTTAGGCACCAATGTGTAGACTTGGGCAGGTAGCTTTGAGCCTGTGACTGTCTGTGGGCATGAAGGAATCCAAACTCTTGATGGGGAAAAGATCCGATCTGATTATAGAAACATGAAAATCCTCTGGCTCCAAGCATCTGCTTATTTTTCCTCATTCCGCCAGCTTGGCTCACAGAGTGATTTCTCAAAGAAAGATCAGCTCAGTGGCTCCCCTCACAGTGACAGCAAAGCTGCCTCGGCTTTGCCCTGGAGCACAGCTCTGTAAGCACAGCAAACGATCCGTGAAGGGATGGGATTTGTATTGACAGACACATGTTTATCCAGATCAATTAGGGAAAATTATTCTTGCAACACTCCCTGAACAGGAGTTTGCGGCTAATAAGGGTTTCGAGCTGTGCAATGTGAACGACAAACATGTAAAATGAGAGGAGAAAGCTTTTGCTAGATGGCCTCCTGGGAGGGTGCTGTACAGTTGGGAAGAGATGCTGGGGTGACCCCTTGGAAGATGCTCTCTAAATGGCTCTTCATAACTAAGGACTGAGAAGTTCAAAGTGAGGAGGGAGCAGACAAGACTTAGCAAGGTAGTCCGGTACGGTACATGGAGGGAGGACAGGAAAGAGGAATGCTGGGAGAAGGGACTTGAATGTTCAGGTGGTGAACTTGCAAGGAGAACCCAGGCCTCTGGGGGATGGGAACTTACACACAGTTGATAGAAACTACTAAGGAGTCTCCACATGACTAGGGAGCTGAATCTGTTCTATTGTAGCCCTAAGATCAGCTCTTGACATTTTTCTATTCTTGTCTGTGCTCTGAAGGAATTCTGTATAGACTTTTCTGCCTCTGGCTTCCTTTAGGCTTGGCCAGTGAGAAGCTTCCTTTGGGTCTGACCAAAGAGAAGATCTTTGTGGGCTTGGCCAATGAGATATTTTTGTGAGCTTGGCCAATAAGATGTTTCCTTTGGTCTTGACAAATGAACTGTTTTCTTTATTTTTGGCCGATAAGAAGCATTGTTTGAGTTTGGCTGACACGCCATTTTTGATAAGCCAATGAGGTGACTGTGTTGAATGTTTGTATCCCCCAGCCCCATTCACATGGTGACATCCTAAGCCTTGATATGGTATATTAGGAGGTGAGTATTTGGGGACTATCAGAAGGGTGAGGATGAGTGCTGTGTATGGAGTCTGTTAAGGCTTCTCTTCAAGGTCCAGGCTCTACCCCAAGATCCCTGGCTCCACTCCTAGCTCCTGGACCCACATCCAAGCCATTCTTTCTTTGGTCTCAAAGGCGATCCCAACGTTTTCGTTAGTAAGCATGTGTGGAGCAGGAGAGTGTCTCTAGTTCCAAGTGGAGTATATGTTTGTTCTCTGCTTTCCAGATGTTTCTCCCCTCTGGGCTCATTTCACCACTCTTGGGAACATGATTTGATGACCTTGGCCTTGAGCCCAAGGAGCACAGGAGAGTTTTGGCAGCTTGATGGTGTATGAGTGCCAAACGCTTAGCAAAGCCACAGCACCTTGAGTTCATGCATCTGCCACACAGCGTTCTCCGGGTGATGTCTGGACAGAAAGATCCCTTTGGAGGGGAACTGTGCAGGAGGCTTGGGAGGTTTTCTGTAATGTGTAGGTGGAAGGAGTGGTAGGCACATACTAGGTGTGAGGACCTAGAGCCATGAGCCTGTGGAGACCATGCATACAAAATCCCTGGTAGTATAGAAACTGGGTACCCATATGTTCTGAACCTCAGTGTCCTCCTGTGTGTTGGTTAGTTTTAGAAAAGTTTTTAGGCCCTTTTCCACTGAGTATAGATTGAACACATACTCATGTGTATAAGCATGCACAAATAGGGGCTGGAGAGATGGCTCAGCAGTTAAGAGCACTGGCTACTCTTGCAGAAGACCCTGGTTCAGGGCTAACAGCCATCCTAACTCAAGTTCCAGAGAATCTGATGCCCTCTTCTGACTTCCAAGGGCACTGCGCGAGATGGGGTTCACACCTGTATACATGCAGGCAATACACTCATACACATAAAAAATAAAACACTAAATAAAATATTTTAAAGCATACACAAATATATCCTAATTTATGTCTGTTGCATTCTCTACTTCCCGAGTGGTAAATTCCAGTTCTTATCTATTTAAAATTTCAAATTCTTCTACTTACATCAGTGCTAGAAATGTATTTATTGGATTATCAGTAGTAGCTGTTGAAACCCAGGGCTGCTTGCTGAGGGTGTGACTCAGTGGCTCAGCACTTGCCTAGTGTGTGTCCATGCAGGGCTCTGGGCTCCATTCCCAGGACTGCCTTTCCCTAGGACAAAGTCTTCTCCCTGTTACTGCCCTGGGGTCTCATCATTTTGTATAAAATGAGCTATGTCTGTCTCACACAGGTAACTAAGAGAGGCAATCAGCAGGATTTATATTTGTAATTACCCAGTGTTCCAGGAGTTACTCTGTGTGGCTTTTCTCCCTGAACATGGGATGCTTGGAGTTGCTGGATGGAACCATCTTACAGATATAGAAACAGCCTGAGAGGGTTGGCCATGTCTTGTACCTGGTGGTGGTAGATCCAAAACTGGAAAAGACTCTGATTCCAGGTGAGTGCTTTCCTTTGATGAAAAAGGAAACCGCAGATGAACATGGTTTGAAAGGGGTAAAAGCCCTTGGACAATGAGGCTTACATGAATCCTCTAAGTTCATAAGCAGACAGAAGTAGAGGGGAGTTTTTCTTGCCCAGAGCCTCATCCTTAGGGGTGTCAGAAGCAACTCTTGGGATGTCTACAGTGCTGCTTAGAAACACTGCTCACCAAGCGTGGCCCCATCCACTGCCTGTTCTCACACTTATTTATTGCTCAGCCGCCCAGCAGACTCCTCAGGAGTACTTGCCATATCTTAGCAGCTCCCCATCTTAGCTCAAGGGTGCTCCCTAGAGACCTTCTGATGAGCTTTCTTTCCTAGTTTTCCTTTCTTAGCTTGCTCAGAATTGTTTTTGTTGCTTTCCTTCAAGGAATCCTAGTAGGTGCAAGGAATTTATATTAACCATCTGGGTGGTGGAGTCCCTTTGAAAGACTTTGGCAAGGCAGTGCAGTGTGAGGCCGTATTTAAGCAGTATGTAGGCTATGTGGGTGGCTTAGAAATGGTGGCTTGGTTTCATGGGGGTAAAGGGAATTAGGAGGTTGGCAGATTGATGGGGTAGTATTGAGGCCCAGAAAAGAAACAAGAAAGCTAAGCTGGGTCACTGACTGAACCAATGACAGGAAGGTATGGGGATGCAGAACTTGTTCTCTCAAAGAGCTGGCCTTACATGCTGACTCTGCTGTCTGCTTAACATGAGCAAGTGACTGGGCTGCTCCAAGGCTGTTTCATCATCTGTAAGACAGGCTGGATGACCTGTGAGGGGTCCATTGAAACAACCAAAGGGAGGCCAAGCACAGTGCCTGGTATTCAAGAAATATGATCATTGCTCGATGGTGATGATAAGATAGGATGCAATGATGCTGATGGGATGGTGGTTATAGTCATGATAATTAGGATGGTGATGATGATAATGATTATGATGATAGATGGTGGTGATACTAATGATGGTTATGTTGGTGGTGATGGTAAGGACAGAGATGATAGTGAGGATGATGATAGGGTGGTAATAAGATGATGGCTGTGATGGTGATGATAACAGTGAGAATGGTGATAAAAATGATAGGATGGTGATATAGCCATAAAAGTGATGATACTGATGGTTATGATGATGTGATAATGGGACCATAATGACAATGGTGCGGATGCTGATAGTGATACAGTGATAGGACAACGAAGATGGTGATGATAAGTATGATGATGGCGGTGTGTATTACTTTTCTCTTGCTGTGATAAAACACCATGACCAAGGTAACTTACAGAAGGAAGAGTTTATTTGGCTTATAATTCCAGAGAGATTAGAGTCCATAATGGCAGGGAGGCATGGTGGCAGAAGTGGCCAGAGCAGAAAGCCAAGTGATTACATCTTCAAGCAGGCACAGGAAGCACAGAGAGAAACTGGAAATCTGGCAAGGCTTAAGAACTCTCAAAGTCTACCCCCCAGTGATGTGATTGCTTCAGAAAAGCTGCACCTCCTAAAACCTCCAAAATTAGCACCACCAACTGGGGACAAATACTTGAAACCTATGGGGGACATTCTCATTCAAACCACCACATGGTGATAGTGAAGATGGTGGTAATGGTGGTGATGGTGGTGATGGTGAGGATGATGGTGATGGTGGTGATGGTGATGCTGGTGATGCTGTTGCTCATAGTGAGGATGGTGGTAATGGTGCTGATGATGAGGATGATGGTGATGTAGACATGATACCAGTGGGTGTCATGATAGTGAGGATGGCAATGGTAATGACCATGATGGCTGTAACTATCAGGGATAAAGATCAGTGAGATTTGAAGGAAAACTTAAGCATGGAACCAGAATTCTTTGCTGGATGACTAAGGAAAACGTTTTGAAAAGCATACACATTCTGTTCATGTGGTCCTGTGCTATAGAACTAGAGAAGTTGATTGCCTGACCGACGTGGGCTCTTTCTGTGTTGACTACCCCTTCTGCATGCTATCTTGTGTGGAATGATGCTGTGCAGCTTCAGGCAGGACCCGTGCCAGCCTCAGTCCTTCAGGCAGGACCCTTACACTGGTCTGTTTCTTCACAGTTTGAAAAATACCCAAATTGTCTTTAGGTAACATTTCTTCCTTTGCCTTATGGTGTGTGTGAGAAAGTGGTATCCCTTCTGTCACTAGGAAGTGGTTACTGAACCAGACATGATGATCAAACAAGTCATCACTTATTAGCCAGGTCTGTTTTCTACAGGTGTTTCTCTGTGCCTGAGGCGTCCTCTCTTTTTCTCAGAGGTGTTAGGCAGGTTTTGAAGACATGCTGTGCCAAAGTGAGACCCTGGCTGCAACCATCGAGATGTGAAGAGATCAGATTGTGCAATATGGTAGACAGGTCTAATGCACAGATTTCGGACCTCACAAAGCCCATCTCCCAGTGGCCAGTGGTTCTCACCATACTCTTTGGACAGGCTGCAGCATCATACACCATGCATCTGCACTATTCAGGACCCATGGAAACAGACATCAACAGGTGGTCCCAGGTAAAATTTAGCCTGTAGCTCATCAGCTTGGCCTCCCAGCCTGGCTTCTGCAGGAGATGAAAGGGCAGGCGCTGTCAGACAAGACTTCTATTTAGAGATGGCTTGTGAGCAGCTGGGTGCAGGCTGAGCCAGGCTCTGTCCATGGCTTGCTCAAGTCTTCAGGCAGGTTTGCTGGGGGCATCACTCCAGCCTGGGCACAGTAGGGCATAGTAGCCCATCACAGCAATCATCATGTAGCAAGTCAAGGGACCAGAAACTTCCTCCATCTCTAGAGACTTCTGGTAGGAAACTTCTCCTTACCAAGGAGGCCAATGAGGCAGCTGGTCTACTGGAAAAGATAACAATGAGCAACACTTTGTGTGTGTGTGTGTGTGTGTGTGTGTGTGTATGTGTGTATATGTGTGTACACATGTGTGGGTGCATATGTGTGGAGATCAGAGGTCAACTCTGGGTGTCATTCCTTAGGAATACTCACCTTGTTTTTAAAAAATTTTATTTAAATTAAATTAATTAATTAATTATGTCTTTTTGAGACAGGGTCTCCTTGTAGCCCCAGCTGGCCTGGAACTCACTGTATAGACCAGGCTGGCCTCCAACTCACAGAGATTGGCCTGCCTCTGCCTCTGGTGTGCTGGGATTAAGTACGTGCACCACCATACCCAGCTAACTTTTGTGTATGAGTATATTGCCTGCATGTATATAAGTGCACCCATGTCATTCAGGCCTGCAGAGGTCAGAAGAGGGCGTTGGATTCCCTGGAACTGGAGTTATGGATGGAGCAGTTATGGTTGTTAACTGCTATGTGGGTACTGGGAACTGAACCTAGGTCCTTTGCAAGAGCACCCAGTGCTCTTAACCATTGAGCCATTTCTCCAGCCCCTCACCTTGTTTTTGAGACAGAGTTTTTCTCACTGGCCTGGAACTCAATGATTAGATTAGGCTGGCTGGCCAGCAAGCCCTAGGGATCTATCTGTCTCTGCCTCCTGTCTTATGCTGCTTTTCTGTTGCTGTGATAAACACTACCACCAAAAGCGACTTGGGGGAGGAATAGGTATATTTTATCTTTCAGCTTATAGTGTATTGTTCAGGGAAGCCAAGCTAAGAACTCAAGGCAGGAGCTTGAAGCAGAAGCCACAGAGGAATACTGCTTACTGGCTTGACCCCAGGCTTATGGTCAGCTACCTTTTTTAAATAATGCCCAGGCCTACCTGCTTAAGGATGGCACTGCCCACAGTAGCCTGGGCCATTCCAAACCTTCCTCTATCAATCAGCCATTAAGAAAATACCCCACAGACATGCCACAGGCCATTCTGATGGAGGAAGTTCTTCAACTGAGCATCCTTCTTCCTAGGTGTGTCAAGTTGGCAATCTGAATTAGCCATCACACCTCCCCAATACTGGACTTACAACATAAGCATGTGCCACTATGCCCAGCTTTTTTTTTTTTTTTTGAAAGAGCAACATTTTTGTCATGTCTTTAATGAATGATTTGCCTACTTCCTGCAATGCTCAGTAGCAGTTTGCTCAGGGCAACTAATAAACATGAGCATAATTATGGATATCAGCATAGACGTTTGCTGTGCATTCCATCCTCCTAGACCCTCTTTTCAGACTGTGACATTAATGGCAATACTCAGAATATTCACAACGTGTTTTTTCCATCTTGAATTATAGAAAGTTTCAAACATATGCTAGAGGGGATTATCAGTACAATGCACCCCTTATTCCCAGCCCCTACTTTTCAACTATTGTTACTAAGCATCTCAGCTCTTAATAACTTCTTATCTGGACCCTACTTCTTATTCTGTGGACTCATATGGTTTTATTGCAAATACTTCCAAATGGATGAGGTTGAAACCTAATGTTATTCTCAAATCCATCTCAGATTGGTTTATTTATTTTCACTCATTTTGGTGATAGCTTCATCCTTGTTGTCCCCCATGTCTCCATCTCTTTCTTCTCATGTCCTCTCTGTGTAGTCCTCCCTGGTGGGGACATTGAGGAAGGATGCTGTTGGGGAACCCTGCTGTTAAGGTCAGCTCCTTTCTCAGGAGGGGTTTCCTGCCTGACTTACCTGAAAGTGCCTCCAAGCAGGTACCTGACCTTATTCAGAACATGACCTTTGGCATAGTTACCTGCACTAAAACTACCCCCAGGTTTTTCCTATATAATAATTAGGCATTGCCCTATAGTCGGATGATAGGAGCCTTCTGCCACATGTAAATAAAGCATACTATGAGCACCTATCAGCTGAAGCTTTGGCTGCTGCCTCCACACTGTATTTTTTCCCTGACCCCCAATGAATAAACGGAGCTGTATCACTGAATCTGCCTCCCCGGAAGGGCTTTCTTTCATCGTGCTCACTGGCTGTCCTGACCCCGTTTGTCGCTTCTGCTCTCTTTGTCCTCGTGGACCAGTGGCCAACGACCCACGAGGGGAGGGAGAGACCCCACAGGATGCAGTAGTATTCTTGGACTCCCAAGCCCCTCTGGGTGCTGTCTGCTCTTTGGACTTCCCACCTGCCTACTTTTGGCATCATGTTGTGTACTTTTTCTCCTATAGGAATTTTTGTTCTCAGCACATTGGAATCCCCTGAATACGAGGTCCCAGGGATGAGAGAGCAGAGAGTAGAGGCTGCAGGGCCTCCTGGTGCTGCTGGGCCCACAGGGTGACTTTTCTAAGATTTTTTGAGTGTGAGAGGAAACCTAGTTCTCGCCTTCAGCTTTGCTGACTGTTGTTTGACACAGTTCCTGGGGAGATGGAAATAATGTCTACTCCTCTCAAATAGGGAACTAAAGACAGACCAAAGTCACCATACCACCAAAGTCTAATTTGGTGAACCAATGAATTCATTGGTGTTATGAGGAGTATGGGTAAGAGATTGCTTACAGGAGCATGTCTAGCTCAGCTAGCTACATCACCAGAAGCCCTCCTGGATGTGTGGATGATGGTGTACAGAAGCTGGGACCCTAGAGTATCTGCATGACTTGCAGGCAGCTTGACATGTTGAAGTTTCCTCTCCTCACCAGTCCTTATTAACATAATCTTGTGAATCTGATAAGTTTTGGGGAATTCATGAGACTTGTGAGTTGTTTACTTCCAGAGTGTTAAGGAGCCTCTCCTTAGAACTTCCTGAGTCTCATCAAGCTTTATCCAGGACTGAGTGTTTCAATTCAGAGGATGTTGCTGCCCAGCACTGGTGCTCTGTGATCATAGCCAAATCACTCAATGTCTCTGGGCTTTGTTGTCCACAGGAGAGAATGTTCACTTGTTATCCCCTTCCTTCCCCACTGCAGGAATGGAGACTAGTGCATCCCCTTGGGCAAAAATGTGTTCCCTCCTACTCAGGTTTGAGGTTGACTGTCACCCCTGACTTTGTAGCTCATTGAGAACAGAGTACTTGCAGCCTTCAGTGGAAAGAAAGTGGCCAGGAGTGGTGGAGGCCATTGGCCCATGTCCTTGACTGAACATCTCTTTTCTGGGTCCGCGTGCTCAGTTCTATTTTTGTCAGCATTTGGCATGAATCAACTTGCTGAAACTCAGGCCCTTGGGAACAAAAGTCTTTACTGCAAGAATGGTATTTGAGGAACTTGGCTCCGTCCCCCCAGGCTTCCGTGTTCTTTGGGATGAGCCAAGGGCTGGGGGCATGAACTTAATAATCTTGTGGACTGTCTTGGACCCTTGTCTCTGGATTCCAGCTGGTGTGAAGCCTCAAGAGCTGAATTTAGGAACAGGAACCTGTGGACAGCAGTGGCTGAAAGTATGTGGCCTCCATCTTTAGCTGGAGAATGGAGAAAAGGGTTCTTTGAGTCACCTATACAGAGACAGGTCTGTTTCATGGTTCCAAAGAAAAGGCTCAATTTCTGGAGACCGGAGGCCCCAGGAAACTGATCTTGGCTCTCTCAAACCTGCTGGAAGACTCCTTATAGGTGGTTGACCACCTATGCTTGATTCTTCCCAGTGATGGGTAGTTCATTCTCTCTGAGGACAGCCTATCTCATTAACAGACAACATTGACTACCGTCAGCACCAATCTTCCTTCTCCAGAGCCCAGATCTGCCTTGATGTCACCAACACTGCCTTGACTTTACCCTGTGGCACCAGACGGAACACGTTGCAATTTCTCTTCCTTTCTGTCGGCTTTCCAGATGCCTGAAGGCAGCCCTGTGGGCCCCCCTGAGCTGTGCTTCCAGGATAAACACAGCTCTTTCCATGGCTCACATGACAAGGTCCCAGCTCCCCTTCTCCTCTCCCCATTCCCCTCTGTATTTTCTACTCTTTAAAGGATGGAGGGGTTCTGCTCCAAGCATTAACAAGCAGGGTGCCCCTGCCATTCCAACCTTCCTGCATCTTCTAACATAGCTCTGTCTACTAGACACCCTATACTGTGCATATACCCCAGGACTTACTTGTGCCCCTTTTTCTCACACGTGCCTTTTCACCTCGTGCCTTTTCTCACATGCGCTGCGTTTCAGGACCCAGAGCTTGCCATCACCTGTCCCCTTTGACGTTTTAACTTCTTGGAGTCAGGCTAGCTTGCTTCAGGCTGCTTGTGTATTTTAGGGTCCTGATTCTCTTCTCTCATTCAATGTTTGGCAGCCTCTCTCAGCAGTCACCATCCAGTCTCATCCTGTCTCACCCCGTGTCATTGATGAGGTGCATGTGATGCTGGGTATGTGTGCCTCTTTTCATATGGAACTATCCTCGAACATATCTGGGTATGGTTATTCAGTATATGGCAGGTGGTACAGTCACTCACTTCCCATTTTATCATTCTGTTACCTGGTGGCAATCATGACCCTCCCCAAGTGAGTGACCACTGAGCTGTTCCCTCCTAGTCATCTCACTGTCTAGTAGCACATCAGATCTCCAGCTCTCCCTGAAGGCAGAAAAGTACAAGGTACAGGCAGGAATTCTGGGCTAGCCAATTGCTTGTGGGGTCCTGGGGACTCTGTGTATGACAAGTAGCAAAGGCTCTTGGTTGAGGTCACTGGGAAAGCAGAGTCCTGGCTGGTAGGTGTAGGGAAGAAGGAATGTCCCTCATTACCTGTGAGGCCTTAGCAGAGATGGCACTCAGTGGTTTTATAGCTAAAGGGATGGCAGGACTCCTTTCGTTCCTTCCTTTCCTCCATCTTCCTTTCCTCTTTCCTGTCTTCCTTCCCCTCCTCCTTTTGACAGTTACTCTCTTACCTGACTCTGTGCTCACCACGGCTCTGGTTTTTGGGGTGCCGAAATAACCAAGACCCCATTTCTATCCTTGACTCACCAGTCACTGAGTGGACCCATGTCAGTCAGCAGCCTCTGTACCTGTGGTAAGAGGTGGGTTCAAGTGCCTGCAGAGCTTCATGGGAGCATGATGATGCTGGGTCTTCCCAGGGCTCTGAGCTCAGCCTCATAGTGTCAAGAACCTTCAGCTGTCCCTAGCTGGACACATTCAGCTAAATGACAACATGTCAAATTGGCTTTTATACCTGGAGAGGAGTGAATTCCTCTGTCAGACTCAGTTTCTTCTCCTGCTTAGAGAATGCACCCCTGGGGGCAGAAGGATTGTAAAAGCCAGGCAGGAGGTACACAACCATGTGGCTGTAGAGTCCTCCAGGCTCCTGGGACCTTGCTTTTATGAACCTTCAGCAGTGGTGTTAGCATGCACAGGACATATGCAAAGGTGAACAGACAAAACCCAGCACAAACTGTGAAAATGGGCAACAAGCCCCAACCTTAGTTGAAGAATTATCGTCAGCTGATTATTGCTGGGTAAGGAAGAGCTGATCTTCTTAAAGGGAGGGACTCTAGATAGGCTGACTAAACCCCAGTGGATGAACTTGCACTGAGGGACATCTGGGGACACTAACTTGACATGCTAGGCCTTAACACAAATGACAGACTATATGAATTCCATGGGGAGGGGCCATGGCAAGGTGCTGACAGGGAAGGGGTTATAAAAATGATTAAGATTGATTAAGATATTCTGTAGGAAATACACAAAAATTCAATTAAAAAATCAAAAAGAAAAAAAGAAAATGCACCCCTAAGATGACCTTAGAGTCAGCTAGGTTGCTGTTGAATTGCAGGACAAAGCCTTTGAAGACCCCACCGAGCCTAACTTGGCAGGATGCAGAGGAGTCAGGGTGAGCTGGAGGCTGAGCCTAGAGAACCTGCAGCTTGAAGTACCTTGTGACAAGACTTGGGCATCACATCATGTGCACTTGGCTTGGACCAGTGCTCCTCCTCTGCTTGGCTAACAGTTTTGAGTTTCTTGGCTCCCTGGGCCTCCATACTCCATCCACTAACCCCTATAAAATGGGGCCTGTCCTCTGCAGAGCCATAATGAAGACTCCCTGAATGATGGTTAATCATTGCATTTATTCCCTGCAGTGCCTCCAACAGCACTGTAGTTCCAGAATGTCTGTAGCTCTTCTAAAAAGGAAACTAACAGTGAAGGATGGGAGGAGTTAGGTGCCACTGTGTGCTTGGATTATGGTTTCAAAGTGATACTAATTTGATTCTCTGGCAGGTAGCCTTTTCTAAGTTTGCCTTTATTCATTGCTAGGTTTTGTGAGAAAATCTGTCCAGAGGAAAGGCTGTATTTCTCATGTCAAAACCTACAGGTTCCTCTGTTGGGACTGTTGGGCCCACAAAGTGATGCTTGGCTTTGCTGTTTTATTGGCCAGGGTTCTGGGCAGAGGAAGAGGCCTAAAGTAGAGAAGCAAACTCTTCCTGTTCCTCTGACTTCACCTTCCCTTTCCCATTTTCATTGCCAAGTCCCGAGTTCTATGGTCTCCACCCTGGCCTCTGTTCCCACTGACCTTCTGGCAGGGCTCAGGCTAGCTTTGCTGTCAGCTTGCTGCAGGGCAGCCTTATCCTTGGCTGATGATCCCTTCTCTCCTGGATGGATCTTCCTTCCTTTCCCCTTGCTTCTGAGCCCTGGCATTGTGGCTTCATTGGGATTTCCCAACCCCAAATTCCTGTGATATGGCCAGCCCATGCCATTCCACACCAAAGTGAGTCGGCAGATTTCATCCTATTTATAGACACACGTGGCCCTTCAGACCCAGCGCCATGTCTGCTAGCCTGGCAACTTCAGTAGACTTTGTTTCCTTTTTTCCTTTATTATCAAAATGCTTAAAGGTAATTATTGTTACCAGTAATATAAGATAGCCATCTTAATAGTAAAGAACATAGTAAAGACTGCATAGGGTGGGACACTTAGATTCTATTTCATTCAATGCTGACTGCTAAGTTTGGCTTGACTTATTCCCACTATTGTGAACTTAATTTAAAATTTGATTACATTTATTAATTTGAATGTATGTGGGTGTATGTACATGTGTTTACATTTGTATGGGCATGGATGCAGAGGTCGGAGAACAACTTTCAGGAATTGGTTTCAGCATACCTGTTCCAGGGATTGAACTCAAGTTGTTAGGCTTAGTGGAAAGCATTTTTTTTCCCACTGAGCCATCCCTCCAGTCTCTTGTCTATGAGTTTATATATAATTTGTATTACCTATGTGAATGCAAATCAGCTAATATGTGTGTGTGGGGCAAAGGGCTTAATCATGCTCCAAAGAAAGTTTGGACTTTACCCTTGACTTTTGGGAGGTCATTATTGTTTTTCTGGTTCTTTGGTCTAGTTAGAGAATAATAATATGATTTGGGGTGGTGATGACACCACCAGAGAAACCAACTGTGTGGTATAGATTGACGCTTTTGTTTCTGTAGTCCTAGTTGACCTGGAGGCTAGATCAATCACTTGGGAGTTCCATCATCCATCCATTTACCCACCCACTCACCCATCCATCCATCCCATCTGTCCATCCCCAGTTATCTATCCCATCTATCCATCCACCCATTTGTCCATTCATATGTTTTTCAACCCACCTAAGCACCTACTCATTCATTCACCAATCCATCCATCCACCAATCTATTCATCCATCCACTAACCTGTCTACCTGTCCACAAACTCATCCATCCATCCATCCATCCATCCATCCATCATCTGTCCCCTAACCTGTCCACCTGTCCACAAACTCATCCATCCATCCATCTATTCATTCATCCATCCATCCACTAACCTGTCCACCTGTCCACAAACTCATCCATCCATCCATCTATTCATTCATCCATCCATCCACTAACCTGTCCACCTGTTAACAAACTCATCCATCCATCCATCCATCCATCCATCATCTTTTCATCCATCCACTAACCTGTCCACCTGTCCACAAACTCATCCATCCATCCATCCATGCAGCCATCCATCCATCCATTCATCCATCCACTAACCTGTCCACCTATCCATAAACTCATCCATCCATCCATCCATCCATCATCTATTCATACATCCCCTAACCTGCCCACCTGTCCACAAACCCATCCATCCATCCATCCATCCATCCATCCATCCATCCATCCATTCATCCATCCACTAGCCTGTCTACCCATCCACAATCTCATCCATCCATCCATCCATCCATCCATCCATGCATCCATCCGTCCATCCATCCATCCATCAATTTACTCATCCATCCACTAATCTGTCCACCTGTCCATAAACTCATCCATCCATCCATCATCTATTCATCTGTCCCCTAACCTGTCCACCTGTCCACAAACTCATCCATCCATCCATCCATCCATCCATCCATCCATCCATCCATCCATCAATCTATTCATCCATCCCCTTAACCTGTCCACCTGTCAAGAAACTCATCCATCCATCCATCCATCCATCCATCCATCAATCTATTCATCCATCCACTAACCTGTCCACCTGTCCACAAACTCATCCATCCATCCATTCATCCATCCATCCATCATCTATTCATCGATCTCCTAACCTGTCCACCTGTCCACAAACTCATCCATCCATCCATCCATCCATCCATCCATCCATCCATCCACCTGTCCACAAACTCATCCATCCATCCATTCATCCATCCATCATCTATTCATCGATCTCCTAACCTGTCCACCTGTCCACAAACTCATCCATCCATCCATTCATCCATCTGTCATCTATTCATCGATCTCCTAACCTGTCCACCTGTCCACAAACTCATCCATCCATCCATTCATCCATCCATCCGTCATCTATTCATCGATCTCCTAACCTGTCCACCTGTCCACAAACTTATCCATCCATCCATCCATCCCTCCATCCATCTATCCATCCATCCATCTATTCATCCATCCACTAACCTGTCCACTTGTCCACAAACTCATCCATCCATCCATCCATCCACAGACCCACCCAGCCCCTCACTCATCCATTCACACATTCATCTATCATGCCTACCTAATGGACCCTCGGTAAATATTCTGGCCCTTGAGGCTCAGGTGAGTTTCCTTGTTTGGTAGTGCTCTATGCAGCTGGTCACAGATGGATACCAGGAGAGGAACATGCCCATGAGCCTGTAGGGAAAGGACAATGGGGTCTCTCATCTGAGCCTTTCCTTGTACTCTTTCTTGTGCATTCTTCTCTTGGTTGAGATCATCTCTGATCATTCTCTGTAATGAACTGGGTGGTGGGTGTGGCAGCAGTCAGCAAGTCCTGTCAGTTGGCAGTTCCTCTAGCAAATGACTGAATCTCAGGAGGCTCTTAAAACTCTCAGATTAAGTCCTTTTCTAGAGGAACTGACAGGCATCAGAAGTGAAGGTGGTCTTGGGGACAGTGTCCTCTTACTTTACAGTTGGCCTATTGCATGTTCATCATAGGGCATGAATTTATATCTCTAACTAGAAAGCATTAATTTGGCACCCACTCTTCACTATCTTGTTCTGATAACTGTGGGGTTATAAAAACACTGAGAAAAAATAGAAAAGAATAAATTTCTTTTCAACATCTACTAAGTGCCAGTTGCTGCCTGTTCTTTATTTCATTTAATCTTCACACCAACCCTAGGAGGAAAATGTCACGATTCCATTTTACAGATGAGAAGCAGGTTAAGACATCTAGGTTGGGCTGGGTGTGGTGGCTCATGGCTTTAATACCAGCACTTGGGAGGCAGAGGCAGGTGGACCTCTGTGAAATGGAGCCCAGCCTGGTTTCAGGCCAGCTGGGGCTACAGGGAGAACTTATCTCAAAAACAAAAGCACAACGACAACCTTCCCCCCAAACGAAAAATCAGACCAACAAAAAACCACCTAAACTGACATGGACAGAACGTGTTGAAGGTAGAGTTAGAGTCTGTACCTGTCTTATTTCATAGTGTGCTCATTTTCCGCCGTGTTTCAATTCTGGACAAGCTGCAGACCTTGTCCTCAAGGAACTCCGTGTGTCTTTGGTGGAGAAGTGATGGGGTGGGAAGGTGAGACATAATATAGTTGTGAAAGGCTCAGACTTTCCTAAGCGTGTCCCCATTTACTAAGCTGTTTATTTGCTCAGTATGTATATTAGCTTTCTGTTATTTTAACAACTGAGATAATCAGTTTACAGAGACAACATTTATTTTAGCTCAATTTTGGAGGGTTCTGTCCCCAAGAAAGGGTTTTTTCCTTTACTTTAGTAGATCAAAACTAGCCTTTACTTTCTAGTGGTGAAATAAAAGGGGGAGGTTTTTCAAAGATTTATTTTTATGTGTCTATGCATGAGAGTACAGGTGTCCATGGAGGTTAGAAGAGGCTATCAGATCCCCTGGAGCTGGATTTGCAAGTGCTTGTAAGCTGTCAATGTGAGTGCTAGGAACCAAACTTGGGTCTTCTTCAAGAGTAGTACATATTCTTAACTACTGAGCCATTTCTTTAGCTCCGTGACAACTCTTGATCCTTGTATGTTAAACTCAGAGGTCCACAGTATTTTGTGTCCTAGTACACAAGATGTCCTTTGATTCAGAAATAAACTATTCTTCTGTCTTTACAAAGATGATACTTTATTGGGACAAAAAGACACCTTGCTGATCATATGGGAAATTTCAAGTAAATTATTTAAATTAAATACTGTATTGTCCATGACCAGCTAGTTAAACTGAAATAGCTAACTTTAATATCATCTTTGAAAAAGATTTGTCAAGCAATCATTTCTTATTTCTCATTTTGCTTTTAGTACATCATCTCTTATTTTAAAATGATGTACAGTGTGTCACTGTATAGTGCACATAATTTAGAGGAGAATAAAATGAACAAGAACAAATAGAAATGCCTTGTGTCTCAGGAACTGAGAAAAATAGAAATAACCCTTGTGTGACACCAGTTTTAAGATGTGGCAGAGAATAAACTTGATTAGTAACTTCCTATTCTGGGTGTTTTTGAGTCTTCTTTCTTACTGTGCTGGAACAGATACAACATAGGATTTGCTATTTTCACCACTGTTGGTAGTGACATCGCACATCCACAGTGCTTCACTCCTGTCCTTAACACATTTTTGTGGACTTTTTTCATCATCTTAAACTGAAACCTTGTACCTTTCAGAAGTACCTCCCTATCCATTTACCCCCCAGTCCTGGTAACTTCTGTCTCCAGGGATTTGATTACTTCAGGAACTCACATAATATTTGTCCTTTAATGTTAGACTTGTTCTTTTAGCCTAGTGTCTCTAAGGATCCACCATGTTGTGGCAGTTACAGGGCTGCACTGTGTACTCCTCTTCCCTATGGTTCATGTTTTCATGTTGACTTTTTTTGAGGTT
>NW_008357033.1:2887330-2904024 GCF_000622305.1 Nannospalax galili | reverse complement strand
AAGCATTTAGATTTAGATTTATTTATTTATTTAATAACCACACAATCAGAAGAAGCATTTCATTACAACAGCATTGACGTATTCAATAACAATTTCCAGAGCTAAGATACATCTCTTTCAAAACTGGCTGTAAATTTTCAGGTTTACAGTTGAATTAATACAGTTATACAATATTGTATTCAGTAGATACTCTATAAGACATAAAATTGAATGAGGTTTTTAACCTTTAAAAAAGATCTACATTTTATTATTAAAATACACAGTCTCATCCCAGAAAATTCATTTTTAATGCAATTAACACTTAGATGTTTGCACATGCATTTCTAATCTCTATATATCTGATTATTACTAGTCACAGTCAGTTACTTTCTGAGCTCCTTGGCATCTGAGCATGGATATAAAGTCATCACATGTTGATGTTTTTAAAACCTGGTGCCTGAGAATGTACTCACATTTGGAGATGCAGTCTCATGGTGGTTCTTAAGTTAGAATGAGGTTTGCATGTAAAATGTCTCCCATGACCTTGTGTGTTTGAACACTTGGTCCCCAGCTGAGGGTGCTGTTTTAGACGGTTGTGGGCCTTTAGAAGTTGGCACCTCACTGGAGGAAGTGGGTCACTGGGAGTTTGCCTTGAGGTTTTATAGCCTGGTTCCACTTCTCATTTCATCTCTGCTTCCTGTTCCTCTGAGCTATAAGGAGGTGAAGAACCCCAGCTGCACACTTCTGCTGCCCCAGAGCCACCTGCTGCCATGCCTTCCTGCCATGATGGACTGTATCGCCTCAAACTGTGAGCCAAAATAAACTATCTCTTAGGTTGTGTTGTATCAGGTATTTGGTCACAGCAGCAAGAGAAGTAACAGATACATAAGGTCATTAGGGTGGGCCCTAATCTAACATGCTGACGTCATATTAGAAGACACTTGGCACAGCCATGTAGAGGTGGACATGATATGAAGATGAGGGATGAGGAAGCTATCTCTAAGTTATGGAGAGAGTCTGCCATCATGACTGTGAGAAGGGACCAGCCCTGCCCACATGCTGATGTAAGAATTCTACCCACCTGAACTTGAGAGAATCCATTTCTATGGTTGACATCACCTAGTCTGTAGCATTTTGTTATGATAGCTCTGGAAAACACAGACAGCCTAGGGTGGTAGGTTCCAAATGCATTCAGTCTTTCTTGTCTCCCTGAACCATGACCCATGCAATGTGTTGAGAAATTTCATGCATGTTTGAGACTGAATGATATTCCTTTGTGTGTCTGTGCTGGATAGCTTCAGTGTCAACTTGACACACCTGGGTTAAGGGAGCCTCAATTGGGAATTGCTGTCATTGGACTGGCCTGTGGCCATGTCTGTGGGGCATCTTCTTGATTGTTGTGTGATGCGGGAGGGCCCAGCCCACTGTGGGTGGTGCCACCCCTGGGCAGGTTGGCCTGTGTTGCCTAAGAAAGCAGGCTAAGCAGGGGCCAGGGGAGCAAACCAGTAAGCAGCATTCCTCCAGGGCCTGAGCTCCAGTTCCTGCCTCTAGGTTCTTGTCTGAATTCCTATCTTGGACTCCCTGATGAACTGTGACCCAGAAGATGTAAGCTGAATAAAGCCTTTCCTCCCCAAGTTGGTATTGGTCAGCGTATTTTGTTACAACAATTGAGAAACAAACTAGGACAGAGTATAACATATTTCATTTTTCTGTTTCTCTATTAATGGGGGCACCTGGATTGTTTACATCTGATGGCTGTTGTTGACTAATGCCAATGTAAGTATTGGTGTAAAATAACCTTCAGGAGTCTCTGCTTTGAATTATTGGGTTTTTACTCAGAAGTGGACTTGCTCCATCATGTGATAATTCTGTGT
This sequence comes from Nannospalax galili, assembly GCF_000622305.1. Taxonomy (NCBI): domain Eukaryota; kingdom Metazoa; phylum Chordata; class Mammalia; order Rodentia; family Spalacidae; genus Nannospalax; species Nannospalax galili. The sequence goes on along the minus strand of NW_008357033.1, from coordinate 2,902,171 downwards.
TTAACTTTTTGAGGAACTGCTTTGACTATTTTCCACAATGAATCATTGCCAACATTTAACCTTTCTCTCTGTTTTTTTCTTTGAGACAGAATCTCACTTAGCCCAGGCTGACCCACCTGGAGAGCTGGGATTGCAGGTATTTATCATAGTCCTTAGTATATGCTGTGCTAGGGGTTGAGCTAGAGCTTTGTATGTGCCAGACAAGCACTCTCCCAACTGAGCAGCAGCCCCAGAACTCTTTTTTGTATGTTTGTTTTTTTTATAATTGGTCGACAAGAGGCATTAAAATCAAACAAAGGAGGATCCTAAGAGGTCAGTCTTCTCATTGAGAACAACTAGCAATAAACTCTAGATAAGACATATGGACACATATAACAAAAATGCAAGCAAACAATTGAAGTTTCTGAAAGGATGTACCAATGGCCGAAGATCTCGCTGAAGGTCAGAACTTGAAAGAGGAGAGCAGTACCAGTTAAATGTCCACTCTTTATGTATTTGCTTGAAGATAGGGACCAGTCATGGTGAAATGAACACTATTTAAACTTGAAGAGAAATCCATCTCCTGGTGCCTTCTATAGTCACTGGAGAGTGAGGAGAGAGCCTGTACAGGAGAGAACTAGAGAGGGAGGACCCCCCATGAGCCTTGACAGAAGCACGTGGGCCAGAAATGCAGCTTCCAGGTAAGGCCAAACAAAATCAATTATATTTGTGTAAATTGGTTGTAGACAATTGGTAAATTAAATGTCCTTTAAAAATGATCATTAATAAGGAACAGATGTAACCAAAAATGTCTAAGACCTCTACAATGAAGTAAGAAAAGTGCAAGAAATTCTAAATAAATGGAGCGGTATACTATATTCATGGATTGGAAAATACAGTATTGCTGAGATTTCAGTTCTTTCCAAATTGGTCTATTAAATCCCCCCAATTCCAGTCTTTCCTAGTTTCTTTTCTGTTGCTGTGATAAAATACCCCAAGAAAAAGAGATAGAAAGGGTTGATTTGGTTCACAATTCCAGGTTATAGTCCATCATAACAAGAAGTGAAGGCAAGAACACGAGGCAGCTGATGATGTCATATCCAAGAGAAGACAGAAAGAATGTGTGTGTGCCTACTGCTCAGCTAGCCTTCTCTACGAATACATGGCCCAAACCTAGGGAATGGTGCTGCCCACTCTCAGGCTGGGTCTTCCCACATCAACTAAGGCAATCAAGACAATCCCTTTCATACAGGCCCACAAACCAACCTGATCTAAACAATCTTTTGTGAAAACTCTCTTTCCCAGGTGATTCAAGTTGCAAATTAAAACTAACCATCACATAATCAAAATTCTAGCCAGGTTGCTTGTAAAAGTTGATGAGATGATGCTAATATTTAGGTGGAAATGAAATGATCTAGAATCAACCAAGAAATTTTGTTTTGTTTTGTTTTGAGACTTGTCTCCTTGTAGCCCCAAGCTGGCCTGGAACTCAGTACACAGACAAGACTGGACTCCATCTCACAGAGATCCACCTGCCTCTGCTTTCAGAGTGCTGGGACTAAAGGTATGTGCCACCATTCTAGGCTTAACCAAGACATTTCTGAGAAAGAAGAGACTTGGAAGACTTACACTCCTTGGTCTTAAGACAATATAAAACAAAAGGATATTTTGGTGGATTGGTGGAGAGTAAATATATACATTGATAGAGCATAACAGAGTGTCTCAAATCAACCTATATATATCTGATCAACTGTATTCTGTGTACAGGGCAGGTTACAGGGCTGCTTGTGAATTGGCAAAACAGGCTCCCCTTCTTGGTGGGAGGGTCAACAAAGCCACATTGCATGGGTCACAGTTCAGGGAGACAAGAAAGACTGAATGCATTTTGGAACCTACCACTGAAGGCTATGTAGGTGTGCCTGGGGGAGGGGCTCACTCCTTATCAGACAGCTCTGCTTATCTAAAGTCTCAGCTCAGAGGCAACCTCCTCCTAGAAGCCTTACCAGATCACTGAATCTCAAGGTGACTCTCATTGCCTTCTGTTACATGGACCTGTGGGAAAAGGCTGGAATGCTCCAGTATGAAGGATGGACATTGTGTTGTAGAAAGACAAAGAATCTGAAGTTTAGAGCTAGAGTCTGACGTATATGTTAATGTTTGCATTTGACTATGAAACCCTGATGCAAAACTAGGGAGTAGAATTCCCTCGGCTCCTCTGTAGTAAGAGGCAGTATGTAGAAGGTATTGGAGAGCAGGGATAGAGTACACTTTAGTATGGGGGCTGCTGTTCCAGCCTGGAAGACAATGGATGGCCTGGCCATAGGGGCAATGGAAATGGGGAAACAGGTCCTGAAGGCTGGTGGGGCTGGATCTTTTGATTTTTTAGCATAATAAGGCCATTTGGATGCTCTACCTAGATTCAAATAATTCGTGCTTTGTTGGCTGCTAATATAAATGTTTAAGTTGTGTTCTGGGGACAGCTGTGACCTCAGTCTATTCAACAGCTTTGTCATGCTGGCTGGCCCTCTGCCAAGCATAACATAGCTATGATTTCACAGGCGTTAATTGTAACTTCACTCGAAGGCCTGGAATCCAGGCATTGCTCTGAATGCTTTATGTGTTCATTCCAAGATACAGCACCCCGGAGACAAGACTAGGAGGTGTGGAGGGCAAGGAGATAGAGGGGATTGTGAGCCCCATGGAGCAATAAGGCCCCATTCTTCTGCCCTTACTTGGGGGAGCCTTGGATCCTAATACATGACTAATGGTTAAGACATAGCTTTGCCAGTTCCTCTATGAGCTTGGCCAAGCCACTCCTTGCCTTCTTGGAACCTGTTGCCTCCTCTGCATATTGGGAATAATAATCCCTACTTCTCGGAGCTCCTTTGTGGAGAAAACAAGAAAATGCAATGGATCACATGGGATGACCACGGACTACATTCTACACACTGTGCCCGGGGGATTCACTGATATTCATAACCCCTGTGTGAGGTTGCTGTTGTATTTTCCTTTCTCCTATGGGGTATTGATAGTCAATCTTGTCAGTTTGACAGGATTGAGAAATGCCTTGGAGATCAGTAAAGAACAGCTCTGGGTATAACTATGAAGGTGATTAGATCTGACTTAATGGATGAATTAATCTATTGATGGATTCAAAATTTGAATAGACCGTTGGGAGGCAGTCTATTAATGGATGAATTAATCTATTGATGGAGGCAAAATTTGAATAGACTGTTGGGTGAGGCATGGGTGGAGGAAGTGGATCACTGGGGGGGGGCGTGCCTTTGAAGGCCATATCATGTTCTGGCTCTGTCTTGTTTCTTTTCCTCTTCCTGTCTGCTATGATGCATTGCAGTGTTTCATCATACCCTCCCCACCATGATGAACTGGAACCTCTGAAACGGTGGACTGAAATCAACCCTTCCTCTCTTTAGCTGTTCTTTCGGGCATGTTCTCCCAGCACTGAGAAAAGTAACTAATTATGAGGAAACTGAAGCTCAGAGAACTTAAGTCGCTTATCTGAGTTTATATATCCAGATAGTGTGAGATCCAGGATTTAAACCTAGCATTTACAATGGGTGGTTAGCATCTACTGGGGTGCACTGCGGGTATGAAGGAACCTAGCAGATCTTACAGGCCATGCTCAGGAGACTGGGTTTTATTCTGTGTGATATCACTAAGCTGTAAGTCTAGAGTGACCTAAGCTGGTGATTGTTACCCATCAACTGGTGGGAGATGGGTCACAGGGGACATGGTTGGAGACTAATTGTGTATGGGGGTAGTTGAAGTTGGCCAGGGGGCAATGCTAAGTATCTTTTGAATGCCTTTCAGCTTGCCAGGCAGGGAAGGCACCATGGTCCTGATCTTCATGGGTTACAGTGTACAAAGCTGACCAGAAGGAATCGATTCCAATGGGACTAGAGCCCACAAGAGCAACATGTCTTCTCCTAAGCCAGTTTTGTGAGCCTCTCCTCCCAAACTAGGCCTGCAGGTCATCTAAGCACTCAATCTTCTATCTAGAAGAATCAGCAAAGCTTTATAAAGTGTCCTGGGAGAACTTCCTAGGATCTTGCAAGTTTTGCCTTGCCTGCATACGCCAGGGCCATCTCCCCTTGGAAAAGCACATGATAGAAGGTTCTGGACCCTGTGTATTGCTCTCTATTACCCATGGGTGAAATGTGAAGTAGAATCCAGGGCACTCAGCATAAGTCTTGACTCTGGGTGACTTTGCTGGGGTATTGAACCCTCTTCTTCTGCCTCTTGTCACAAGTTGCCTTTGGAACACTGGCTTGGAACTATTTCTCACTACTATAGTGAAGATTCTGTGAGAATGGTGACCATAGAGGTCTGTTGGGTGTCAACTGCAGTCAAACTCTAGCCAACACAGGGCTTCTGTCAGTTGGCAGCAACCAGGCTCAACATAGATTTACATAACTGGGCTGCTGCTGCTTTCCTTTCCTTGTAAACTGAGAGTGGAGGTCCAGACTGCATCAGCAGCAGAGATGATGTGAATAATGATAATAAAACAAGAAGAATGAGTGTTTGCCTAGGATCAAGTCTTCCTTTGCTTTACCTACATTATTTAAATTCTCCGAACATTGGTCCAAAATGACAATAGCAAAAATAGTGATGATGTTATTGATGATTGCTGTTTGTCTCACTGGTGGCCATACTGCCTGCCCTAATGAAGAGTCAAATAAGAGGAACTCAGAAACAGGACCTGGACAGGTGGGATGTAGCTGCAGGTCTGCCACCTCTTGGCTATGTGGCCTGAGCAAGCTGCATTGCCTCAGAGTCCTCCATGTCCCTATCTTTAAACTCTCTCCAACATATTCGCTCATCTATGAAATGCTTTGATTCCTATCATGTGGTGAAGGTCAGGTCTTTGTCAGGGATTCTTTGGTTTCATATTTACAGCCCCCAGGAAAAACTGGCGCACTCTGGGCTGCTGAAAGAGGTATCCGCCTAGGAAAAGTCTCAACTTTCAGGTGACAGGGCCCCAATTCCAGCACAGCAGTGGGAAGAAGTATTACTTTTCTTACTGCTGTGTCAAAATACCTCACAAAAGCAGCTTAAGGAAGGAAGGGTCGGAAGGAAGGCTTTATTCTGGCTCATGGTTTGAGGGTCTGTCAGGGCAGGGAAGGCTTGACAGTAGGACTGTGATGCAGCTGGTCACATGGTGCCTGCAGTCAGGAGGCAGAGACCTGAGTGCTGGTGCTCAGCTGGGTTTCTCCTTTGTTTTTTTTCTTTTTGGTTTAGTTCCAGAGTCCAGCCCATAGGATGACGTTGTCCATATTCAAGATGGGCCTTACTTCCTCAGTTAAACCTCTCTGAAAATACCCTCATAGATACTTTCAGAGGTTTTCTTTCTGGAAAGTTTCCTAAGTTGGAGGATGCCTCATTCTGTCCTTTGTCTGGAACTAGGTTTAATATAAAAATACTCGAGTGGAAGAAGTTTCCTAGGGTGAACCGAGTCTCCTCACAAGTCACTCTCCATAGCAAAGATGGCTGTCCACAACCAAGTGTGTGTTCTCCCACACAGGAGAGCCCACTGCAGATAGCAGAAAGCATCTCAGCATTAACACGATCTAAAGAGTCTCGCTGTTCTTAGCAGATTGATGGAACAAAGCCACACAAAAACCAAACTATGTGCCCAGCCAGGAGGTATTTGTGACTTTGACTATAGAAAAAGAAATGATGTCAAAAGAAAAGCAGGTGTCCTGAAGGCCACACAAACTGCCACCTAGTGTCATGCTTGGAGGATTTGACTCAACTTCCTCACTGTTACTGACATGTATCTGCAGTGCTTAGCTAGTGTTTGGTCATTCCAAAATAAGGTGCTTCATTTTATTGTGGGTATTCCTTCTAGAATCTTTGGTATTTTCCTTCTCCCTATTTTAACCACACTTTGATAAAACACACACACACACACACACACACACACACACACACACTTTTACAAGCTGAGTATGTAGGTAGGTATAATCATGGTATGGTGGTTTGAATAAGTGTCCCCTGTAGGCTCTAAGTAGTTGAATACTTGGTCAGTTGGTGGTGCTGTTTGGGGAGGTCGCAGAATCTTTGAGGTGCAGCCTTGTTGGAAGAAGCAGGTCACTGGGCGTCAACTTTGCTAGCTTCTAGCCTTGTCCCACTTCCAGCTTGCCCTCCCTGCTTCCTGTGCCTGCCTGAAGATGTGCGCTCTCAGCTTTCTGTTCTGGCTGCCTCCTTCTACGCCTCCCTGGGCACGATGAACTCTTACCTCTCTGGAACCATAAGCCACATAAACTCTTCTTATATAAGTAGCTTTGCTCATGGTGTTTTATCACAGCAACAGAGGGTAGGTGTTACACACGGCTTCTCCTCTTAGACGGTTCTGCCACTTTGAACTTTGTAACAGTTCAGCTACTCTGGAGCTGGTTTCTTTAAGTGAAGTGATACAGGCCATAGATGGTGCTTAACGTCTGAAAGGTAACAACAGCTTTCTATTCCTGCTTCCTCAGCTCATTTACCAAAGCGTGCTGTGAAGTGTCTTCAAGGTGGAAAGGTGTTGGTGCTCTGATTTTGAAATTCCACACTGTGAACCAAACAGCATTCTGTCCTAACCAGCCCTTCTCAGGGGCTGATTTATTCTTTGAAAAAAATTAAAATTTAATTTAATTTTAAAATTTATGTGTATGTATTTATGTGTGTGTATACACATGTGAGGGTGCCTGCAGAGGCCAGAAGAGGGCATTGGGTTCCCTGGAGCTGGAGTTACAAGTGGTTATGAAGGGTGCTGGGAACCGAACTCAGGTCCTCTGTAAGAACAGCAAATACTTTTAACTGCTGAGCTATCTCTCCAGCCTGTCTTTTAAAAACAATAATAATAATAATAAGTAATAATAATTATTGGGGCTTGGAGAGATGGCTCAGCGGTTAAGAACACTGTTCTTGCAGAAGACCCAGGTTCGATTCCCATAACCCACATGGCAGCTAACAACTGTCCATAACTCCAGTTCCAGGGGATCCGACAGTCTCTTCTGTCCTCCGCGGGCACTGCACAACATGGGTGCACTTACCTACATGCAGGCAATACACTCATACACATAAAATAAAAATAAGAAAAAATATATTAAAAAAGAATAATAATTATTATTATTAGTGTGTGTGTGCGTGTGTGTATTTTTGGGTGGGTACATGCCATTATGTACATGTGGAGATCAGAGGACAACTTTCTGGAGTCCTTTCTTTCCACTGTAGGTTTGGGAATTGAACTCAAGTCATTAGGCTTGGGTGGCAAGCACCCTTGTCAGCTAAGTCATCTCGACAGCCCTCAGAGGCCAATTTCTGCACACAGTGGTTTCCAGTTATCTTCAGTCACTTTTTTCACAGATTTACATCTCCCTGATGCACTACTCACTTGACTGGGCAGAGACTGGGGAGAAACCCCACTGTTAAGCAACACCAGGACTTCATGCCACTTGGAACAAGGAGATAGGATGGTTAACTTCTGTCTTCCCTTTATGCAAACCCACAGGCGGCAACATTCTGCTGACCCTGAAGGACTTGGGTTGAATTGTTAAATACTGTTTTCCAAGCAAAGCTTCATACAACCAGAGACTGCCACAATCCAACTCCCCAGTTTGTGAAATCAGTTATGATAGCTGTTAGCTAACTTTGACCTTTTGGTGAAGTCATGGCTACCTTCTTTTCAAGTAAATAAACTATTAAAAATTTAAATTACATTTTGTTTATTATTTATTTATTTATTTATTTTTATTTATTTATTTATTTTGAGGGATGGGCACCAGAACACAAGTGCGGAGGTCAGAGATCAGAGGACAATTTGCAGAAGTTGGGTCTCTCCTTCTTCCATGTGGATTCTGGGGCTCGAGCTCAGGTTGTGAGGTTTTGCAGACAGTGCCTTTACTCTCTGATCCATCTTCTCGGCCCTATAAATAAAGTTTGATTGGAACACATCCATGTCCAGTTTTCACATCATCTGTATTTCCTTTCATACCACAGTAGCAGAGGTAGTAGTTGGGGCATAGATTGTGACCTGTAAAGTCTGGACTATTTACTGCCTGAATCTTTGTAGAAAAGTTTGCTGACCCTGCTCTGGGGAAGTAGGGTAAGGGCTAATCTTCAGGTGCGTTTTGCTGGTGTTTGAAAAAGTGACGTAACAGCAGTCATATAGGCAGCGTGGCCCCAGCTGTTGGCACAGGGTCTGTTTCTTGCCTTAACCAAACTGTCTGGCTCCTGGGGCACAAGGACATACCCCCTTCCCCTTGCATAGAGGATTCAGAAAGGGCTTTGGCTTAGAAGTGACAACACCCAAGCTGTAGCCTTGAATTGGTCTTGAACTTGCTGGGCGATGTTGATAAAGCCATTTTGGGTCTCAGGGCCTCAGTTTACCTACCTCTCAGGTGAGAGATCGCATGATGTGACTTCCCATGAGGCCTTTTAACTCTCACACATTCCAGCCTTGCTTCTCCACTGTAGTCTTCATTGGTGGCTGCAGCACCCAGAGCTTGTCAGTGATACTGAGGCTCATGTCCCTTCTTCTATCTCTCCGTCCCCAGACCACCTCAATCACAGTCCACATTTTCACAAGCTCCCCAGAGCCCCTTGTAAACACTTAGTTGTGAGACACACTTTTCTAGAAGGTCACCTTCCTGGGAGATGTTAGTGGCACATGCTGGCCTCCACTTTCTCCATTTTAGACCCTTGGGGAATTAAGTTCCTCAATTTTAATTCTAGGGTGAGTCAGAGGACACATGGGGAGTGTTCCTGGTCTTCTTGTAGGTGGGACCATTTGTGTGTCTGAGGGTTCATAGTGCCACATGGCATTCATCAAATATGCACATCAAAAATATGGGAGACTGCACTTGGCTTTGAAAGGACAAGTAGATGTCACAGTAAAGAAGCCTTGGCTTTCCCATATTCTATGTTTCTGTACCCCTCCTGCCCCAGGAGTAAACAGGATGCTGAGACTGTCTCTTGGTGAGGAGGTCATATTTTCCTGAAGCTCTTGAGGATTAGAAATAAGAAAATTGATGAGCAATTAAAAAAAACATTTTAGTTTATTTTTATTTTATGTGTGTGACTGTATTGCTTGAATACGTGTATGTGCACCTGGGTTATGCAATGCCCATAGAGGTCAGAAGAGGGTGTCAGATCTCCTAGAACTGAAGTTAAAGATGGCTGTTAGCTGCGATGTGGGTGCTGGGAACTGAACCTGGGTCCTCTGCCAGAGCAACCAGTGCTCTTAACCACTGAGCCATCTCTTTAGCCCGATGGACAATTTTTAAAAGATTTATTTTATTTATTTATTTATTTATTTATTTAGTGTGTGTGTGTGTGTGTGTGTGTGTGTGTGTGTGTGCGCGCGCGCGTGTAGTGTCTGTGTAAGTGAATGCCATTTGTGTGCCGGTGCCCTCAGAGGCCAGAAGAGAGCATCAGATCTGTTGCAGGTGTAGTTACAGGCATCTATGAGACATCTGATGTGGGTGCTGGGAGCTGAACTTGGGCCCTCTGAAAGAGCATTCAGCACTCTTAACCACTGAGCCAGACCCTGATGAGCAAGTTTGAAGATGGGCTTTGAGAAATACACTGGATTTTTTAAGAAATCTGTGTCTCAGAGTTGAGGAGATGGTCACCAAGGGCTCACTGCTGAGTGATACAACCAACCACCTTAAGGACATAAGGACAGAAACTGGTGCTTAGTACTTTCTGTGTATCTGGAGCTGTTCTAAATCTTTTACTACGCATCAGCCCATTTTATCCTAGTACCACCCTGTATGTTGGTACTGCCACTCTTCCCATTTACTAACAGAGAAGCTTTGGGACAGAGATCACTGACCTGTGTTGGTGACACAGAGAAGCCAAGATGAGATTTGAGGCCATCTGGCTGCAGACCCAATGCTGTTGATGGACATGTTATGCTGCCCACCATGTTGGAGCTGTGCCACCTGTCATGTTGGATCTGTGTTGTGAGTAGGGAAGAGCAAGTCTTTGGAACTTGTTTGCTGGGAGCCTAAGGCATCTCTGGAGACTGAACCTCAGCTGGAATTGTGCTTAGCCAGCCTTGGCTGAGGAGATAATTGTCTGATAGCTGTTGTTCTCTTTGGATGCATTGCTTAGCTCACTGTGGTATGCATTTCTGAGACTCAACACCATGTTTGGGCCATGGCAGACACTGAGTAAGTGCTTGGTCAATGAATAAATGAAGAACCACACAGCTAGGAGTGAGCTGCCTGTTGGAAGACAGCACATACAGTGTGGCATGATTACTGCCTGGTCAAGAGCCATATTAATCACATGGTTGAGACTCTCAGAAACGTATGAAACACCTGGGGCCTTTACCAAGGCCTTCCTGGGGGAGGGCATGCTTTCTAGGGCTGATTGCTAAAAGCAGATGTTGAAGAGGAGGCATTTCAGGTAAGAGCAAGCTAAAAAGCTCTGGGCTTGCATGCTTTGGTCCAAAATGTCACAGACACCTCCCCTGAGGACAGGACCACACACGCGATACCCTGAGCAGGCATATATCTTCTTCCCTGGCCTGAGGAGCATGCCCCCATCCGGCTTTGGCAACCAAAGATCCCCAGGATGCCTGCCCATCCCTTCCTTCCCCCTTCCCCTTATCAGCTGAAGATGAACTCCATACAGCTCTCCTGTCAGCTCCAGCCCAGAGCATTCCCTTGTAGGGCAAAGGCTTGTGCTGTCTTGCAGCAATATTTCATAATTTATATATTTGATTAAGACCCAGAGCCCATGCCAGCAGCCTGCACAATCTAACATATTGGGATTATTAGCTGCCTGTGTCATTTCTCTATTTTAAAACTTTCCATATTTGAACTTGTGGAAGTACATCCTTCCCGTTTATTAAACTTTTCCCATAAAACTGTTTAGTAAGTATCCATCATGTCTCATAGTTGGAAAAAAAAGGGCCACTATAAAAACCTTTTAGATATTTCCTTGAGGGAATACCATTTTATTTAGGCCTTTTAAAAACATGTGTCTTATCTTGCCAGTAATTAAAAAAAATATTAAGACAAATGAGATTTTAGTAATGTTCTAATGATTTCAAGATGGGCTTTGGGACTTGGCCTCCAGCTTGGCTCTGTGCTACAGCTTCCCTGGGCTTCCCGTGAGCCTCAGTTCCTGATCCCGGGACTCAGTTTCCATCTTTTGGCTTCCTTGAGTTGCTTTTCTTCCAGTGTCTCTAGCTATGACGTCTCTGTGCCTTGTTCTGATTGTCGTATTTATGTGGCGCGCCTTCTGGTGCTTTGGCAAGTGGATCCAGCTCCACTTCACCCAGGAGACTTTTCTTTTCCGTTTCTGCCTCTATCAGGGTCTCTGTCTTCAAATGGAGCCCAGTTTTATGCCATTTGGATGGAGAGGTCTTTCCTTTTATGTTTTTTTTCTTAGAGAGCTTTCTCTCTCTACTTAGAATGTCATTTCATGCAGCACAGGCTGGTCTCCAACTGTTTATGTAGCTTAGGATGACTTTGAATTTTTGATTCTTTTGCCTCCACCTCCCAAGTGCTGAGGTTTCAGGCAGGCACGACCATACCTGGTTTACATGGTTCTGAGGATTGAACCCAAGGCTTTGTCCATGCTAGGCAAAAACACTCTACTAACTGAACTACATCTCCAGCCCTTGTAGCTGCCATTCCCAATCTTCTCCTCCCTGACAGAGGTTGGCTTCCTAGGACCATGATGAGGCATTATTACTCAAAGTACCTAGCACTCTGGGCATAGGGATTGATCAAGGGATAAGCATATGACCAATCAAAGTTAGCCAATCAAAGTTGTTCCTTGAAAGTCCCAGAGAGAGACTTTCAGTGAACCTTTTCAATGGGTTCATTTACTCCCAGGAGGATGGGGAGTCTAGCTGGTGCTGGTGATCATGTTTGGTACCTGGGTGAGCCTGTCTGACAGTGAAGGATGAAGTTGACCTAGAGGAAAGCAACAGTGAGCAGCAGTGAGAGATAGAGTCCAAGCTTGTAATTTGAACTCAGCTTACATAAAAACAAGTTCATCATGAAGCAGTGGCTGTGTTACACAAGCAGCAACCTCAGACATCTGCTTTTCTGATTCTTGTTTCCAACAGAAGGCCACACTATGTGACGTGCACAGTGTAGGTCTGGCTGAGTTCACTCTAGGATGTTTGAATCATGGCACATTTCTTGGGAAATTTCCTGGTAACCAAGTGACTTGTGACTGTACCAAAACCTCACATTGAGCATCATAAATATATATAATTTTCTCTATCAATCTAACAATTCAGATGAACTGGGAGAATGTAATGGCTTCAGAAATGTGTAATGCACTCAGGCTATACATGTTGGGTTTGATTCACATTGCTTTGGTGACAATTAAAATCTTCCATAATTAAAACTATGTTTATCACATAAATATTTTAAACAATGAGGAACATTTTGACCTTGCCTAAAGGACAAAGTGTTGTTTCATTTAATACTTAGTCTAGAAGTTAGTTTGTTGTCTCAATGACATAACCAAGGGTTTTGGCTGTGTTTAACCCCAGATCCCATCATCCTCGGTTTACTGTCTTTGTTCACTTGTATATGAGTTGCTTCTGTAGTTACTTAAAGGAGAAAAATTTATTTTGGTTCACAGTTTCAGAGATTTCAGTCCTTGGCTCGGGTGATTCTGGGTCTGTTGTGAGGTAGAACATCATGGCAGTGGGAGTATGTAAAGGAGAAAATTGTTTACTTCCTGGTAGACAGGAAATAGAGATAGGGGCCAGGGAAAAGATATCTCCAGGGATTCCTCCCTTTGGTGACCTATTTTCCTCAGCTGAGCCTTACCTCCTAAATTTCCTCTACTTTCCAAATACAGCCACTATCTGGAGGCCAAGCCCACACAACATAAGCCCTTTTTTGGACTGTCTTTTGGGTGGTTATTCAGTAGACCCTGGACACTCTTCAAACCATGATAAACTTGCCTCAGGTTTCTAAAATGGTAGTGGGGACTCTAGCCCAACAGTACACTGTGTGAGAAGGAATTCCAGAGAAATACTTGATTCCAAAGCAGTATGAAGAAAATACCAGATGGCTCTGGAGCACTTTACCATACCAGAATGATAAAAGTACTTAAAGAATGATGGGGACCTGTCACAGGGTCAGAACAGATGGCCAGAAAAGGTTTTCTTTGGCCAAGTTTGGGATCATTTGAGTTATAAGTTAAGGATTAAGCAAGAAATTATAAATAATTTAATAAAATAAAAATTTACAAGACCCAAACTGATACAAATCAATGAATTAATAAGCTTTTACTGACAATAGGATGCTAATTAGCAAATGTTGAAAAAATGAATTTGAAGACCAACATTTGGCAATTATCATAGTAATAATTCATTCAGGAAACTCCAATGGAGACTGAGAACCAGTGGGTGGGATTTTGACAAGAACACGAACATTATTACCATCTCAAAGTAGGTCTCTACGTAGTACTTGTTATATACAGAGGGGAAAATGGTAACTTTATAATGGAAAAACCTGGTGTTTATTAGCATAACCAGGTACTCAAAGTTAGTATCAACAGAGATGGAACAAATAGAAACATACACGGATTCAGTGCTATGTAACGTGAACAATATTGCTTCTGTGATCCGCCTTCCCTAAACACATAATCTGAATGTAATTAGAAGACTCAGGCAAACCCACTTTGATGGACATTCTACTCAGTAACCTGTTCTTAATCGTTTCAGGTGCCAAGGTCATGAGCGTCAAGGCAAGAGCAAGGAATAGTTCACAAGTTCAAAGATACAGGGTAACTAAAGGGATGTGTGATCCTGAACTGGATCTGCTCTAGACATTCTTATTGTGAGTACTGATGATGGTGGATTGGAGCTGAAGATTATAAGACAGCAGTGCCCCTGTGTTCATGTCCTGATTTTGAGGCCAGGCTATGACTGTGGAGAAGAATATGCCTGTTGGTGGGCGTTATACACTAACATACTTGGAGGATGGAGGGTGCTGGGGGCATAGTGTGGTGGTAGAGCACTTGCCCAGCATGTGTGAGGCCCTGGGTTCCATCCTGTGCTGGATAGCTTCAGATGTCAACTTGACATACCTGGGAAGAGGAAATCTGAACTGAGGATTTTTCTGTATTGGACTGGCTTGGAGCCATGGCTGTGAGGCATTTTCTTGATTGCTGAGTGATACAGGAGGGTCCAGCCCACTGTGGGTGGTGCCACCCCTGGGCAGGTGGTCCTGGGTTGTACAAGAAAACAGGCTGAGCACAGGCCAGAGGAGCAAGCCAGTAAGCAGCGTTCCATGGCCTGTGCTTCAGCTTCTGCCTCCAGCTTCCTGCCTTGAGTTCCTGCCCTGGCTCCCCTCCATGGTGAACTGTCAGCTGTAAGGTGAAATAAACCCTTTCCTTCCCAAGCTGGTTTTGGTCAGTGTTTTACCACAATAATAGAAAGTAACTCATTCCCAGCACTGTGATGAAGGCTTAGGCATGGTGAGGCCTCATACTGCAGAAATGCTCACAAGTCGTTCTGTGTTCTCTTTGTAGAATATTTTTAGTAAGTTTGAAATTCTACCAGAAGAAAAAGAAAGCAAAAGCAGAGAGATTCCCTTCAGAGAATCTCTTTATTAAGAAGGAAGTTTTCTAAGAAGTACTGTGATGGAGAGGCCCACAGCCAGCATGGAGCCCTTTCTCTCCTTGAAACAAGGCTGTGAGAGTAAGTCTACATCACAGGAAGTGGGCCGAAGTGGTGCAGACTGGGAAAGAGTACACAACCAACAGTGTCTGCCTTGGTCTGCAACCTTTATCTTTGAGCTTGAGCAGTGTGGAACACAGTGCCATCAGCAAAGTGAACCACCCAGATCAGCAAAGTGAACCACCCAGATC
>NW_008357033.1:2885530-2887293 GCF_000622305.1 Nannospalax galili | reverse complement strand
GGGGGGAAGGAGGTAGGGGGGGAGAGAGAGGGAGAGGGGGAGAGGGGGAGGAGAGAGCAGTGTGAGGGAAACAAAGATGGTAAGATTGTTCAGAGGAAGATCATTCCACATTGCAAACATCTATCAAAATGTCATGCTGTTCCTCATAAATACACATGATTATTTGCTCATTAGGAATAATGTTTTTAAAAAAGTTCATAGGTGGAACATTCCACAAATAATTATAGCACAATAAAAGTGCTGGACTGTTGTGAGCCTGGGTGGTTCTGAGTGCACAGATAAAGGGGTCCATCAGGCGTGATGGGAGTAGCAGCCACTCTCCCTGCTGATTCAGAGATGATATCATGCAGGAGGTGACACTGTGACAATGTAAGTGTGTAGTCTTCTAACCCTGGTACAGTGTCCCTCAGCTCCAAGTCCTTATGGAAGGGGCAGTAGTTAGTTAAGAAAACTGGTCTTTGCCTAAGATTTATCTACATGACACACAGTAATTAAAAATACCAGACTGGTGGAACTAACCTTCTTGGGTGTTTAACAGACATAGTTTGAGGTCTATAATAATTTGGTCATAGTAAAGCAGGAGTTAAGGAGAACACGCTGAAGCACTAAAAAGAACTGTAGCTTTAAGAAAACAAGCTCCCTAGTGGGCTAGTGAGATGGCTCAGCAGGTAAAGGTTCTTGCCACCAAGCCTGACCAGAGTTCGATCCCTGGAACCCACATGGTAGGAGAGAACTGACTCCCACAAATTGTCCTTTGACCTCCACATTTAATGCCATGGCACATGTATGTGCGCTGTGGCATGTGTGTGTCTGTAAGTAATGCAGAGCTTAAAAGAACAATCATAGGGGACTATGAGCATCTCTCAAAATGTCCTGTAATTGTGGTGGTTGACCTGTCCTCTTGATCAAGGAGGCTGAAGAGACCCCACCAGATGGACTTGAACCAGTGTCCAGTCTATAAAGAGGAAGGTCAACACAGAGGAACCATTTCCTCCATGCTTTCAAGCGAAGCCAACCATGGTTGAGCAGGACCTTTGACTTATCTTCACATAGGTGGAACTGGTAAAAGAAAGGAGCCAAGTGTTCCTCCCAAGCCCATGTGACCCCTGAGGAACAGATCCTCCAACAACCTTAAGGGAACAGATCCTCAAACAACCTTAAGAGTAAAAATAAATCGCTTTATCTGGACCAACTGTGTGGCCTTAAACACCCAAAAGCAAAGTATAACCAAAGATTAAAGGGGCCAATATAATTTCATAAGAGACTGTATGTATAGCTAAAGGCTACATAGCAACCAACAATGCCAGACAGGTGATACTTCCTTCTGAGTTGTTGGCCAGGGTGGCCAAAGGCTCCCAGATAGTAACCCAGCATAGAACTGGGAAAATGAACAGCAGGCCCCAATCTTATCCAAAGGAATATTAACAACTAAAAACATTACCATTGAAATCTACTTGATGACTTTATATCCATGCTCAGCTGCTAAGGAGCTCAGAAAGTAACTGTGGTGACTAGTAATAATCAAATATATAGAGATTAGAAACGCATGTGCAAACATCTTAGTGTCAATTGCATTAAAAATGAATTTTTCTGAATGAAGCTGTGTATTTTAATAATGAAATGGAGATCTTTTTTAAAGGTTAAAACCTCATTTAATTTTATGTCTTATAGGGTGTATACTGAGTACAATATTGTATAACTATAATAATTCAACGGTAAAACTAAAAATTTACAGCCAATTTTGAAAGAGATGCATCTTAGCT
>NW_008357033.1:2837922-2885405 GCF_000622305.1 Nannospalax galili | reverse complement strand
CTGTGAACCTAATAATTTACAGTCAATTTTGAAAGAGAAGCATCTTAGCTCTGGAAATTGTTATTGAATATGTCAGTTCTGTTGTAATGAAATGCCTCTTCTAATCATTTGGTTATGAAATAAATAATTTAAAATAATAGTACTACAAAAAAACTTTGATTGTAAGACAAAGAAGTGCCAACTTCTGTGTGTGCATCAGGGAGCCCCTGATCTTGACATGCATGGGGTAGGCCAGTGTGTGTGTGTGTGTGTGTGTGTGTGTGTGTGTGTGTGTACAGCCTGCCTGGAATCAGTGCAGAGATGCTGAGGTCCTGTCAGGGAGGACTCACTAAGAAATCTTTGTTTTAGGAAGATCAGTTTTTCCTTACCTAGCAGTAATCAGTTGCCGATATTTCTTCAGCTAAGATTGGGGTATGCTGTTCATTTCCCCAGTTCTATGCTGGGTTTTTGTCTGCTCGAGTTTGCATGGGACTTGTGTGTGACTCTAGATAGGCTGACTAGACCTCAGCAGATGAACTTGCACTGGGGAATGACTCTCTGGGGACTCTGATGCAGTGGGCCTTAACACAGATGACAGAATATATGGATTCGGTGTGTGTGTCGGGGGTATGGGAATGTGCCGGTGGGGATGGGGGTATAAAGATGATTAAGATTGTTTGAGATATTCTGTATGAAATACACAAAAATTCAATAAAAACAAATTTACAAAAGAGGGAAGGAAGTAAATAATAATAAAAAAAAGAAAAACCATTGTTGCTCTGCTAAATACGTGCCAGGCAGGATGTGATCTCAAGTATGCTGAGAGAGTGATGATTAAGGGAAAGGACTAGGCTACGTGGCCCACCAGAGCCCTGAAGAGAGGATTCAGGCACTCCAAACACAAGAACAGGTGCCACTATGGACAGGAAGAGCAGGGGCAGGCTCTGGCCCAACTGTCACCAATCTCTCCTTTAATCTGTTCAAAGGCTCCAGTGATTCCTAGGACAGAAACCCATCTTCTGTGGTACTCACGGGGTGGAGCAGGCTGGCACTGTCCACTTTTGTGCCTCAGGACCATCCTCCTTCTCCTCCTCTGTGCTCCCGCCACACAGTCTACCATCAGTTTTGTCTGTCTATGGTCTACATTCATCCCTGTATCTCCAGCACCAGTATGTGGACATTGAATAAATGGACACAGCTTCTTCCACAGGGCCTTTGCACAGACTATCCATGTATGCCTCTTTAACCCTTTGCCTTTCCTTGTCAATTGAGAGCCTACACAGTCTCAGGGACATCTCTCCTCCTTTACTAGGCCCAGTTTCTCTCCTGTACACAATTTCACATTGACCTATAGTGTATTTGCTTAAAGCTCATTTCTACAGACAAAGTTCATGGGGGCAGTGGCCACTGTTTTTTTTTTGGGGGGGAGAGATGTCCCCCTGCATAGAGTACCAGAAATTAGAACCCTGTAGTGCTCAATGAACATTTATGGGATAGACGGGTGGGTGGATAAATCAGTATTCTTCTTGTACTTCAGGAAAGCTCCTAAGAAACAGGTGATACCTCAGAAGGACTTTGTAGGGCATATGAACTTTCAGTAGATGATGTTTCATCCACCCCAGAAGGAGCAGAAGCAAGGGGTAGTGTGGTTGAGGGGATTGTCTATCTAAGAGAAATAGAAATCTGGGGAACTACAGACTTCTAGGGTTGGAAAGATAAATGAGTCATGTTTGGAAGGATTCAAACATTAGAGTTGAAGACTTGGTTCTCAACTGACAAGCACTGGGGAGCCGTGGAGGTGGGCTGAGGGCAAGGGGACACTCAGAGCTTGTCTTTGAGACAGTTCAATGATAGGGAAACTGAGGGAAGTTAGAGAGAGATGCTGGAGGCAGAAACTCATCACCTTAGGAGGAATAATAACAGTTTTGGTCAAATTCCTAAAGCCCAAGAACGGGGCTGGAGTAGATAAGAATCAGGACAAAATGTGTGTGTCAAAATTAATTAAAGAAATTTACAATGGATGGGAAATTTTAAGAAAGAAGTGGACTGGTGTTTGGAACATGAATTTCTAGGATCTGTCATTTTTATCCTTATTTTTGTGGCAGAAAAAGACAAGGTAGTACTTAGAAATTGTGGGGAGGAAATGAATTTGAGGGCTGAAAATACACCATAAAAGGGAGATAAAAATCAAGTACAAAGACTTATTGTATTTGGCTCATTAAATGTTCAGTTGGTCAAATGTAAAAATTGAAAGTTCTCATAAAAATGTCACTGAAGATTTACACTCACTGGATACTGACATGTGGCAGCCAGTGATTGAGTACAGGCAGTGTGGGCAATTTCCCAGCATTCCGCCTGATCCCACTCACAGGCAGGTTCACTCAGGACCTGCCCCAGCTCTAGGGGTGGCTAAGTTATGCTGAAAAAAGATTATCAGTTCTTACAACTCACATGCCTCAGATGAGTAAGAATATTCTAAAAGAGACTGTTGTGCTTCTCACTTTGGCTATGAGACTGTGAAAGAAGGCACCCAGGGAAGTGGAGTTTCTATTAGGAATCTTGTGTTGGAAGAAGGAAAAGATGGAAGGCTGGTGCCAGCCAGAGGGGTAGTTTGTTACCCAGAACGATTTCACACAGGTACAGACAGGACAACATGTCAGAGCACCTTGTGGGAAAGCTTAGAATTGAGAATGATGGGTTAATGGTCTGCAGAGCCATGGCTTGACTAGAACTGCTTAGTTATGTATACCTCTTGCCATTTAATTAGACCTAAACCTAATATAAGTACTTCGAAGATGGACTTGGGGAGTTTCTGGATCTCTTTGTTCCTCTTCCCAATGTGGCTATGTTGAATAAATCTCCATTTACTGTTTTTTCACTGTTAATTTGGCTTTTTTAATTGGTTTAAAGAGCGTGAATGGCTGAGCCTGCCTTGATAGGGCTTCCAGGGGTACAGACTCCATCCCCTAATTCCAGTAACACTCCCACCTTTTTGGGTACTATTGTATATATTTCCATGAGGAGACATGGAGGACTGGAAGTGGCTCCCTGTAGAAGTCCAATGAGCACAATGTTGGGGTAACTCACTAGCATTTGCATTATCTCCTCTCAGTCTTGGCTTTCAGGATCCTGGGGATAAACACATTTTGCAGAATCAGTGTCATGGTGTAAATAACTACATAAAAGTATGTGGGAAATTCATAAGACGTTTATTGATATGTTTATCATGCCAAAATGTTATTTAAAATTCAAATTTCACTTGAAAAAAAAAAGGCAAACAAGTGACAGTTGAGACCCCTGCATGCCCCTTGGAGGGATCCTGCGTCCACGGAAAAAGCACATCCTACAGCTACTTGATTGGATCCCTCAGAAATGCATTCTGGGAAATTCCTCCTAGAGCTCCCTCGAAGGATGCCAGTGGGTCTTTAGTTGGTTGCATCTGGGAAATAACAACAAATGCATTCTAAGCCTTCTTAGAATATTTCTGGTTTTGAAACTACTGACCCTCAAGGATCTACCACCACTCAACCTAGAACAGACATTGCTTGCTGGCTGTTGTATCTGCCCCATAGGCTGGCTTCAGTCTGCTGGTGGGATCCAGTAGGTTCTGGCTGTGGGTGGCTAGCTCTTCAGGAGCGTTTGGACTTGCTGCAAGTTGGGCACAGAAGCTGACCCTTGGTGACAATGTAGGCCCGGCCACTCAGCAGCTGCTCACAACCCTCACAGATAAAGTGCTTCCGATGCCAGGCCAGGTCTTCCACACGCTGGTAGTCTTCTGAGAATATGATCTGTTAAGCAAAGCAGAGGGAATGTATGGCTTAGGTTCTGCTCCTACGTAGAGACAAAATTATGGGATGGTGGTCTATGTTCTGCTCTTTAACTGTCTGCCAATAGCAATCTGACATAATCTGAGGCAGTTGGTATGGTCGTTATGGAGGGTTATGGTTGTGTCTTAGCTTCTCAAGTGGGAAAATCAAAACCTTTGTTACGGGCAGGTTTTTATTTATCTATGTGTGAAACTTTGTGGGCCAATCCAAAGACCAATTGTGTTCTGAGACACACCTACAGAGTGGCCCTGGAACATAGCTAATGATGCCCAAGAAGCCGGGGGCCAGCCTCAAAGAGCAAGAACATGGAGGGTGGCCCCTTGGCCTCTGAATGAAGCAACACCTTAGAATCACCCCTGAAGCCGAGCAAAGGCAGAACAGCAACCTGCTTTAGCGGCCTTCCAACTTTGGAGCTGAACAAGATGTAGGCATGAATTGTCATCTGACATTTGCCAGCCTTGTGACTTGGCAAATTTCATCATCTCTCTGTGCCTCTGCTTACACATCAGTAAACTGGAGGTACAAGAACTTTCCATTCCCAGGGCTTTAGGAGCACAGTGCTTGGAAGAGTGACTGACATGGGCAGTGGTGATAACCATTGACTTTCTGGGCTGTCCTTGTCTCACGTACTAAATGGGCATTTGTCTTTAAAGGATTCTGTGTGTATGTGTGTGTGTGTGTGGGGGTGCATATGGAAGTCAGAAGACAGCCTCAGGTGTCATTCCTCAGGCATGTTTTACCTTTTGTTTGAGAGAAGGTCACTCATTGGCCTGTACCTGTCCCCAACTAGAACATGCAGTATAATCCCACCATTTCTGGGATAACAAGTGCCTTGCACCATGCATTCATTTTTCTTTCTTTCTTTCTTTCTTTCTTTCTTTCTTTCTTTCTTTCTTTCTTTCTTTCTTTCTTTCTCTCTCTCTCTCTCTCTCTCTCTCTCTCTTTCTTTCTTTCTTTCTTTCTTTCTAAGTAAGTAAGTAAGTAAGTAAGTAAGTAAATTCTCAGGATCCAAACTCAGGTCCTTGTGCTTGCAAGACAAACACTTTCATTTTTTGAGACAGGGTCTCCCTGTAGCCCCAGCTGGCCTGGAACTTGATATGGAGACCAGACTGGCCTCCATCTCATCGAGATCTGCCTTTCTCTGCTTCCCAAGTGCTGGGATTAAAGGCATTAAACCACCACACCCAACACAAGGCAAACACTTTACCATAATGTACTGCATCATGCATCATTTTGCGCCACATTGATTTATTGTATCATACTGAATCTCACCATGCCAGTCACACTGTACTGTACTGTACCATGCTGTACCACATCATACTGTATCGGGTCCCACCATACTGACACATTGTATTCTACTATATTGGATTATACTGCATGTTCTAGTTTGATTCTCCATTGCTGTGACAAAATACTGTGACCAATACCAACTTGGGGAGGAAAGAGTTTATTTTATCTTACATCTCTTGGGTCACAGTTCATCAGGGAGCCCAAGGTAGGAACTCAGGGCAGGAACCTGGAGGCAGGAGCTAGAGCACAGAGCATGGAGGAACGCTGATTACTGGCTTGCTCTGTTCGCCCCTGCTCAGCCTGCTTTCTTGTGGAACACAGGCCCACCTGCCCAGGGGTGGTACCACTCATGGTGGGCTGGGCCCTCCCACATCACTCAGTAATCAAGGAGATGCCCCACAGACATGGCCACAGGTCAGTTCAATGGAGGCAATTCCCCAGTTGAGGCTCCCTCAACCCAGGTGTGTCAAGTTTACACTAAAGCTATCCAGCCCACTACATTGTATCATATTACATGCAGTCATACTTTACCATACTGTACCATACATCATATCATGCCACACTAAACTGTACCATACTTTACCACATCATATTATATCATATTGTATCATCTCACATCATACAGTCATATCATAGTGTACCATAAGTACCAATCATATCATGCCATACCATACTTTACCACATATTATATGATATTGTATTACAGCACGTCATATCAATTGTATTGTACCGTATCATAATGTATCATACTGTACCATAATCTTATTATACACTGATGTATCATATCAATCATACCAATTGTGTGGTGCTGTACAAGGCTATACCATAGTGTGGTAAGACTGATATTAGCTGACATGTATTATCCTAGGCTGGCTCTGTGCAGAGCATTTTCACACACTAGCTCACTCATCCTCACAGCTCCACAACTGGGTTCTTTCTCATTCCAGCTTTGAAAGTGGTCCCACTGAGAGATATTTTTGGTAACACAGGCCTCTTAGACACAGACTCCAGGTTTGAACATGGGCATTCTGCCTCCTGGTTTACCCTCCAGGTCTGTTACTAAGTATGAGGTATTTTGTCATGGACAGGACTGGGCAGCTCTGTGATCTGTCTCAGCAGCCCATGGATACGAATAAAAATCAGCCTTATTGTTGTTATTATTATTTTTTTTGAGACAGATTAGCAGTCTATAGCCCAGGCTAGGCTTGAATTCTGGCTGATCCTCCTATATCCAACCTCCCAAGTGCTGGGATTATAGGTCACCATACTCATCTTAGACCCATTTTACAGATGGGAAATTAGAAGCTGAGAGATACAGTGAGGCATACTTCAGTTTGCCCTACGGAGGACCCACCATCAGCAAAGTCATACTCATTAGCCTTGGGCTTCCTCCCACCGCATAGGCATGCCAGCTTGCCATCACCAGCCTACTGGTTCTCACCTCATCGCAGCCTGAGCACCTGGGTCGCAAGGTCTCACAGTAGTGGCGGCCGCACCAGGGTGCCCCATCCTTCCAGAAGTAGATGAGGTCCACCAGTGGTTCTGAGCACTTGATGCATACAAAGCAGTTGGGGTGCCACTGCTTACTGTAGCCAGCCCTGTCTGCATAGACCACAGGGCTGTCAGCAGGGGCTGCTTCCTTGCAGAGCTCACAGACCTGCAAGGGGTGTGGAGAGAAACATAGGACACCAGGTAGTCAGGGGTTTGAATTCTAGCTCCAACTTCCCTATGTCCTGTATGACTTCGGACAATTAAAAGGCCTCCTTGGTTTTGTCATCTGCAAAATGGGATAATTATATTGTCTACCTAATAGATTGTTTTTTTGTGAGGACCACATAAAATTACTAACTGACCCAACAATTCTCAGATTGGTTGGTCTCATGACTATCTGTCCTCATAAATTATGAGACCTCCACAGAGGTCTTATTTATGTGGGTAACAGTGATTTATATTTACCATAAGAGAAGTTAAAGATGCAAACAGTAAATTAGTTATTCACTTATTTTTAATGATAAGAATGAGCTTATTAGTATGTTAACATACGTATTTTAATATTGAAAATAACTATACTTCCCAAGATGAAGAATTTTGTGTGAAGAAAGTTTTAATACATCCTATTACAGTTTGCAAATCTATTTAAACAGCTCACCCATTTGGTTTTCTCAGTTCTTAATATCTTGTATTAATAAGGTATCTTCAACACAGTGAACCAGTAGTAACATGCTGTTAGTAAGCAAAGCCCAAACTTCATTCCGATATTCTTAAATTTCAAGTGTCAGCTTTCCTCTTTCTAGTCTAGCACCACCCAGGACCCCACATTACATGTAGTCCCCTGCTTCTGCAGGTTCTGCTTTGTGGGGGTGGGATTTATCAGACTGTCTCTGTTTGGGGGACTTTGAAAGTTTGGGAGAGTCCTGGTCAGATATTTGGTAAAATGTCCCGTAACTGTATGATGTCCCCACCAGGGGGATGAGGACCCCATAGGCCATCGGTTGCTCTCCTCACATGCTACCAAGGGCACGCTGTCACCGGCTCCTCCCTGAGGATGTTGATCCCATTGGCCCTCTGGCTGAGGCTATGACTATCAAGCTTCTCCATGGTGAAGTGACCCCTCTTTCCATTCTGTCCTCTTTGGAAGAAAGTCACTATGCGTTCCTCATATAGACGATGCTCCACCTCCCTGAGGTTCAAGTGTCTACATATGTCATTTGGAACCTATGTTTGACCTTGACCTCAGAGATTCCCCAAAGGTACTTTGAGAACCACTGATTGATATCTCTCCAGAATCTGTGAATGTTGCCAGCATTTGTCTTGCATATCCATCCATCCATCCATCCATCCACCCATCCTTCCATCCATCCATCATCCTTCCACCCCTCCCTCCTTCCTTCCCTTCTAAATGTGGGAGGCTATATTTAGAACTTTCCTGCTTTCATCCCCTCAAGAGCAGGAATTTG
The DNA here is from genome assembly GCF_000622305.1 of Nannospalax galili. Classification (NCBI taxonomy): domain Eukaryota; kingdom Metazoa; phylum Chordata; class Mammalia; order Rodentia; family Spalacidae; genus Nannospalax; species Nannospalax galili. Next base: position 2,877,352 of record NW_008357033.1, on the reverse strand, counting down.
ACTATCTTACTTCATAAACTCTTTTAAGCCATTTTGAGTCTTCCTTGGCTCCTCAAAACCCCAGGCTGAGGTTTTGGCTATGTCCTTAGGGTGTCTCTGCCCTACACTGAACTTGGGACATTTCACTCTTTACAAACATCCCTACATATACTTGACAGTTATTCCCATATTAGGAAAGTTGTTGTTTTCCATCCTACACACAGACAAACCTCAGAGAGATCTGGTGACGTGCTCAGTGACACACAGTTGCCAGACATCAAGGCTCAGGTTGGAATCCAGGCCAAGCTTCCTCCAAAGCCACAGTTCTCTGGGCTACATGGCTTGGTTTTACAGCTGGTACCAACAAATGACCACCTGGGGCCACTACAGTTTAGCAAACTTTTTATCCCCCCAAATTCAGTTTTTCTCATTTTTCTAGAATTTTTTAAAAAAAGAACTGTGCTTAATTATTATATTTTGAATTTCATAAAGAAACATATCATAGAAAATTTTCTCTCTTGTTGCATAAGATGCTAACAGGATGTAGTCAGGTTTGGCTATTGGTTCACAATGTCTGAAATGTTTACCATCTGACCCACCACTGAGAAGTGTTTGCTGGCTTTGCTCTTTAGATGGTAATTTTAACTTACCAAGTACCAACTATATGCTGGCCAAAATGGAAAGATTTACTTTTTGCCATGTTAAGACGGGGAAGTATTTAAGAGTCTGCTATAATTTGGAATCAGAATATCCCTTTAACACCCCTGTCAAAGGCTTGGTTCCCAGGCTGTGGCATTATTAGGGGGGACATGGAACCTTTAAGGGGCAGGGCCTGGTGAGAATACTGTGTCATTGAGGGCATAGCCCTGAAGCAGTTGTGAGATGCTCATCTTTTCCCCTATCCCTTGGCCTTCCAGGCACCATGTGGTGAGCAGTTTTGTTCCACACACTCCTTCCATAATGTACTGTCTCACCACAGGCCCAAGGTGACAAGAGCAAGTCACCTAAGGCTGAAACCTCAAAAACTGTGAGCTCAGTGACCCTTCTCTCCTTATAAGTTGATTCTCCCAGGTATTTGTTACAGTAACAGAGAGATGACTGGTGCAAACACTATTTCTCTTTTATATATTTAACATTCTACTACATGTGCTTGTATACTGCAGGGGGAACAAAGACTAAAATGATGAAATTAGGATACAGAAACCAAATGAATGTCCGTGTAGCATAGCACCCCTCAGGCACTGTAGTTGCTGAGTGAATGTCTGGACATAGAATGCACTTGGTCATTTGGATAGATCCAAACTGGATTCTTCCTGATAATGGGCTTTAGGACATTCTAAGTTTTTAGTTTTGTTTCTGCCCCTGACAATAGATGCAGGAGTCCCTCACTTAACTGAAAACTGTTCTTCTCCCCATGACTGAATCCCTGCCTACCTGGGACTCATCAGATGGTCAAAAGCAAAAACTAAGTGAAAATCAGTTCCATTTCTGTACACTGCCCCTTTTGCCTAGGTGGGCATTGTAAACCACTTGGCCAGAGCTGTTTGGGCGCATGGTGAGTTTTCTGCCTGGCTTCTGAGTTTCATGGAATGACATTTCCAGTCCTTTTCTCCCACACAGATGGGACTTGCTCTCTAGATGGTAATTTTAATTTACCAAGTACCAAACTCCAAGTTCCCAGATGTTTTTTTTTTAAGATGGAAGGAGAGAGGAGCACGGGAAGAGAGCTCTGTGAACACTGGCAAACATTTCAGTAACACACAGATGGGAAGAGGGGGTCATGAGGTGAGAATGGCAGTCTAGGTGCTCACAGGGGGATCTGAACCCATGTTGTGGGTGGAAACTTCACTCTGGAGGCAACAGGGAACCGTGGTGGGATCTCGAGGCAAGGAACACAATGCTCTGATGCGAGCTGCAGGGCAAACTGGGGAAGTGTGGAGGGAAAAGAGATTTGTTGCACGGAACTTGGTGTCACTCTGCCCATATGGCCAGTGTTTTGTCAGGTCCCTGCCTGAGGACTGTGCCTTCCCCTGTTCTTTCAGTCTTGCTCCTGTTACTGCTGTCACCAGCTCTTTTCAACAAACAGCTATCACTCAGTTTGTGAAAATGTGTTGGATAATGAGCCCTGTCAATATGTTTCAGTGACCAGTTTCTTCTTCCTGTCTCTGAGTGATATTCTTTGCTATCTTCCTGGTCATCCCAAAGACTGATGGATCTGAGCTTGTCTTGGGCCTGTCAGCCTGTGGCTCCTCAGGCATCAGAAACAGATTGGCAATGCAGGTCTGAGAGCAACCGACTTAGGTCCTGATTCTGGCCTCTCTTACCACCAGTGTTGAGACTGAGGCTCATAGCTTCTCAGTCGCAGTGGGTGGAAAGGAGCTCTTGAGTCAGGTTGCCTAGGTGACTTGCTCTGTGACCTCAGGCAACTTAACCTCTTTGTGCTTCAGTTTTGTTACCTGTCAAATAGGGACACTGATAACAGCAATGGCATAGGGTTGTTGCACAAGTTCAATGAGCGAATGACTTACTGGGCTTTTGAAGGCCTCAATAAGGATTGGTGAACATCACCCGTTATTTTAAACTTTGCCATCCTATGCTAGAGAGCTAAGACTCAGAGGGGTTCAATCACAACACTAAGTTGATCAAGTCATGTTGAGATTGGGATTGGAGCTCCACTCTCCCTTCCTGGGAGATCATGTGGAGGAGGTAGAGGGAGAATTCAGAGGAAGTCCTGCCCAACCAGCCCTGCTGTGTCTTCCAGGTCCAGGCCAACCATAAGCACATGTGAAGCTGAGTGAACAGAGACAAGCTGTCCCCACGGAGATTCACCCAAATGGCTGATCTTTGATGAAAATAGACATTGCTGATATAAGCTACTCTGCCTCAGATGACTTGCTCCGCAGCATCAGGTGAGAGCTACATTGAATGGGGACATGTGGACTCATGCAGCCTTCTGAAATAGAAATAGCAGGATGAGGTGTCTCAGGCCACAGCAGGTTCAGGACATTGGGTCATGTGGCTGCAAAACCATCTCTTGAGGACTGAGCCATTCTGGCCTTCAGAGAGAGACCCAGAGACGTGGAGAAACCGCCATAGCTCTCTGCCTCAGGCTTGCCAGAAGCGTGTCCCAGTCGTACTTTTTTTCTCCTGGAAGGCTCTTATCCGAAGGCCTACCCAGTCTAAACCCAGAGTGCCTCATGAAAATCTCACCATTCCACTTCAGTAAATATTAACACAAGGCCTTGAATTCAGGTGCTGGGCTTGTTCCAATACAAACACGCAACATTTATTTATAAACAGCATCTCCCATCTCCTCTTATGGTGCTTAGTTCTCATCTTTTCTTCACAGCCTCATGCGTCCCACAAGGGTTTCTTCTTTTTCTCCTCCCTCTTTTCTGGCCTGGCATCATTTCTGCAACCTTAGCGATCTTGAGATCTGACTCCCCCGACCCCAGTCCTCCTAAGGCCCTAGAAGGTGCAAAAGGAGCAGGCTGGGTAGACAGTGGTTAGGGTTCCAGCCCTGGGATGTGGTCAGTTCCACAGCTTCATCCCTTGGGAAGCACTGGGAGAACCAGCCACCTCTCAGAGCCTTAGTAGCAGTGGAAGACCTTGGCTTGTAGGAAACTCTTCACCCATGGCAGTCACTACTGCTAGCTTTAACTTTCCTAGTGTCTTCTTGGAGCATGTTGACAACTTTGCTTTTCTCAGGGAGGTTAAACATCAGGTGTTTTTTTTTATCTAGATCTCCCTTGCTTGTTCAGTGCTGAGACGGGCATGTCACACACAAGCTCTCATGAAAGAGAGTGGTGGCCTGCATTCGATCTCAGATCTAGCTTTGATTACTATGGGCTCAAGGACCTGCTTCTCACAGAATGCATGCTGTATGATCCACAGCTGAGTAGGAAACAGTTTCTAGGGTGTTCTTCTCTGTTTCGGGGGCCAAGCACGAAGTCTGGAGCTTTGCGGATGCTCCAGGGTTGGAGGCGCCTACATTTGGAAGTGGTACAGGCCTTGGAGTGCGGCATCTCTGGGTTCTAGTTTAGCCCTTAATCACTCAACAGCTAGGTGACTAGATGTTTTTTTTTAATTTTTGAAAATCTTTTGTCTATGATTCACAGTAGAAAATAATTTTGCATTCTAATCTAATCTACATACCCCTGGAAAAATGTTATTCAGAAAAAAATATTTTCTACCCCAGAAATACTTTTTTCTTTCAATTAGGATTATGGTTATAGTCTACTCAGGTGATGTTCCAGCTACTGACGAACTGGAACTCAAAGTTCAGAAACAGTGTTGAACTTTGCTAAGAATTTCCCAGTATCCGTATCTATGAAAAGGGAAAGAACATACTTGCAGGATAATTTTTAGGATTAGATAAAATGACATGGAAAATTTCTGGCATGGTGCCTGATATAACTTAAGTAACAAATGGCCTCTCCCAACATTGTCATCTTTATCATCATCATTATCACCACCATCACCATCACTTATGGTCATTGCCATCACTGTGATAAAATTTGGTTCATTTTGGCTGTCAACTGGACACACCTGGGAAGAGGGAAACCCAATTGAAGACCTGCTTCCATCAGATTGGACTGAGGCCATGTCTGTGAAGCAGTTTCTTAATTTTTAATTGATGTCAGAAGGGCTGTGGCTATTGTGGGTGGTGCCATCCCTAGGCAGATGAGCCTAGGATGAAGAAAGAATGTAGCTGAACAAGTCAGAGGAAGGAAGGTAATGAGCAGCATTCCTCCGTAGTTTCTGCTTGAAGCTCCTGCCTCCAGGTCCTGCCTTGAGTTCTTGGCTTTGCTTCCCTCAATGGACTACAACCTGTAAGCTAAATAAACCCTTTCCTCCCCAAGTTGGCTTTTGTTCAATGTTTTATCACAGCAACAGAAAAAAAAAAAAAAAAACTAGGGCAATGGCACCAACCACCACCACCACCACCACCACCATCGTCATCATCATCATTGAACCTATAAAAGTAAATCATATAAAACCCAAGTAAGTAGAACAAAATGAAGCTATTTATGTTTCTTCTAGCTCAAGAGTAAGAAAACTACATCTATTCATGGACTAACTTGGCCCACCACCTGTTTTTGTCAATAAAGTTTTATTGGAACACTGCAATAGTTAAGTGTTTGGATATCATCTATGTAGCTAAGTGCTACAGGACTGAGTTGAGTAGAGGTGACAGAGACTCTAGGGCCTGCAAACTTTTAATTATTCACTTTATTCCTTTTATTGAAAATAGTTTGCCAACTACTCTTTTAGTCAAGGGAATATTATGTAGAACACTCAAAGGAAGTGAAGGTCACATGGCAAATGGGAAAGTATTTATAGTATCAAAAATGGGATAAAGGGATTTGTCTTTGGAAAAAAGATTTCCTTGAATGTCACTAAAATATCTCCATAAGAAAGAAGGAAGCAGATGCTGAAGGAGCCTGGTAACTATGGTGATTTTTCTGGCTGCTCCCAAGTTCCCACCCATGGGTACCTGGGTCAGAGAAGGTGACAGGACCAAGGGTATCTCTGGTTGACTGGTCCTTGATTGGTCTCTATGCCTTTTAGTGCCTTCATGTCCTCCAGCTCAGAAAAAAGTGGCTCACAGAGCGGGTGGAGTGACTTCAAGTCCAGCTGGAAAGCCAGCCGGCCAGCCTGCCTGTGCAGCCCACAAGCCAAACATCTGCTCCAACAAGAACTTGGACGTCCCTTGTCCACAAATATGTCCCTCCTGGGGCTAGCCTCAGCCTGAGCCGCCAGCTGCTGTAAGTTTCCATCTGAGATGCAGTCCTGTGGTGGAGGGTGGGGTCCAAGGCTGCCAGTGCCCCCCTTGCATGTTTGTGGGGAGGTGGGGAAAGAAGAGCCAGACTGCTCCTGGCATCCTGCTGGGTAACTTGGGATCCTATGAGTGCATCCTCAGGACTGTTGGGGAGCCTCCCACTTCTCTCAGTTTCCTTTCTTCCATTGCTTACTGTTTGGGGACAATTACCTGGCCTGGAGAAGAGGCAAGGTGATGTTGGCAATGGTGGTGGTTTTTGGCAGGAAGGATAAACCTTAAAGAGTTGAGAGTACATTCAATACTCTGTTCTAGTTTTCTGTCTCCTTTCTTGGTTTCCAGTGTGGGGTGGTAGAAGAGCGGAAATGCCTGGGCAGAGTGACCATGCCTGGGAACTCTATATATTTAATTTCCAAGTGAATATCCAGCAAGCTCTTTGAATGCAGGGAAATGGCTTGGCAGAACTGTGAACAGTCAGAACATGCAGGCTGTGGCCTGCACAGTATAGGTACTCCAGGAGGGAGAAATTGGGCAGGGAGGAGGCTTTGAGAATGGGTGAGGGGCTTTGAGCAGACTGGTGGGATATAGTGCAGATTGCTGGAGTCTACAGCCCCCTGTCCAGAGCTCTGAGATGCTCCCAAGACCCACAAGAACCGTGGTGGAGAGGCTTGGATTAGGGTAGGGAGTCTTTCCTCTCTTCCTGGCCCACAGAGCAAAGGGCCTCATTCTCCAGCAGGCTGGGCTGTGAGGGATGTCAGATGCCATGGCTTACTCACATACACACCCTGGCAGGTCAGAAGCAGTCTAAAGGCTCCTCTCAGGAACTCTCAGACCACACTGCTACTGACAACAAAGACCTGCGGTGGAATCAGCCCACTACTCTTCAGCAAGCTATGTTGGTGGTGCCCCAGGCTCTTCATCTGGGAAATGGGCCTGAAAACCCAAAACTTTCTCATGATTGCCACATAGATGTAAAGCTCATGATTGTTGTATAGATTTAAAGAGATGTAACTGGCCTCATAGTTTAAAAAAAAGCATGCCTCTTCTTTAGGGGTGACAACAGGTGAATTGGTGTCTGTGGTTGGGGTGTGACATGGGATTTCCTCATGTGGAGGCCTTACTGCAGGTTTGGTATCTGAAGGCATTTCTACCTGCCCTCCCACTCTCAGGGCGATAGTGGTGTTTTCTGAACTTCTCTGAGGTGGGTGTAGACAACAGCCACACCCCTTGGATTCATTGCCTAAATGCACAGACGTGAGTTGACTAATTTAGGTAAACTTGCCCTGTCAGAGGGTCTGCCAGGACTTTGAAAACTGGGCTTGGATTCTGGGTCTATGAACTGAACTCAGATCCTCATGAGTGGGTCCAGGCAGAGGTGTGTCCTGCATCCTGGCTGGCCCCCAGTATCAGGGTTCTTAGGAATCACAGCTCCTTGGTGAGGGCTCCCTATAGGCAGTTTAGAAAAAGCCCTGGCAGTGATGTTCCTCTACCCTGTATGACACATGGATAGTTTGGTAGTGGGGAGGACTCTGCAGCCTGACTCTGCAATTACTGCCCTGCTGAGGTCTCAGAAGAAGGGTATGATGTAACTGTGACAGGCCTTTGGGCCGTGGCTGGAGCCACTAGGGTGTATGGCAGCATGTGGTGTGGTATAGCGAGAGGTAGATGGCCAAGATTCAGTTTCTTCAAGGGAAGGAATGGGCAGAGTGTGTGTGTGAGTAGTTATATCTAAGGCAATGTTAGGCTCTATGCCTGTTTTTCTAGAACTCCTCCCACACAATGCCAAGAACCATGAAAGGACTAGGTAGTATTCTTAAGGCAGGGCTCCCTAAGATCATCCATCCATCCATCCGTCCATCCATCCATCCATCCATCCATTCATCTACCCACCCACTTACCCACCCAAGATGCATCTACTCATCTTCTCCCCTGCCTACCTACTCATCCACCTACCTATATATCCATCCACCAACCCATCCTTTCTCCCACCCACACATCCATCTATTATATATCTATTTATTCATGTATCTACCCATCTACCCACTATCCATCTACTTATCCATCTTCCAGCCCATCCATCCATCCATCCATCCATCCATCCATCCATCCAGGAACACTAATAAATTGGGAAAACATCATATCATCATCTTCTGGATCCTTATGATAACAGTTTTTCAGTCAACATGTGATCCTCCATCAGCTTCTGCATCAACTGGGGGACTTGTTAGAGATGCAAATTCTTATGTCTACTGAGACCTTGCCACACACCCATTAAAATCTGAACTCTGTGAATGAGGTCCCTGGATGATAACAAGCCTTCCAAATAATCTTAGTTTAAACACAACTACTCTAGTCTATTAAAGGCTCTGAAAAGTTCTGCTATGGAGAAACTATGTCCTGTATTCACTCTAATGTCTCTAAAACTTATATGGCCAGGTAACCCTCTTAAGGTACCTGATAGAGCTATTTCTAGGAATAACCTTTGAGAGATGAGAAAGAGTATGGACTTGGAGAATGACTGTGGTGGTTAGTTTTTGTTAACTTGGCACAATAACAGACATTGGTTAGACCCAACAGCCTAGGATAGCACAATAGCATGGTGTGGCTGGGTGGTTGTAAGCTTTGTATCAGATACTCCCATGTTGGAGACAGTCCTGTTTCTGAGCCACATCCACTAAGTTGAGGCTGCCAACAGCAATCATCATAACCACCAAAGTGAAGACACCCAGCCAGGTGCCACCAGTGTGGTTCCTGAATGTTTCATGGTCTTCCATCTGCCTTCCATCTTCCTCTTCCTCCCTGCCCCCATAAGTCCCTGCTTGGTTTAAAGACATCAGGTGTGTTGTCTGCACATGTGGATCCTTGGGTCAAATGTCCTGAACATTTTTTTCCCCAAAGTCATTACTCTTTACTGGAGGAACAGAGAACAGCCTTTTTGCCTAAGGACAGCTGGGGACACAGCGTTATGGCCTGCTGGGTCATTAAGCTACCTTCCTTGGGACTCTCTCCCCTGCTTTGAGGAGACCGACAGAGAGCTACATAAGAAAACCTGGTCTGCTTTCCTCTGGCGCAAGCAGCAAACACCGTGCTTTCACCTAGCATGGTATGGATGTTGTTTCTGAAACAATGGGATCCTGGACACATCGAGAATCTTCGCCTCTCATGGCTGTCATGAAATCACCTAGCAGGCAACCCTGAGTGCAGTTTGGTGTAGAGCAGGTGCTTAAGCAATGTGGAACAGGAATGCTATCACCCAAATTTTCTTTCCCTCCCAAAGTTCAGTATAATTCAAAGATTGATTCATTCATGGATCATGTTTTTGTTGAGCACTGACTGCATCAATAACACCCACTTGAGATCCAGGGATGAACAAGATCTCAGAATTTACAAGAAGTGACAGATAAGAACCCACTAATGTCACAATGAGTTGCTGAGTTAAAATTGTGGTTAAGGCAGGAAGAATTGTGTCTTTTGCGGGTAGTAAATGAGTTTAGCTCAACAGCTTCCCCCTCATTCCCTACTCATTTTTGACAGTGGACTCTGCCACATGCTAGCCAGCGCTGTTACTTAAATGCTTCCAAACTGTCACGAGTATTCTTTAGAATTAACTATAGGCAAGGACCCAGAATCTCAGGCAACTTTTGCCCCAGTTCCATGCTGAACAAACATGTGGGGCTCAGTTAAGGACAAGATACATTCTCAGAGTAGCATCATTCCACTGGGAATGACAATTTGGAGAAGTCACAATGACATCAAGGGGTTCTCTTCCAAGTTGGAATTCTCCAGAGCTTACTCTTAAATCCCAGACAACCATTTGAGGGCTGATAGAGGGCGGGATTAGGGTGGTGTGGGGAAATGTGTTTATGAAACTTGTTACCACTTATGGTAATTAGATTTAGTTTCTTTTAAAAAAATCTTTGACACATATATTCTTCTCAAGAATGTATCTGCCAAAAAGAAGGGAGAAAACAAATTTGGTTCCTTTATCTTAGAATTCTCAGGGAACATGGAAAGAAGACAGAGCTAGGGACAACAGGGTAGCAAAGCTCTTGAGCCACCTTCCTGTGTCATCTGGCTCATCAGTGACTAACAGCCTGTACCCTGCAAGGCATGTGTGTTCTTGAGGCCTTTGATGGCTAATCTTGGTTGTCAACTTGACTAGATAGAGAAATGTCTAGGGAATTAACAAAGCACCCTTCTGGGGTGGGGGTAGGACATCTATGAGGGACTTTCTAGAGCCTTGTACATCATGAAGACTTAGAACTAATGAATGTGGGAGGTGGTGAAAGGTGGTAGGTGAGGCCGAGCTGGAGGAAGTAGCTCACTGGGACCTGTCTCTAAGGATCCATGCCTTGCTCTGGCCCCTTCCTCTATTTCTATATCAGCATCTGGTCCACCCACCTGCTCCCTCCATCATGATATTCTGTCCAAGAGCATAGGGCCACATGACCATTGACTGAACCCTCTGAAATCATGGGCCAGGTTGTTTATGTCAGGTAATCTGGTCACAGTGATGAAAAGCTAACACACAGAGATCCCCTGTTGGGACTTTTAGCTCCAAGTGTTAAGTAGAACAAATAAGGCTATCTGGTTGATGGGTGGTGACAAGGTCCTGGGGGCTGGAAACATAGTGACCATCAACCCCCCTCATTCCAGAATTTACTACTATTTTTGCCTTGGTTGGGCAGTTAAGGCGAACTCATCTGTGAGGTTCTAACCTCTCAAACACTGGCTTCTCCTTCTTATTTTCCCAACATGGCAGTAGATGTACACTTCTACACCATTTCTAGAGAAAATTAGCAGTGGTACAGCTGGATCCATGCAACACCCTCTGACCCACAGTCCCCCGATTTCCTTTAGATCCAGTCCTCAGCCCACAGCTCCCACCAATTTGGGGGCAGTGACCTCTGATTGCTTGACTTCCAGGGACCTGACAGACAATGTCAGCCACTGGATATTAGATGGATGGATGGATAATGTGAAACTTAACCTTCTGGCTGCCCCAGCTTGCTGTGCCATCACACACATGAGGCTTCTATTAATGCTCTAATTGTACCCTGTTCTCTTGAACTTGGGGCCTGTTTTTTGTGCAAGCTCACTCTTTAAGGGGTACACAACTCCTTCTCAATGGCTATGGCTTAAGTGGTCCTGAGCTATCCTTCACAGACCAGATTGCATTTTACCACCTTTTCCCACACTTGCCCCAAGGGAGGTTAGATGCCCCTTTTCTAAGCTGTGACCATTTGCTCATTGGTGGCATTTCCCCAAACTATGAGCCTTTTGAGGGCAATGGCCTTATTTTCCATAAGCAGTGCCTGCCACGGAACATGAATAAGCACTTGCATGAGAGGACTGTGTCACGGGACAGAGCCTGACAATGTAGCCCTGGCTTTAGCACCTTCAGCTGGACCAGAGACAAGGGACACTCACGTATTCCACTTCCTTGGATGGGTCGCCCAGGCTGCCGTTGGTGGTTGGGGCAGCTGTCTCTGTGCCCTCTGGCTTTTCCTGTGTTTTGCCCTCTTCCTTGGGCAAGCCTCCCTGCCCTGGGAGGGCCACCTCACCCACCCCAAGGGCCTCGCTCTTGTACTGCTTGACAAACTCTTCCATTGCTTTCAGCTCGGTCTCCACTAGTCCACGGCAGCGAGCAGGGTCCTGGTCATAGATGGGGAGCTGATGCATGAGCTGGCGTCGGCGGTAGAGGGCACCCTCAGTGCCAGTCACAGGCTGCTTCTCCTTGGGGATGAGTTCCATGTACTGCAGGCCCTAGAGAGGAGGGGAAGGCAGAGATGATGTGAAATGTCAAGTGGCTGTGGGTGGTTCATGATCAAATAAGCTAGGACAAAATCCACCTAGGACACAAAATGCTGATCTTTCACTGTTATTAGTGACCAAAACATACATACATGCCCCACATTCTCTCCCTCTCTCCCTCCCTCCCTCCTTCTCTCCCTCCCTCCTTCCCTCTCTCCTCCCCTTCCTTCCTTCCTTCCTTCCTTCCTTCCTTCCTTCCATCCTTCCTTCCTTCCTTCCTTCCTTCCTTCCTTCCTTCCTGTGTATCCTGTGTATGTGTATGAGTATTCACATGTGTGTACATGCACGTAGAGGCCAGAGGATAACATCTGCTATTTTTCAAGTGCCATTGCCCTAGTTTGCATTGTTAACTTGACATAGTCTGGAATCGCTTGAAAAGGGAGTCTCAATGGAATAACTATCTTTTCAGGTTGCTCTGTGGGCATGTCTGGGAGGGACTGTCTTGATTGTTAATTGATGTAGGAGGACCCAGGCCATGGTGGGTCTCCCCACCATTCCCTGGACAGGTGGTCCAGGGCTGTATAAGGAAGCTAGCTGAGCACAAGCCTGAGTGAGCAGCATTCCTACATGGTTTCTCCTTCAAGTTCCTGTCCCAACTTCCCTCCATGATGGGCTGTGACCTGGACGTGTAAGGCAAGTAAACACTTTCCTCCCCTAAATTGTTCTTGGTCAGAGTGTTTTATCACAGGAAAAAACAATCATTCACTGTCCTTTTCTTTTCATTTTGAGACAGGGTCTCTCACTGACCCTAGATTCACCAAGTAGGCTAGGCTGGCTGGCCAGTAAGTCTCAGGGATTCACCTGTCTCTGCCTTCCAGGGTTGGGATTATAAACATGTGGCACCATGCCTGGCTTTTTTCCCCCTTGGGTTTTAAGGGATTGAATTCAGGTCCTTGTGCTTGAAAGGCAGGCACTTTACTGCTGGAACTATCACCTTAGCCCCATTGCCTTTATATTTTAATTTTAGTTTTTCTTTTGCAAACCACTAAAGCAGTATCATCTGTCCATTGTCTCCGATAAGGCAACAAAAATAATTTAAAGGAAAAAATATATATCCTTAGCTTACATGAGTAGAAATAGTTCTGTTTCTTACCCTTGGTGTTAGAGTCACAGATGTGTATCTGTGTCTGACTTCATCAAGCTCTGAGTACAGGGAATACCTGCTCTGTACGTGTGCTATATTTTGGTTGAAAAGCATTTAAAGATTCTTCCTGGAGACTAAAGGTGGGGCCTCACACATGCTAGGCAAGGGTTCTACCACTGAGACACCCATTTTTGACATGTGAGAAAGAAAAGCTGGCTTGCACCTGTCAGTTAGCCTTCCACTCATAACTAGTCATGGCAGTACATGCTAATCACTGCATTATTTTACTGCTTATTCCCCAAGACTACTGTAGCTTTCACTTTTGTACAGCATTGGGAAGAGAAACGAGTCTCTAGCTGCTCATTTCAGTTTTCGTCAGAATGTAGGTCGTCTTGTGTTGCGATCTGACTTGAAATGATTGTGATGACAAGTGAGATGGTTAGTATTCATTGTCAACTTGACTGGGTTTAGAATTAACAGGGAAACACCTTTGAGTGTTTCTATGAGAAGGTTTCTAGGAACGTTTAACAGAGGAAGGAAGACCCACCCTGAATGTGGGTGGCACAATTTTGGACTCATAGTCTCAGACTGAATAGAGGAACGTTTAACAGAGGAAGGAAGACCCACCCTGAATGTGGGTGGCACAAGTCTCAGACTGAATAAAAAAAGAAAGCTAGTGGAGCACCAGCATTTACCTACCTTGCTTCTTGATGGCCAATGAAAGGTGGCCAACTACTTTGAGCTTCTGCCACTATGACTTCCCCACCATGATGAACTGTACCCTCAAACTGTGAGCCAGAATCACCCTTTTTTCCCTTTAAGTTTCTTTTGGTAGGTAGTTTGTCACAACAACAAGAAAAGTAATAACAGTTTGCCTGTATCACCAAAGAAAAGTCAGTACTAAACAGAGGGAAATATATAAGTTCAAAGCCCTAATGAAAAACAGACATACAATATATGTATGAGTGCATGTGTATAGCTAAAGGCTATATAACAAAAAACACAGTGCCAAGTAGGAGAAATCCCTCTTCAAGTTGTTGGTCAGGGTAGTCCAAGAGACTCACAAAATAACACTGAGATGTGAACAAGCAGCTGTCACAGTCTTCCACTGCCACAGTCATGAGCCACACCCACCATCATGCCTTCCCTGCCGCCATGATGGACTGTAGCCTCTCAGACTGTGAGCCAACATAAAGCTCTAGGTTGGTTATGTCAGGTGTTTTGTTACCAAGAAAAGTGACTAATTTAACTACTTTTCATTGAAACACCAGCAAGAAACAAATACATGAGACAAATCAGCTGGGACCCTCAAGCACCTAGCTGGAAACTGAGGCAAGGTGAGTGAAGGACTCAGTGCTTCAAGCTTTACAAACCTCAAGGATTCTCCAAGAAGTGTCATGAATGTTGGTCACACCTGAGGGGCCTGAGTGAGTTTTTACTTGCCCTAAGGAATAGCCACAGACTCTTGCTTTGGTAAGAGTGGGTGACAGTGAAGTAGAGGTTCATTTTAGATTTGTCAGCTTTGCAGCATGGATTTCATTCCCTTCCAAATGGAACATTTTTACTTCATTTACTTCATGAGCAATACTCCTAATTAAAAGAAAAAGTCAATCTAATTTAAAATTCCTTTTCTTAGAAAAGCATAATTAGATCATTAGGGGCATATGGTATTTCATGGTTTATTAATTTTAGAATATGCATAGGCACCTTCTAAGAGTAGAATCAACAAGGCCTCAGGTCGATAACACTTCCGTGTCAATATGACTGGTAATTGTCTGAATATTAATATGTTCACAGATAATTATTGATTCTTTTTTCCACAGATAGAAATATTCTCATTGGGTTTCAGGATGGGAAAGTCAGGAGGTAACAAAGGTCAAGGCCACAGTATGAGAAACTGAGAGGCAAGTTGCTTATTTTGGGTAACTATTTTTCATCTCTGTCCCCATCCCTCATCACCAGGCAGCAGAGTTTCCATCATCCCTCCTCCATGAACCAACTGGCCTATTTCACACCACTCAGAGCTGGACTCATTTCGAATTGTGGGAATTAACATATAAAATCATATGGAAATTCATGGTGAACTGTTTCAGCTGATGTCTGGTTTTAGGCAACACAGATGCCACAGTTTAAATGTTGATTGTCCCCCAAAGACCGTTGTGTTAAAGAATTGGTCCCCTGCTTGGTGCTATCGTGATGTGGTAGAAACTTCAAGATGTGGTAGAAACTTCTAGTAGGAAGTCTTTAGATCACTGGAGACAGGCCTTTGAAGGGGTAGTGAGACCTGCTCCCTTCCTCTTTTGCTTCACTGCCATGAGGTGAGTGACTTTGCTTATGTTCCTGCCTTGGTGTCAGAGGAACCACATGATCCCATAGTGAAACCTCCAGAACCAGGAGCCAAAACAGCCCTTTCCTCTTTACAAGCTTACTATCCTAGAAAATTGTCATAGTAATGGAAGCTGAGCAACATAGGGGAAGAAACTGGGAGTCGAGCAGAAGTGTCATGAGCCTGATACTCACTGGGTCTTCTAATGATTGAATTCTGGAAAAGGGGAGAGTGTATCATCCTGGCTTCTGCTGGAGCTGGTGTGACATATGACTGTGGATACCTTCTTGGCAACTGTGTCCTAGATCCTGGGAACCCCAGTCTGAGTCTCTGCTGGTGCTAAGGGTTCACAGCATAACTGGTCAACCCCTGCACATGTGTAGGTGCTTTTCAAAGAGCTTTCCAAGAAACAGGAGGTAGCTAAGGTGGTGAAAAGAACTGCGGGGGAAGGGATTTACCAACTAACCCATCTCCCAGAGTGCTTAACCCTTGTGCACCTCAGTTTTCTTATCTGCAAAATTCAGGGCAGGTTGCACAATTACTGGGGTTCTGACTATTGGGAGAAGTCTGAGGCAACTTTGCCTGACCCTCCTCACAAGAAAGAGAGTAAGAAGTTCATGGATCACTCCAGTTGATGGCCTGGAGAGGGCCAGAGGGAGGGGTTCCACTTGACCACAGAGGCTAAAATCCTCTACCGAACATGGGGATGAATAGATCCCCCAGGATACCACACAGGCTGGCACACCATCTGGGAAGAGCTTCTTTCTTGTCCCGTGTTAGGAGGTGTGGGGTTTGAATGAAGACTGTCCCCCATACACTTCAAGTATTCGAACATGGCCTCAGCTTGTTGCACTGTTTACGGAGCTTTAGGAGGTGCAGCCTTGCTGGAGGAATCACGTCACTGGGGGCGGGCTTTGACAGTTCATAGCCTTGCTCCATTTCCTGTTTCTCTCTCTGCTTCTTGTGCCTGCTTGATGATATGAGCCCCCAGCTTTCTGCTCTGGCTGCCTCTTACCATGCCTCCCTTGCTGTGACAAACTCTTATCCCCTTAGAGCCAGAAACCCAATAAACTCCTCCTTCTATAAGATGCCTTGGTCATAGTGTCTTATCACAGCAACAGAAAAGTAACTAATACAGGAGGTTATGGGTGCAGTGGTTTTTCTTGGACAGTGAGAAAACAGGTGGACTGGACTGTAGTTGACTGTGTCATCTAGGTAACTCTCAAGAGCCCAGGCTCAGTCCTTAGGGTGTGTAGGAATAATTTGGAGGCTACGAAGACTCTTCTGCACACTCCCAGATTAAAGGAGCATAGAGGGGCCTGGAAATGAACCCTGAGACAAGTTCTCCTGTGTGAACAGCTGAGGCAGACATCCAAGGATCAGACCCTCTGGGGTCCATGGAAAGTAGTGTGGAAGAGGCTATGACCATCAGAGAGGACAGCTGTCTGGGAAGTGACAGCTGAACAGCCAGTGTCCAAGGCAAAGTACAGAGACCTAGGGTACAGGGCCACCCACAGGACCCCTTTCTAAGTATTGCTGAGGGACTGTCCTACTCCCATTATCCAGGGAAGAATTTGGAAAGGTGGAGACAAGAGGTTTGCTCCCCTGGCAGAGAGGGCACTAAGCTCCACAGCATCTCACTGATTCCATTTGCTGAAGCATCCCCTGCCCTTCTGGAGAAGTAACTGTTTTCTTACGAGGATGTCTGATTCCCCCAAGTTCAGTAGTTTAGGGCATGGTAGGAATAGGCCACACTAAAATGAACTATTGCATGTTCCAGGGAGTCTTAGAGGAGCTTTACATTCACTGACCCATGTAGTTCTCATGGCAGCCTAGGAGGGAAGTACCGATGAATCTTTTAGGAAATTGAGGCACATAGAGGTTAAATAAACTACAAAGTCACACAACTAGTATGTGGCAGCTTTGAACCCAGGACTTGGGTCTCAAGTTCTGTTTTGCTCTATCACCTGGTACCAGCATCTCCTCTTCCCTTGGGTGTGTCTGTTTCTCTGGCCTTGGTGCCTATGCTATCATATCCTAGCTTTATAAATAAACACTGTCAGGAATCCTGAAGCAGTGGCACTCATTTGGTCCTTGCATGCAATGTCCTTTCACAGCTCTGTGCTGCCCTTGAGTAGCTGTGGCAATTCTTATCAGGATCCTGGAGAATGAGGTTTCCTTCCTGGGGACTCAGTGTTCCTGTTGTAACTCAAAGCCCCAAATGTGTGGTGGCTCCGTCTTTGCATTATCAAGGACACTGCATATTTGCCTGCCACTAGTGTGTACTCTGAGATCTGGCCTTGTCTCACCGGGTCTGAGATACCTGTCACTACTCTTCTACCTGTGCTCGTGGCAGACATTACTAATCAATCCTTGATGATGGTCTCAGGAGCCTGCTGAGCCCAGTTGTCTAGGCACTCACTATGGATTAGTAAGGACTTGGGAAGGAGATGGCAAAAGCAGAGGTTTGAGTCCCAGTGATGTCTGGGGCTATTCTGACTCTGCTGGAGAGTTTTCAGCTGTCTCTCTAGGAATGTGGCTAAGATTGCATTACCTAAACCTTTAGCAAGAGGAATTTTCTTAGCTTAGCTGGAAAGACTTGTCTAAGGTTTGTTTGTCCTAAAGATCTTTCTGAGTTGTATACCGCTCTGCAGCTGGCTGGGACATCGCAGATGGAGAGAGTTCTAGACTCCATCAGCAACAAAGAAATACCTATGCTGAGTGAAGGGGCAGGCGAAGGGCCCCATCTCTCGGAGTCAGAGTATGCCTGGGCTCTGGAGTTAGGACCACTAGGCCCAAGGCCTCTCTTCTGGACTCTTCTCTTGCTGTCAACCCCAGGCAGCAGCACTTGAGTGCTGTGTTAAGCAGGATGCTCAGGCTTGATAGGCTCAGTGGGAGGAAGATCACTGTTGACTCTCAGTGGTCATCTTGAGGGTGGGAGCATAGAGTGGGGTGTGACTTACAAGTGTGACACATTCAGCCAGAGTGGCTACAACACAGAGGATGGGTGTTCAGGGGACATGTGTGCCAAGTGCTGAAGATGCCGCCTCCCTCCATCTTCCTTCTCTTTCTTGGGTAGCAGTTGATGACCCTCTCAAATGTCTTTTCATCCTTGGAAGACTGTATTAAAATAAATTAACTCTCTTGCCTGTCTCCTTAGGCAACTGTGATCCTGGTGGCCTGGGAGACCGAGGAACCTAGGCTTTGGGGTGTAGGGAGGCCTGAGGTCAAGGCCTGGCTCCAACTAAATCAACAAGTAGTCATTTGGCTATTTGCAGACCCTCTCTCAGTCTCAGTTTCCCTCTCTGTATATGAGTGCAGTATAGTGGTATGTCTGTCATGTTGGGAAATCACATGAGGCTGTGGGTAGAAAGCACTTAGTTTGGTGGCTGGCTCCTAGTAAGTACTTGATACAGAGGCACAGGCAGGCTGATGGGCACCAGCTTGAAAGGCTGATGGATTTCTCTGGCCTTTATTCTTGTTGGGATGACAGACAACCAGATTCTGTCCTGCTTCCAAAATACAATCAGGCCCGACTACTTGGTAATGAAAACGGAGTGGGGAGAGTGAGCAAAAAGTCAGCATTGGCCAATGTCAGAAGTGAGACCAGCCGGCTGCAGGGCAGACAGAGGGGCTTTGTAGCCAGAAGGTTTTATGGGGCAGCAGTCACGACTGCCCGCCGATGCCTGTCGCTGATTACACCCGGCAGTGTATCCAGGACTTTCACCAGCTGCTTCCTGACGCCCACGGCCAGCTCTGTATGAGCTGCTGGCTTTTGTTCCTGCTGACTTTGTGGACACAGCTTGATAGCATGTACATTAGGAGCCAAGGGCAGACTGCCTCCTGCCCACCCTGGACCCCCCTGGCATGTTCTGGGCTTTGCCATTGCCCTGATTGCCATCCTCTGTCACCAGCCATCAGCCCCTGCTTAGCCTGGAAAACCTGCTGAGGGAGACCCATACCTTGCCTCTTGTTTTTAAAGGAATTCCTATCTTGTAGGGTGTTACAGGGTATTAAGTACTTAAGTGCTGTGCATTAATTCGCTCATTCATTTGTTCATTCATTTAATGGACAGGATCATGCTGGACTTCAAGGCTCTCCTTTGCTTCCACAAAGAATTCATGAAACTCCAAATTCTCATTTCTAAAGTCACCAGACCCCACCCTATTATTTTATTTGCAATGTTTGGAACTGAACCCAAGGCCTTATGAATGCAGGGCAAGTACTCCACCACTGAACTTCCTCTCCAGCCCTTATTATTGTTATTTTCAAATCTCACGATATTGTAGAAATCATTTCACCCTTTTTCATTCCAAATGGGGTCTGGGGCCCAGCAGCATCAGCTTTGCCTGCAGATCCTGGGGAGGACCCTTACCTCACTGAGTGCATCTTAGTGAGTTTCCCAGAGCACCCATGTTGAAATGTGAAAAGCCATGGTCTGGGATCTTAGTGCTTAAGACGGTGTAGGTAAAATCACTGGAGGAGTCATTTAGAAGCCCCCATAGAGTGATCTGGATTCTGCAATGTGGAACTTACAATTTAGTGGTCTGAGGAGATACCTGGGCCCTGGGACTTCTGCTGGTCCCACAAGGTTGGTTCTGTTGAACCTTAGTGTATAACCTTATATGAATCCCTCGCCTCCTTGCTCTTTCTGGGTCTCTGTCCTATCTACCACCCTCTGGGTTCTCAATATTTGTCCAACACTTCTTTCTCTGGACACTACTTTCTCAGGCCTGTGAAAGTCCAGTTTGATTTTTCCTTTGAAGATCAAGAGGCTTCTTGTTTGAGGAAAAGAATGTGCCTCTGTTTTCCCACAGACTTGTGCAAAGAACACCCCAGGCCACTGTGGGAGGATGACAGTCTTACACACAGAGATGGGCACTCAGAGAACTGTGAGTGATAAAACATCACCTGCTCAAAGGCAAGGAGCCCAAAGGGCACAAGGAGTGCCCTGTATTGGAGCTGAAAGATTCCTGAGAGTTTACATGAATACCTCTACCCATTCCACAGATGAAGAAGACCAAGGCCCAGACTACCTTTGCTTCATCATTACACGACAGAGGAGCAGAGTCGGAACTACAGCCATACTTGCATTTTTCTAAACCTCTGGTTACCTTATCCTCAAATTTTAGGAATCTACAACACAGCTAATATTTATGAGGGTATTAAATGATTGCTGAAGTGGCAGAAGCCACCTTACCAGTTTCTGGGTGACTCCTGGGGGGGCCCACTCATAGGTGATAGTGTCAAAGGTGGGGTCTTTGCCTGTGGCGATAGGGTTGGTCATGATCATGCGGTTCCTCTTGTAGATGCGGATGCCATCTCCACCCTTCACCCGGGCAGTTAGGGTGGAGTACTTGGAGTCCATCAGCAGGCGCCCGATTTTCCGATCATCCTCTAGGTCAGAGCTCAGGCAGTGTTCCTCCTGACTGCACTTGCAAGATTTGCATATTTTCCTGGGGAGCAGGATGGGGACAAATGAGATCACCCTCCAGAAAAGAAAGGCAGCAGCTCCTGCTGCAGCATCTACACTTCTGAACCTAGTACAAAGTTTCACTTTATTTACCTGGAAAGGCTAGCATAAGGCAGACAAGACTCCAGGGACTGGGAGTGGTTCGTGGGCAGCATGCCTATCCATTTTTCTGTCTAATTTGGGGAGATGTGGACTGTGGATATCATCCTGAGAAGCTTCTGTTCTGAGGTGGTTAGTAAAAAGAGCAGCACAGTTTCCTTCTGGTGGTTGCCATGGCAAAAGGCTAATTCATTTATTGCATATGCTCTTAAAGCTAGCTTCTGTGTGGACTGTGGCCTGAACCTAGCCCCCAACTTACTTTTTATAAATAAAGTTTTATTGAAACATAGACATGTTTATTCATCCATAGCCTGCCTTTGGTTACTTTGGGGCTAGAACAGCACAGTTGAATAGTTACCACAGAGACCATCTTACTTGTAAAGCCTGAAATATTGCTATTCGGGCCTTTACAAAAAAGAAAAATATGCTAACTCTTCTGCTCTAAACAATTATTGAAATTGCCTTGCACGATTCGTGAGCCTCAGGATGTCCCCTGAAACTCTTTAGCATGCCTGATGAAGTGAGATCCAGTACGAATGTTCTTCAGATTTTTGGACAGGAGCCAGAGGGAGGGGAGTAAGCTAAGCAAAGCCAAGCTAAGCTAAGATCGATTTCCCAGGTGGCTTTGTCAGGGGCATGGACAGAGGAAATATATTCTGGGTAAGTTTCAGTTCACTTGAAAGCCCTGATGCTTCAATCTCTGACATTTAAAAAAGAAAGAGTTGGGCTGTTTTGTATCATGCTGTTAAGGTTTAGAACTCCAGAGAGTTCCAGGGTGTGAGAGGAAAAGTGTGCATAGGCCTGTCACCATCAGTGTGCTGTGCAGTGTCTTAGATGCACAGCATGCATTTTAAGAGCTTGTTAAGTGAGTGATGTTAAGACCAACCACAGGGACTGGGATGAGGAAGGGCAAGGCAAAGGAGGCTGGATGGTGTCACCGCAGGTCAGCCTAAGGGAGCCCTGCTTGCGCTTCTATACCCAGGACACTAATACACCTTGCCATCCATCACAATCGTTGATGGTGGGGCTCGCAGAAGTGTGATTGGATGGTTTTACAGTTGTGGTCCTTCAACGTAGATCATGACCCTCAAGGGGCAGCTGGCAATGCCTGTAGAAGACCAGGAGGGGAGGGTACCTCGTATGCAATGGACAGAAGCCTGGGATGCCAGTAATAACAAAGTGTGTGCAGCCCCCAACAATGAAGCATCATCAGCCCCAAATGTCAATAGTGCAGTGAGTTGGAAACTGCATCTCATTTGAAGAAAAAGAGGCCTGCTTGCAACTTTCAAGGAGCTTATGATCAGCATGGCAGATGGGAAGTGTAACAGGAAGCAGGAAAAGGCTGCATGGGATCTGGGGGTGCTTCTGATAGCCTCTAGAAGTTCCCTAGGATGTGAGTAGGTGGGACACAGATGAGGGCTCAGTACTCTGTGGTCAGGAGTCTGGAAAACTATGGAAAGCTAACCATTTTTCTTTAGTGTCAGGCTGCACTTCCTGCAGCATGGTACATAGAATGGTATCTGAGGAGTTTGTGTCCTGTCCCAAGTTCACACTCAATGGGCTGTGACATGAGAAGGGTTAAAATTGACAATCACAAGGATTCATCCCTCTACAGAACAGAAAGAATGCTCCAGGACACACACGAGGAGTCTTGTCTTTACAGTCTCATAGGAAGGAGTCGCCTATTCTGTGGAGTTGAGGCATTTTATTCATAGTCCACCATATTCTCTCGCTCTTCCCTTTTGGGAATCAGGCAGGGATGGCTGGTGAGAGACTGTGCTGGCAGTTTGTCTTTGACAGGAGACAACAGCAGAAGTGGAAAGGAAAGCCAAGTGCATAGGGACACAGGAAAGCCCAGACTGTAAGAGCTCTGTGTCCCCCATGACACTCCAACCTGCTCATACCTCCCGTATGTGGAACTGACTTGGGGTTGGGGGGCTGCCCTTCACTGTTTTGGTTAATATGGAATCCAGGATGCTGTCTGAGCCACTGGGACTGTTCTCTGAGATTGTATTCCCCTCATTTCCCCTCTTATTCACACTTTTCATATTGCCGTGCACACTGCTGTACCCGATAGATGGATGATAAAGACACTTTCTCTTTCCCCCCTCTTTTTCAGGCACCCATATTGTAGGGGATGCATACACAGCCTGAATGACATTAAATTGGCCATTTCTGCTACCTTTGTGGATAATCAAGTATTGTATTGTGTCCTGCGATGGTAAGTTGAGGGTTTTCCTTTCAGCTCAGGTTGACTAGAACTTCCATCATTTAAAGTCATTTGAATATCTGTTGTGGTTTGAATAAGAATGTTCCCTGCAGCATCTAGATTCTTGTGTTTGAAAACCTGCTCCCTGGCTAGTGATGCTATTTGGGGAGGTTAGAAAATCATTAGGAGGTGCAGCCTTGTTGGTCAGTGGGGTGGGCCTTGAGGTTTTATAGTCTGGCCCTACTGCTTGTTTGTTTTTTCTTCCAGACTGCTGATACACTGGGATGGGCTAGCCCCATGCTCCTGTTGCCATGCTTATGAGCTATATTCCCTCTAGAACTGTGACCCAAAATCCTTTCTTCCTTAAGGCTGTTTTTGTCAGGGCATTTTATCACAGCAATGGAAATGAAGCTAATGTAATGACTTTGAAGTAACTGACTATGAAAACTGGAACATGGAGGTGTTTGGCAAGTGTTTCCTCCCCAAGGTCCTGTGATGTTATTGCTTCAATATGGGTTGAATTTAAGCTTCTATTTGAGTTGTTCCAAAGGAAGATGATACCTCCTTTGTAGGACCTGCAATTTTAATCTGTACTTCTTAAAGGGAAATTTACTTGCTGTTCAAATCATGGGTAGAATGACAAGAATGTAGAAGGATGAAACAATGCAAGGAGATTTCTGTTCCTAGGAAGCATGAGGGGCGTGGAGAGACGTGTCATATCTCCAGAAACAGCTAGAAAACCAGGCCAATTACATTAAAGGACCCCGTGCAGATACTGGGAACCATCAACTCAGGACTGAGCATTGTGCACTGTGAGAACAACTGTTTTCCATCCGAAGAAGTTTACAGAGACCTCCTAGATACCATCAAAGAGTTGAAGAGATTCCTCAGTTCCCTGACAGAAGGAAGACTTGGCATGGGTAGTGTTGGCATGATAGATGTTGACTTCCCTCAAGGCCAAAATCTATGTAAATGACAACATAGGAATGGAGGGAATCCCCCACGAAAATTTATACCTGGAAACTTTTCAGCCATAAAAGGAAGTTTTTGCAGGAGACAGAGGCCTGAAACCTGTGACCTCTAAGGTCCCTTCCATGTGGAAGACCATGTGGGCTCCTCTGAGGACAAGGGTTATGAAGGAAGGGAGTCAAGGAATGGGATGATGCTTCGAAATCTCACAACCTGTCATAGTGCAGAATGCTTAAGAGCATGAGACTGGGTTCATTCGTATACGAGTTCAAGTCTTGCCTTATCTATCTATCTATTTATTTATTTATTTATTTATTTATCTTGGCAGAGGTAAGTGGTCATCAGTCTAGGGCCAGACACTGACTGCCCTATGTAGAACAGTATTCCTGGGAAGGGGGATGCCTGAATTTGGAAGGTGGTAGAGAATGATTCTCCACCCTGGCTCCTGGCCAGCCTCCCAAGGGCCATCACTTCCTTCTCACGTTTCTTTTTAAACTAGAAAAGCAAAATCAACTGATGTTTTCTGGGAAATAAAGAAAATGTGTCAAGGAATTAAAAGTGATTATTTGTGGTTTTATTATATATTTATTATTTATTTGTTTGTTGTTTGTTTGAAATAGGTCTCACTTTGTAGCCCTGGCTAGTCTGGAACTCTCTGTGTAGAGTAAACTGGCCTCAAACTCACAGAGATCCCACCTGCTTTTGCCTCTTGAGTACTGGAATTAAAGGCATGTGCCCCTATATCTGGCTTTTTTTTTTTTTTTTTTTAAGGTTTAATTATTTTTATTTAACATGTATGAGTGTCTGCTTACATGTGTATCTGGGTGCTGTGTATATGCCTGGTGCCCTCGGAGGTCAGAAGAAGGTATTGGATCCACTGGAGCTGGAGTTACAGATGATTGTGAGTTGCCATTTGTGTGCTAGGAGCTGAACCTGGATGCTCTGCAAGAGCAGCAATTGATCTTAGCCACTGAACAGTCTCTATAGTCCCAAGCCCTGCCATTTAGTAAATGTTTCCCAGTTCCCCACCCTCAGTGTACATATCTGCAAAATCAAGAGCACTATTTAATGCATAGGATTATTTCAGCATTTCAATATAAAATTTGCTCATTAATCAGTAGTGTTTTTTTCGTTTTTGAGATGATGGTTTCATGTGTAGTTGACGCTTTTCAACTTCAGTCTCACTGTGGAAGTCAGCATCTTAGATATTACCTGAGGAGTTTTGATCTCCACTTAGCCCAAGATACACTGACAACAGAAGCTCTTTGTTTGCTACCACATGCCACAGGGCTGGCCTCCCTCTCTGTGGCTGCAGGGACAGTCACCCAGGCTGTGCCCTGCACAGCTCTAGAGCTACCACCCACACAGATGTTGACATGAGGACTGATGGGCATTATGCAATTTGGCAGCCCCAACCTTGCTTCAAAGTCTTTGGTAATGAAAAAGAAAGACAAATTCCAGAAGCCCAGCTGGACCTGATAGTCCTCCTGCACAGATAGGAATCCCAGGTCCTGGTTTTCTAGTACTGTGGACCAGATGCTTTTGACTTCTTGTATGTGTACATGTGTGTGCATGCATATTGAAGTTGAAGGACAGCCCTGTGTGTCACTCCACAGATGCCATCTATCTGTTTTTTTAAGACAGGATCTCTCACTAGCCTAATACTCATTAAGACAGCTAGGCTGACTGGCCAGCGAGCCCCAGGCTCTGCCTCCACAGGACTGGACAAGCATCATGATGTCTGACTTTTTAAATGTGGGTTTTGGGACTCAAACTCAGCCCTTCATGTTTGCAAGGTAAGCACTTTATTGACTGAGCTGTCTCCCTACCCTGTCTTTGACTTCATCTCAGGGACCACACTTAGATCAAAACTTACCCCCTGGGATGACACTACAGTGGGGTAAGAGCAGTTCCATTCTCCAAACCTAAAAGGAGACAGTCCTCTTCTAAAGGCACCTTGTATCCATCTTTTCATAGTAATCTCTTGTGACTTGAATGTAAAATATCTCCCATAGGCTCATGTGTTGGAATAGTTAGTCCCTAATTGGTAGTGCTATTTTATAAGGTTATAAGGTTATAAACCTTATTATATATATTAGATATGTAAACATATTTTATATTGTATATGATAATATGTATGTTAGATATGTACATATATGTTAAATGTATGAGGTGGAGCCTTGCTGGAGGAAGTAGGTATCCCTGGGAACTTGAGGTTTTATAGCCCAGCTCCACTTCCTGCTGGCTTCTGCTTCCTGTTCCCACTCAGACGTGGGGAAGTGATGAGTACTGGCTGCACACTCCTGCCACCACGGAGCCCCCTGCCACCCTGCTTCCCTTTCGTAAGGACTGTATCTCTTCCAACTGTAAGCCAAGAGACACCTTTCTTCTCTTACGTGGCTTCTTATCAGGTATTTGGTCACAGCAATAAGAAAACACATAACCCTCAATGTGCTGGGCTTGGTGCCCTCCACCTTGAAATGGTGTACTAAGTGCTAAGCAGCATCTTTGTATCTTTGTTCCCCAAGATCTTTACAACTTTCACTTGTTCCTGAATTGGGATGAGCAGGATGGCTCTCACCCCTCAGCTGCCCTTCCCAGCATGTGTCCCAAGCAGTGCCAGCAGAGAGAACCACCTGGATTCTCAGAAAGGACGGGTGAGGGACAAAAGCAAGCAGAGTCCCCCGACCAAATCCCTTACCTCCATGAATGAGGCTCGAAGCCAGAACACATTCCCTTGCACCGCAGACAAGCTACTCCTCTTGCCAACTGCTGCTGGCCCAGGGACATCTGGAAAAGGAGACAGAGAGGGGGTGTTTTCCTTCAGAACTCCGTGCACCGGGGATGCTTGACCCCTGGAAGACTTGGCATACCAGCAAAGGGACTGCATGGGGTTCAAAGGGCTCCCAATCAATGTGCTGCCACTCACTGTTTACTGGGAACAGAGAACTGCCAGGAATTGGGCCACATGCAGCAAGTGTTGAAGGGTGGGGCCCTTCCCAATAAAAGCTCTACTGGGTTTCACTGCCAGGCTCCAGGGTTGTCGCCAGAACTGGCTGGAAAGACTGCTTTGAGAGGCCATTGGCTCCTTCCCCCACCTTCACCCACTCCTTAATCCTCTTGTCACTGGAATGGAATCTTCCAGAGTGTCTCCTCTCCTCATTTCCTTCTGATTTATCGATAGGATGTGATTGAACCAAAGCTACAAGCACAAAGGAGAGTACTGCCAGCTGTTTATGGCTCAGAGCATAACTTAAATATTTTGCTAATGCATTGAAAAATTTCCAGCATTTGAAGTCTCAGACTTCTGGAAGGATAACAACACACAAGGCAGGTTTTGTTATTTGTCCTGAGCCAGAGGTAACAAGAGTGCATTTGGCTGCCATTATTGCTGTTGTGATCAGACCCAATGCTCTCAAGTGGGGTCCTCAAACCAGCAGTGTCATCCATAAGCTCCCCCAAAATAAAGGACCTCAGGGCCCAAGTGACCCTGACTCCTTTTCATCAGACTTCCTGCCCTTCAGAAGAATCCCCACAGGTGTATTACATTAAAACCAGGCTGAGAAACTTAACCTAGCTCTCCCCTGAGGTTAGGGTGGGGAAGACATGGTGGAGGTATGTGCATTATATTATTATCAGAAGTTGGGCTCAGCCAACTGGTAATGTAAAAGAATAAGCTCCTCATTCAACAAATGCATGGACCTTTAACCATTTATTTAGTGTCCACTGTGTGCCATGCATGGGAGCTACAATATTAGATGTCCTATGCCCTAACAGGACACACAGTCCAGGGACCACAGAGAGGGAAGCCACTTGCTTTACCCAGTTCTGCAAGCATAAGGGAAAGGAATTGCTGCCCATTAATAGCACAGGCTGGACTGTGGAGTCAGACATACTTAGGATACAAGCCTAGCTTTGTGACTGCATGCATACATTGGGCCTCAGTCTCCTTACCTGTCAAATAGGTACAGAGCTATGTAAAGTGGCAGACCAAATCAGGTACATCAGAATGGTAACTGCTATGGTTTTTGCATGTAAACTTCAGAAGTAAAGAGGAGAGTGTCTGTTAATAAACCCATATGGGAGGGCCAGGAGGCTTCTTTCAAGGTAACTTTGGGATTTAGACTATGCAGGTTGGACAGACAGGAAAGGGGGAGAGGGGATGACCAGCAATAGGAAGAGACTGTGAAATGGAAAATGGGAGATCGTGTACTGTGGTGTGGAGGTCTGAGCTTTTGGGGACATTACTAGTTTACTCTGTCTCTTTCTCTTAGTGTGTGTGTGTGTGTGTGTGTGTGTGTGTGTGTGTATACTGTAGATCAGAGGATAACCTCAGGTACTATTCCTCCTCAGGTACCATCTACCTTGGCTTTTGTGACAGGGTCTCCCACTGTCTTGGAACTCACCAAGTAGGCTAGACTGTCTGACTAGGGAGCCTCAGAGAATCCAGCTGTGGGATTATAAGCATGTGCTACCACACCTGGTTTCTTTTAAAATGTGGGTTTTAGGGATCAAACTCAGATCTTCATGTTGTAAGATAAGCATTTTACTGACTGAGCCATTTCCCTTGCCCTCTGTTTGCTTTAAAAATGTGTATGCATGGGAAAGGAGTGGAAGATTGTTGATAGCCATGAACAGAACTTCAGTGCCATTGTTAGGGTTCAAAGATGTGGGAAGGAACAGTGATCCTCTGGGGTACCTCTCTCCTGAACCCTAAATCCTTGTACAGTGATACGGAGCTCCATCCATCTTACCCGATGATTGCCATTGACACTACTTATACACTTGCACTTCTGTTTAATACATGTAGCTAGGAACCAACAGTCTTGTAGGCATTTGGAGGAATGCATGTTTATATTTGTGTTTGATTTGTGCTAGAACCATGTTACTTTTTTGTTTGTTTTCCTGAAATGGTATTACTATGTATCCTAGCCTGGCCTTAAACATGGGGACCTCCTGTCTTGGGAACATCTCTTGGGTATTAGGATTTACAGACCCATGCTAAGTGTGAGAATTAAGAAGGTTCAGACTATTAACTCATCTTTCTAAGTCAGGAGCCATGTTCCACAAGCAGAATTTTGTTCCTTAAAGCCATTGGCATGTATGTGTGCTCCTGCCCACTCCCTTCCTCATCCACACCTTGAATTCTACTAGCTGAAGTATAGCGATATTTCCATATTTCATAACTAAGTGATTCCAAGTTTACTTAATTCATGAATAAGGATTCATTGTTGGAGAATTTTAGATATGCCCAGAAGCCTGGAAACAGAATAAATCTGTGGAAGCATTTCACAAGTGGCCTAGCACACAGCAGGCCCAAGCAGAACTCTTTTTCTAATGAAGGGCTTATTTAACAATCATCTTGAAAGGGGATTAGTCCTGAGAGCTGAGCCTTCAAAGTGCTGCTGGCTCCAGTCTGGTAGAGAAACTGTGATGTAAGCAGCACTGTCCTGCAGAGCATCAGCCTGCCATGTGGGGACCAGCCTCATCATGCCAACTCTGGCATTTATCAGCTGTGCAACTGAAGGCAAGTCATTGTATCATCCAGCTTGACTTTCTGTTTTGCAAAATGAGAACACCACCCTCGATTGAGGTTGCCTGGATTGTGTTTTGCAGAATACTCATTTGTGAGACGTTACAGAGCGGTTCATGGCATTGCGGTAGAAGCAAGGTCACATGACCAAAGAAAAATGTCTGGCACCAATGTGCAAAGGCTTCTGGATCTCAAAAGTGCCAGTCTGTGCTAAATGCAACAAGATTGTTGGTGGGGGGGGCGGGACAGGCAGCTCTTTCAGGGAGAGGGACCCTGGCTTAGGGGGAAGGCTGGACTGTGTTTCAGTCTCTTACTACATACATACGGCTAATGAACCAGGCTATTGAGCCTATCTTCTCCTGCCTCATAGGGATAATAGGAACCTAACTTGCCTCACGGAGTTACCATGAAGGTTAGGCATGAATGAAGAAGACCTAGCCCACACTTATGGTGCCCTGAATGTTTGCTGTTGTCATTCCATCTTTCGAAGAGTTTCAGAGACCTTGAATTAATTGTTCTCAAAACAACTTACTCCAGCTTTAGCATCCTAGGGGACTTCTGAGGAACTGTTTTTCTAAGTGTACAGCCTATTTTTTGTTCTTTCTCTTGTTTCTTATCTATTTGTTACCTCTCTGATTAGATTTTAAAGTTAACGAAACAAAATAAAACAACATGCAAGGCCAACACATGTTAGCAAGGTTAATTTTATCCCTTGTCTTTGATAAACTCTTATTATTTTGTTTACTATTAATTAAACTTGTTTATTGACAACCTCATCAAGGTATGAATGCACTCTGATCGCTCTTACCCCCTTTTTATAGCTCCCTCTTACCTGGTGAATTCTCCCTTTTACCTACATATGTTTTCCCCCACATTCATGTCTTTTTGCTTTGTTTTGTGACTCACTGAGTTTTACCAGGGCCATCTGTGTGACCATGGGTTTGGAACTATCCGTTGGAGCCTGATGAGCTCAACAGTGGGTATACAACAGAAGATATTGACCATGGCTGCTCCATCTCCCAGAATCTATCGGTAGCCATTAGTTCAGCAGAAAGGGTCCATAAGCTCTTCCTCTATCCATGACTGACTGCTGACATGGCGAATCCTGTGCGGTTAACTGCAGCTACTGAGTTCATGACGTCAGTGGCTATATCCTGCTCTGACACTCTTTAGGCAAAGCTTTCCCTGACCAAGAAAAGCCACTGTTTTTAGACAATTGATGATGCAGGAGGTCCAGCCTTGGGCCAGGACATCATAGTAATATAGGTGCAGGAAGCAGAGCTTAGTTTCCATCCTGCTTAGTTTCCATGAGAACAGAAATTCTAGGAAAGAAAAAAAATGGCCTTTCAAGGAAGAGCCACATTTGGGCTATCAGGCCAAACATGCAGCAGTTTCCTGGCTGACTGTTCAACACAATAAATAGTCACTTGTTCACTGAGTGCCATTTATTGGAGCCAGGCAGGCCCAAGTTATCCTTAACACAGAGAAAAATAATGACCTTGTTTATTCAGGAGGGGGGAGGGGAATTAGCCAGCAAGAGAGTTTCAAACAAGATCCTCTGGTTGATAAACATTGCATTTCTCTGATGTGGACTCTGTTGACAGATGGCTCTGTATCTCCCAGCCTCTCCCAGTAGCTGAGAATAGAAACTTGAGGAACCATCACTTTAAAAGCTTTTTTTTTGGAATGCAGTGTCTAACCCATCCTTTCTCTTGAGGGGAGGAAAACACATTTGAACAATTTCTTTTGGCTCTGGGTTGGTAGGATGCAGGATGCAGTACATCTAATTTCATAGAACTGAGTCATTTCAGGAACTTTAAAGGACTTAAGTCAGACTGGGCGCCCCTGGGGATGTAGGGAGCAGGGGACAGCCTGGGGACTCTGGTCTTCTCTAAGTAATTTAAGTACTTGCTTTCAAGTGAGCCCTTAAGGGAACTCTGTCTCTGTCTCTCTCTGTGTGTTTGTGTGTGTGTGTGTGTGTGTGTGTGTGTGTGTGTGTGTGTGTGCGCGCTTGTGTGTGTGCCTGCAGAAGTCAGAGGTTGACTTTGGATACTTTCCTCTATTGCACTCCACCTTATTCCTTGGGACAGCAGCGCCTTGCACTGTAGCTCACTCATTCAGCTAGGTTGTCTGATGATGAGCTCTGGGGATCCTCTAGCCCCGTAACCCCAGCAGGGTTATAGACATGCATCACCACACCTCCCCTGCCTGGCTTTTATAGTCAAGCAGTTAACCCAAACTGAGCCATCTCCCTAGCTCCTCAGGGGCTGTTTCAATGAGGATATTCCACCAAGAACAATATAGGGTTGAGCTAAAGGGGAATTTGAAAGGGGGCTTCATTGTGGAGTTTAGGATGTACAGGTCAAGTACAGTTAGGAAGCAGGTGCTCTGCTCAGCTACTTCCTTGTGGGACTCTTTCCTCTTCAAAAAAATAAATTACCCTTGCAAGTACATCACAATAGGGCTACTGTAAGTATCATGTAAAAAAGTTGCTTGTGAAATGAAATAAGTACGTATCATTATTGAAAATATTTAAATTTTGGAAATATGTAAAAAATAGCTGATAGTCTTTGCATTTATGTAATTGGTTATTGGCTCCACCCATTCCCTTATTTCCCTGAGACATTCATTCCACTCAACTCTAAGACTTACTGATGCTTCACACAAACTTAAAGTTCTTGGTTCAGGGGAGATACGAATAATTTTGTTCCTTTTGAAAAAGATAACCCTTAAAGTTATGGTTTATTGCCCTAGATGACACTACCTAGTTTCATAATCAGCACATCCATCTTGTTCTAATATTAAATGATCAACAAAGACCTAGTTCCTTAAATGGCTGGGGGGGGGTTTGTTTTGTTTTGTTTTGGAGATATGATTTCCCTGTAGCCTCAGCTGGCCTGGACTCGATATGTAGACCAAATTGGTGTCAATCTCACAGTGATCTCCCTGCCTCTGCCTCCTGAGTGCTGGGATTAAAGGCATGCACTACCACACCCAGTTTTCTTAAAGGGTTTTTAGCTGATGTAACCATCTTATAAATTCTCTCATTTCTGAACAGAAAGGTCTCTCGATTGTATGAAAGTCATAATCTACCTTTTTGACAGTGATATGTTAGTATTACCACATGCCCTGTGACTACCCTGACTTTGCTTTCTGGGTGATATTTTGCAAACGGATGCCAAATTCTATTCAAGGGAGACTTTTATACATAAACCCTAGAAATATAGGTGTCACTGAGGATCACTGGTTAACATATTATGTTGCTTTAAAACAAGGTCATAGGAATTCCAGGAGAGAATAGGGAAAGAGGATGGAGATTTGTTGGGCAGGGTGAAGCTATGAGAGGGGCCAGATAAGAACTGGAATTAGATGCAGAAAAGTGATCCTGAAACTGTCCTACTGCTATAACATCCCCGATAGTAACAGCTTCATAGCCCACAAAGTCACTTCACATCCTTAGTCCCTCTCTTAGTTAACAATCAAAAAGACAGTTAGTTACTATTCTTAGTCGAGAGTGGCCATTAGTTTCTGAGTGTGGAAGAACAACTTGCTCTTCCAGAATAGTCTGGAATAGAACCTTCTAGAGAAAGGAGGGTCTTCTATGTTTGCATCCATGTTGGCCTGTAAGCAGTGATGGTCTGTCTGTCTCAATGATCATGAATGTAGCTAACGTTAACTGAGTACTTGTGCCAGGCACATACAAATGCTATAGTATTTCATGTAAGCTTCCTGCTGATCCTATGAGAGAGGTATTTTTATCAAACTCATTTTTCTTTTTATTTATTTTAAAATATTTTATTTATCATTTTTATTTTATGTGTATGTTATGTATTGCCTGCCTGTATGTAAGTGTACTTGTGTCATGCAATGCCCACAGACGTCAGAAGAGGGCATCTGATCCCCTGGAACTGGAGTTACAGATAGTTGTTAGCTGTCCTTGTGGGTGCCGGGAACCAACTCTGGGTCCTCTGCAAGAGCAGCCAGTACTCCTAACCACTGAGTCATCTCTCCAGCCCCTCAGCCTCAGTTTTAGATGTTGACACTGAGGCCAATAAATGTTAACACTGTTCTTGAAGATCCAAGACCTAGTAAGTAGCCAAGCCAGATGTGGCACCAGGCAGGTTTTATTTCATTTGTGCTCTTAGCCAACTAGCATGCCATAGAGCATTCAACCAACTATACTGTACTTTATGCCAAAGTGTAGATGTTCAAGGCAACAGATAGACTTCAAGAGCAGAGGGAGAGACAGCAGTCAGAGGAAGTGGATCAGATTCAGAGCCATGCGCATTGCCCTTTCATGGAGGCCTGGGAAGGCCCCAGGTTGTGAATACTTAATGCCGAATCATGGAACTGGAACTGGAATGATGGAGGTGGTAGAGATGGTTAGATAGACAGTGGCTTAGAGATCACATATTAAAACCTGTTCCTAGGAATTGCTATCATTTAATAAAAATAAAAGGGGAAAACCTCATTAATTGAAAAGAATGTCATTTCTGGATTCATTCCCAACTTAGTAAGGCTCCTTGGAGACTGATGTCAGTGGGCTCCCCAATGGGGTCTACTTCACATCCTATTTCCATCTCTGTATCCATGGTATCTGCTTTTGCTACCTAGATTTTCTTTCCAGTCACTTGAGCTCTGGAAATCCTCAAAATTTAGTATCTGAGGCAGTCCTACAGCCATTCCTTCCAGATACTGAGGGACAACTGTGTTAGGATTTGTTGTTTTCTGGGTACCATGCTAAGCCTGAGCTCATGGATACACTACAAAAAGCCTCCCTCTGAGGTAGGTATGTTGCAGTAGTTCTCAAAGAGTAGTCCCCCAGCTGTAGCAGTCGCCATGAGGCAGCACCTGGGAGCTTGTGACTGTTGCAGACTGTCATTCAGGACCTAGGGGAACTAGACACTGAGGTGGGGCCCAGCTGCTGCTCTGCTCTTCAAGGCCTACAGGTGATCTGGGTACACAGCAGAAGTCTGAGAACCTCTGATACACTCTCATACCTCACACTTAGATGTGAATTAACCACCAGGTAACTAACTGTCCAGGTTTTCCAGAGTCTCTTTGTGCTGAGTGTAGGACTTTGAGCAGTGCATCTGGGGAAGCTGGGGTCAAAGTGGTAGAGAGTTGGTCTCCTTGATTCAGTGAGTTTCTGAGTGTTCAAATTAAAGTGTTAGAGCTGGAATTTGAGCAGGTTAGCTCTAGTCTCCAAGGGTCACATTTAAATTTTATTTAATATGCTGTCTAAAGATACTGTGGGGCCTCCATATTCATTTCCTAAATAGCTCACAAGGGTGTAGAATCTCAAAAACATTCAGTGATAGGAAGGAGAAAATAGGATGCCATGCCAGTATGCTTAGTGGGGGATTTGGCCTTGTCTACGTGTGTGTGTTGGGGGGAGGAGCTACTTCTTCAATTCTAGTAATGATGATGACACAAAAGTCTCATTCACATTCATCAAGTCAGGTTTTATTGGAGTTTTAGGTACAAGAGCAAAGATAAGGAAGCAAGCTAGATGTTGAATAGACAACATGATGTGGTGTGTGAATCCCCATACCCCCACTGGAAAGTCATGGGTGTCAGCCTTAAATATTGAAATTCCAGCCAGGTGCGGTGGTGCACACCTAAAATCCCAGCATTCAGGAGGCTGAGGCAGGAGGATTCTGAGCTTGAAGCCAGCCTGGGCTACAGAATGAGTTCAAGGCCATCCTGGGCTGGGTAGCAAGATCCTGTCTCAAACAACAACAAAACCAAAAAGCAAACAAAAAGGAAATCGTGTTCTTTGTGATGACATTAGGTTAAGTGAATCAAGCCAGGCACAGAAAGACAGAGACTGTATCATTTCCATGACAATTGAAACCCAACATAGTCACAGAAAAGCAGAGTGGGTATTGGTTGCCAAGGTCTGGGAGTTAGGAAATGTTCCAAAATGGGTACAAAGTTCGAGTTCTGCATTGTGAATAAGTTTGGGAAACTTCAAATACAGCATTTTAATTATAATTTTGTATTTTTAATTTACCAAGAGAATGGATCTTAAATGCTGTCCTTTCAAGGTAAAAGATAACTATGGGGGAAGTTCATTCCTTTGATTAGTTCAAAAATATATACAGATATCCAAACATTGGCTTGTATCCCTTAACTCCATGCAGTTCCTGTCAGTTCTACCCCAGTATGGCTGGGAAAACTTTCCCATTCACAGCATGAGGACCACCCTTCCTTGAAAGGAGTGTTTTCAGCATGTCTGACTTGGGTTGCTGTCATTTCGTGTTAGTCACACCTTTGCTGGAATAGTCCTACCTCGAAGGTTTAAATGCCAAGTGTAGTAACTGTTCTCTTAATCGGATGTAGGAGAAACCACAGCCCTTCCTCTTCCCTGGAATGCTGCTGGCTGGCTGCCTCCTGTCTAGGCTGCCGCTGACACTGAGACCCTCTGTGGTCTGTGGGGTGGCTGCTGCACCTCCTCAGCTCTAGGCTGAAATGGGCTGAGAGATCCTGCCAGATGCAAGGGTCCAAGTAGGGGCCCTGTGAGATTCAGTGATTGCAAGCTGCATGGGGAAAACCATGCTTTTGATTTTATTTCCCCTCAAACAACAGTGTTTTAGGGGTAGTAGTCTGGCCGGGAAAGGTTCTCCCTTCTACTTAAAAATCCTCAGGGTCTTCACAAAGGTCTAGAATCCCATTCTGTGAAGCTCCCCAGCCACTGTAAAAAATGAGTTGCCCACAAGGTACAAGGCCTTAGCAGAGTCGTGAAATAAAAACATGTACTAACACACTGTTTATAATTTAAGTCTGTACTTCCCTTTTCTGTGTGGATGCCCACCATCCGGTCCATTTTCCCTGAGGCAGGGCCTCTGTGTCCCCAGGGAGTAGACCAAGGGTGGAAAACCTAGGGATGCCTGGGGCAGACAAACACAGTGTCCTTTTGCATCCACAACGTACTTCATACTTCTTTTTCTAATGCATTGCAAAATGAGTTCTCCCTGTCAGTTTTTCCACTCTTGAAGCAAGAACTGTTTGTTGTTTTCTGTCCATTCTCTTGTTTCTTCCTCCCTTACCACTTCAAATTTTGGGAAAACCCCAAGTGAAGGCTTTAGCAGTGACCAAGAGAATCCTATTTTCCCAAATATGGGTGAACGTGTGCAGATCACAAAGGCTTAGAACATGACGGCAGGTAAAAGATGTGTATAAATGGCTGCTGTCTTTCTCCTTATTTGAGGGTCTGTCTGATCTGATTTCTCTACCAGCACATGGAAATCAGCCATGGTGATGAATTGGGATACCATGCCTGTTAGAACTACACTAAGTTTCAGACATCAAAGACCTTGTTTACATTAGGGGACAGGACAGGCCTTCTTTGGGGAGCTCTCTCTCTTTGTGTATGGGTGTGTGTGCAAAAATCTATAGTTTCTACATTGGGCATTTTGATTCATCATCTGGACAAGTGTGGATGAAAATAAGTTCCTACAATTCAGATACTTTTTCGCTGAACAGTATAATGAGGCTAAAAATGCACAGACTAAACAAATTGAGATTAGCCCCGCTCATCTACTGCTTAGAATTCTATGGATGGAAAAACTTTTTCGGTGTTGTTTGTTAAAATCCTATTTAAAGCCGCCAGACTCAGACCACAACTGGTGGACAACAATTTGATGTCTGACTGGAAGGGCATCAGGGCAAAGCCTCAGTGGTTTTCCTCTTTTCCTATTTGTGTGTGTTGAACTCATCCTGTGGACCAGCTTGTAGTCCTGAGTCGGATGGGCCCTTTTGATGAGGTGGGAAGATTCTGGTGCTTCAAATATTATTTGTTTTTTTTTTTTAAGACAAGATCTCTAGTTCAGGTTGGCCTCCAGCTCTCTATGCTCCTGAAGATGACCTTGAACTTTTGGTTCTCCTGCCTCGACCTTCTAAGTGGTGAGCCTGCAGGCATGTACCATAACACCTGGTTTATACCATGTTGGGGATGAAACCCAGGGCCTTGTGCATGCTAGGCAAGAACTCTACCAACTGAATTATACTCCTAGCCCTGAAATTTGTATGGGTTCATGTGTTATGTGTGAGTGTATACATGTATGTATGTATGTGTGTGTGTACATGGGTATGCTTGCCTTAGCACTGTAGAGGCTAGAGGTTGACACCGGATGTCTTCTTCTATCACTCTACCACCTTATTTTTGTGAGATAAGATTGCTCACTAAACCTAGAGATCCTCATTTTGGTTTACTGGTGGGACAAAGAGCCCCCAGGGTCCAACTGTCTCCCCCCCTTAGTACTGGGGTTATAGATACATGTTGCTGAGCCTGGCTTTAGCTCCAAAATATAATTTTAAACAAATGCCGAACAAAACATATTTTACTCTATATAAGAAATATTTCCTTTGAAATTTATTAATTTTCATTCATTCATTGTTGTCTCAATATAGTTTATCCAGGTTCAACTTGGGTACAATTTGAGTTTGGGGAATTGAGTTCTCCTTAGCACCCTCCCATTCAACATATCATATTTAACACATAAGGTTAAATTAAATCAGGGTGGCCATGAAGGAGAAATTAACTCATGGAAGCTCAGCATGCCCCCCTGGAACATGTGAGATGCCTGAGGATGCCAGCTGTCCTAGTTTGGTTTCCTGTTGCTGTGATAAAACACTGACCAAAAGCAACTTGGAGAGGAAAGGGTTTATTTGGCTTATAGTTCACAGTACCTCATCTAGTGAAGCCAAAACAGGAACTCAAGGCAGGAACCTGGAGGCAGGAACTGACGCAGAGATGGTGGAGGAACACTGTTTGTGAGCTTGCAACCTCTGGCTTGCCCAGCTACCCTTTTCATACAGCTCAGGTCCACCTGCCCAGGGATGGCACTGCCCACAGTGGTCTACACCCTCACACATAGATCAGTAGTTAAGAAGTGCCCCTCAGGCATGCTCACAGGCCAACCTGATGGAGGTAATTCCTCAATTTAGATTCCCTTTTCTTAGGTGTATATAGATTTGTGTCAAGTTGATGAAAATTAACCAACACAGAAGCTCATCCGGGCCCTTGGCAGCAGAGGTAAAACTAGAACTCTACTCTGGGTCTTCTAGACCAACTGATCCTGAAGTCATCTGCCAATCCTGTGGGATTCTGTGAGGGACATGGTCCTGGGGTAGCCCTAGAAATGGCCTCCCATCACTCCCTGAGGAGGTCTACAGTGTTCTTAGACCAGGTACCTGCCGTCCTCCCCTACAATCTCCTGTGTGCCATACATGACCCTCTATGGAGCCCTTCTTTGCTTGTATTGGCGCATCTAGTCCTGCCTTCCCTTCCAGGGGAGGGAGTATTTGGAGGCCACCAGGATCACATCATCTGGGAACAGAAAGAGTGAACTTGGCAATGAAAACAGCAGAAAAGCAACTCCACATGTGAACAGGGAAATAGAAGACAGGTGATTTCTGTTAAAGATCCTGCCTCTGCCGTCCTTTCTCTGCCTCTGCCACAAGCTTTGATTTGAGACTGGTCCCAGAGTAGTGGGAATAGTAGGGCCAGATCCAAGGCCTTCTGTGCAGCAAGTGTATGCACCCCAGTTTTTCAGTGTGGTCGACAGTGACAGTGACTACTTGCTGGAGAGATAGCTCAGCACTTACTGCTCTTTCAGAGGATCGGAGTTTGGTGTCCAGTGCCCACATTGAACAGCTCACAGCTGCCTACAACTCTAGCTCCAGGGGATCTGACACCATCTTCTGATGTTTGTGGGCACAGGCACACACCCACACATATAACAAATGAAATGTCTTAAAAAACCCTTTCCCCCTCAACAGTGGCTCAATAGTTGAGACTGTTGTCTGCATTTTGGGGGGAGGGTCTCTTCCTGATTAAAAGCTCATCTCAGGAGCACCCATATATGGCACCATGTTCCATGGTTTCATTTATCTGTGGTCTGTTATTGTTTAAAAAATATTGCATGGAAAGTTCCAGGAATAAATAATGCATAGGCTTTTACTAGGTGTTGTCGTGAGCAGTGTGACGGACTCCCTCATTGACCTGCCCCACCTTGAAGTGAATCATCTCGTTGATTCTGTATATGCTTCCTGTCTGCTAGTCCCTCCATAGCCTTCTCAGTTATCAGACTGTCATCCTGCTTCTGTTCAATTACACATACTTCACTTAACAATAGCCCCAAAGTACTGGGGTGGGGGT
>NW_008357033.1:2787667-2837899 GCF_000622305.1 Nannospalax galili | reverse complement strand
TGGAACTACTGCCATGGTTTCAGGTATCCAATAGGGGTGTTGGAATATGCCCTCTACAAATAGGTGTGAACTAATGCACTGCAATCAGTTCACCCAATCATCTAGTCTGCTAATGTCTAGTAATGTCTGCCTCCCCACATGATTGCTTGGCATATAATAGTGTGAATGCTTGGTTAACTAAACTAGGATGCCGTCTATTTTCTATTCTTTCTTTTCTCTGTCTTTTTGATAATTTTACTCTTTTGTACTGTTAGCCCTTACATTTAAAAAATGGGGAAAAATGGTCAGACCCACATCAGCACATTTTCCGTGGGTTTGCAATTTTTTAGGAAGTCCTGAGATGAGAGACATTAAGAGCTACTGCAGTTCTATGAAATGATTTGTATAGCCGAATCCCCTCTTTTAGATAGCCTTTGACAAGAAGAGCCCTTGAAATTATGTAGCCTAGAAATATTCACTGAAAGTCTCCTGTATCTTCTAACGGCCAGGAGATAGGAGTCACCCCAACAAAGGAGTTAAGGGCAAGGTGCAGAGTTCCAAATCTTGAGAGATTCACTGCTGAGTGAGCGGCTCTTGTGACCGCACATAGAGAATCTAGGAATCTGGTGGCACAAGCCCTGGTCACAGACAATTTTGTTTAACATTCTGTTTGTTGGCAGGGAGCAAGCTATAGTGATGGAGAGGGAAAGGAAGCCAGCCTCCTTGGCTGCGAGCCGCTTACTAACAGCCTATGTTTACATGCTGCTGTACTAAAGCAGGTCCACAAATCTTAGGACTGAGAGACCCCACTGGACTAATGGGGTAGGATTTTTAAGACTGAACTCAGATTTTCCTTTGGCATCAGCTGCCTTTGAACTAACTACCAATACTGTGCTGAGTAGGCTAATGTGTAAAGTGAATTACACAAAAGCAAAGAGGGGCCGCTTGCCTCCTTTTCCTTCTCTTCCTCCTCTCATCTCCTCCCTCCTCCTCTTAAGAGGGATTGATTTTTGTTGTTGTTGAGAGGAGGGGCTGAAATAGGGTCTTGAACTCCCTATATAGTCAAGGCTGACCTTGAACTTCTGACCCTCCTGCCTTTACCTCCCGAGGGCTAGATTATAGGTCATACCACTCTTGGTTTAAGTAGTGCTGGGGATTGAATCCAGGGCTCTGTGTGCTAGGCAAGCACTCCAACAACTAAGTCATATCCCTTGCCCCAGGGGATTTGTTTTGTTTTGTATTGTTGTCTTGTTTTGTTTCTGTTGAGATAATATCTCACATTGTAGCTCAGACAGGCTTGGAACTCACTCTGTAGCCCAAGCTATCCTTGAAATCATGACAACACTCCTGCCTTAGTCTTGTGAGCTCTGGGATTACTAGCCTGAGATATGATATATCACTCTGAATTGTGTTTTTTTGTTTTGGTGGTGCTGGGGACTTGAGCCCAGGGCCTCCTGTACGTTAGGTAAGCATTCTACAACTGATCTATATACTTAACCTATATCCTGGAGGTTTATTTTCAATATTTTATCTATTTTTTTTTATGCCTATGAATGTTTTGCCTGCATGCAAGTGCATCACATGCATGCAGTGCCCGTTGGGGCCAGGAAAGGACGTTGGAGCCCCTGGACTGTTGTTAGCTGCCATGTAAGTGCTGGGAACCAAACCCTGGACCTTTGCAAAAGGTCCAAAATTAGCCAGTGACATGTCTCCAGCCCTACCCTGGAGTTTTTAATGGATCTTTTGAGACCACTTGCATTCCCAGAGGGTAGCCGTTGGCTATGAAGTGCATTCCTAGAGGGCAGGAGCTGACTTGGTACTTCTGACCTCTGTCCAGGCAGTCTTTGTCTCCCACACAGTCTTTTCCTAGGAGCCATCTTTTCCTTTCCTTGGATACATCCTGCAGTTTTGTGGGTGGTGCAGCAGAGCTGCCAACCTCACTCTGAACCAGAAGTTATCTGATCCCCTCCCCCTTAGAATCTTATCCAAGTAGCTTGGGGGAAGTAAAGAGAAGAGAAAATAAGGTTCCTTCATGGGATCCCTTCCTCCCTCACACTGAACCCCCATTTCCTAAATGAGAACAAGCTGCTAGTTCTTGGGCCTGATGTCTTCAGGTTACACATGGGAATTAAAGTATAACTCACTTCAGGGCTCTTAGATTCTAACTCTTCATTGACTTTGTTTTGAATATAAAACTAATCTTGAGGCTGGCTATACTTGCTTTTTCTACCTTCCAGCTTTTTGAGACATTCGTGATTTTAGCAGTGGGCTATCTTAAGAATGTCTTGCTATAAGAATATAATTTGGGGTGTGGTTGTGTGTATATGTGCATGTGTGGATTTAAATGTGCGGCACTCTTTATCTATCCAGGGACAACATGCTTCTATTGGAGTTAGTTTTGGAATGGGGGAACTGGAGATATCCAAGTAGGAGGGTTTTTAATCTGAATTTTAGTATTCTCAAAGAAAATGTGTTGTATAGAAGTGCTGTGCCTCACCATTAGTAAAAGTCTGTGGGCTTCTCTATGCAAATGCCTCCTGCTAGGAACCTCAGGCCTAAATTGCAGGTTAGCTTAATAGTGGAAGCTTTCACACGCACCACACACACACACACACACCACACTTCCTTGAACCAACATCAATGCCTCAATGATAAAATAACACTGTGTTTTAGTGTCCTGCCTGTGGTAAGATGTTTTTCTGGTTTCAAACAGGCGCCCTTCTTGTAACTGACTCCCCTTTTTCCTCTCTTTTTCTAACATGTTTTTAAAAATGAAAA
This sequence comes from Nannospalax galili, assembly GCF_000622305.1. Taxonomy (NCBI): domain Eukaryota; kingdom Metazoa; phylum Chordata; class Mammalia; order Rodentia; family Spalacidae; genus Nannospalax; species Nannospalax galili. The sequence continues at coordinate 2,835,142 of NW_008357033.1, read as the reverse complement.
TTAAGTACACTTATTTTTAGTTCAAATATTTCATCTTTTGCTTGACTCCCCCTGGCATAATGGCCAAGTTGTACATACTATGTATAGTCAGCTTCTGCATGTAAGAAAGTCACAGATCCTTAAGATCTTAAGGAGTTTATAGGTCATTTGTTTTTCTAAACCAAATTTTATAACACAGAAATTAGATGTTGGTATGATGGCTCATGGCTATAATTCCAGCACTGAGAAGACAGAGGCAGGTGGGTCTCTATGAGTTTAAACCCAGTCTGGTCTACCTAGGGAAAGCATGTTTCAAAAAACCAAACAAACAAGGGCTAAAGAGAGGGTTTGGTAGGTAAAAGCATTTGCCACACAAGCCTGATAACCTGAGTTGGATCCCCAGAACCCATGGTGGGAGGAAAGAACCAACTCTTAAAAGTTTTCTTCTGACCTCCACAGTCATGTCACAGCGGGTTCCCCCACATTAACAGAAATGATAAAAATAAATAATCAAAACCAACCAACCAAGCAAAAACAGGCATGAGAGATGGTCATTTACTTTGCAAATAATTCGCTGTTAAGGCATCACTTTTGAAAATAACTAGACACAGTTCAAATGACAAATCAGAACTACAGATCCCAAGGTAGTTTGCAAAAAATTGTCTCCTTTAGAATATTCTTTTAAAGATGTGCCTGCCTCAGGAAAGATGCCAGGTTCCCGTGTGCCTCTAAGTACAGGAAACTGCCCTCACGCATGACCCTCTGCTTAGACCAGTTCTTTTTTCCCCTCATTTAACAGATTCTTCTCCATCCTTCACACACTTATCATGTGGTCTTAGAAAGCCCTGTGACTTACTTCCTTGTGATACCCATCAGGGTGTTGATGAATTAACTCTTCAGCACATTCCTTCCTGCTAGATTGTAAGTCCTAGGGTGAAGAGTCCCTCTGTGTCTAGTTTATTGTTGGGTTCCAGTCCCTAGAATAACATCTGGCATTTGGCAGCTCCTTAACACACATTTGCTTAGATAGCCCCTTTATAACACTTTTATTTTTGCCTGCTACTTTTGCTCCTTGGCATCAAAAGCTAACATTAAGCAGTCTCCTATAACGTTAAGCAGTCCCCTCCTGTGCCATCCTCAGAAGCCCCCTCTATCTCCAGCTAGCATCTGCTCTTTTCTCCAAAAAAAAAGATGCTCTAGGGGGCTGGAGAGATGGTTCAGCCATTAAGAGCACTGACTGCGCTTTCAGAAGACCTGGGTTCGATTCCCAGGACCCACATGGCGGCTATGAACAGTCCTTAACTCCAGTTCCAGGGGAATCCGAAGCTCTCTTCTGACCTCCGTGGCATTGAACAACGGGTGCACTCAAGAATACTCAATGTGGGCTGGAGAGATGGCTCAGCGGTTAAGAGCACTGACTTCTCTTGCAGGGGACCTGGGTTCGATTCCCAGGACCCACATGGCGGCTATGAACAGTCCTTAACTCCAGTTCCAGGGGAATCCGAAGCTCTCTTCTGACCTCCGTGGCATTGAACAACACGGGTGCACTCACATACATGCAGGCAATACACTCATACACATAAAGTTGAAAAAATAAATAAATTAAAAAGAAGATGTTCTACCAAATGATGCTTTCTCAGCTCCTGGACTCAATGCATAGACACATGGAACTGACACTTATCTTCCTTGGCACCTGATCCCCGTTTATTGTATCTCCATCCATCTAGGCACCCGGGTCTAATACCAAATCCCAGTCACCCACTCAAGGGTGGTAGATTTAGAAAGAATATCCTTGTTTCAGAACTCATTTCTAGTTCGTGGCACCACTTGCATGCCAGTATCCTGAAGGTAAGAGATCCTCCCTGGAGAGAAGAGCTCATTACCTTCACTGTCTTGGAAAGTGGCTTACTAGAGAGGGAAGAGCGGACTTCTGTAGGGAGTCTTGGCTCCAGGATTTTCCATGAAAGAGAATACATTCAAGTGCTGGGCCAATTGTGAGCATCGTTAAGTTTTGCAGATTTTCCAGGGCACTTCTGGTCTTGGTGCACTGCTTGGAATACCCCTTTATCCGCTCCGACAGTGATTTGCTCACAGTGTTGGGGAAGGGGTCTTCACCTACTGTAGGTTGTGGCATTGAATTTGAACCCTGGCTATTAGTCACACTACCTATCTGTCCCAAAAAGTCCTTTCTGCCCCTTCAACTTCATTTTAAAAATCTTAATTATACTCACACTTTTTTTTGATTTATTTATATTTATTTTATGCATCTGAGTGTTTTGCCTGCATATAAAAGTAAGTGTACCCATGTATGCAAAGCCCACAGAGCCCAGAAGAGGGTGACAGATCCTTTGGAATAGAGTTACAGATGGTTGTTAGCTGCCATATGGGTGCCGGAAACTGAACCTAGGCCCCCTGCAAGAGCAACCAGTGCTCTTAATCACTGAATCATCTCTTCAGCCCCAATTACATTTTTTTGTGGGGAGGGGCCTGGCTACATAGTTGAGAATGACCTTGGACTTTAGGTCCTCTTGCTTCTACCTCCTGAATGAAGGGATCATAAGCATGTGTCATCCACACCCAGTTTTATTATACTTTTTGATGATATTGGGAATAGAACCCAGGACCTCACGCATGCTAGGCAAGCATTCACCACTGAACTAACCGCCAGTCCTTTTCTATCTCTATAAAAATAAATCATAATCTTTAGCAGCTTTGTGGGATGACTGTAAGAATCACACATGATAATGCATGTTAGATGTTTTGGAAACTGCAAAGTGTTGTGGAGATCAGGGAAAATCAAACATCAGATGTTTATAGAACCCTGTCTTCCTTCTTCATGAATTTTGTCCTCTACATACCATCTGTGTGACTATCTACTTATTTATAGTTACACAAATCACTTTTTGAAAACTTGTTTCTTGAAAAATAACTTTACCCTTAAAGTGTATTTAAAATAGAAAGTAAAAAAAAAAAAAGAAAAGAAAAAAGAAAGTAACTATAGAAATACAGCAAATTGCAAAACAATATCATTGAATTCTAGTGAGATACAATTGCCTTTTATAAGTTCTCGGCCTGTTCACCATGAGTTTAAGATGAACCTTGGCATTAAGAAGTCAGACATTCTAGTACTGTAAAGAGAATTTCTCCCTGACATAACATGGTGGTTAGTTTTTGTCAACTTGGCACAAACCTGGGGAGAGGGAATCTTGAGGAATTTTCTCCATGGGATTGGCCTGTGGCCACTGTGGGCAATACCATCCCTGGGCAGATGGGTCTGGGCTAGATAAGAAAGGTGGCTGAACAGGCCAGGGGAAAGCAAGTCAGCAAGCAGCATTCCTCCATAGTTTCTGCTTCAAGCTTCTGCTTTGAGTTCCCGGGTAGATGACGGACTGTAACCAGTAAGTGCAATGAATGCTTTCCTCCTCAGACTGCCTTTAGTCAAGGCGTTTATCAAAGCATCAGGACAGTAACTAGGACATATAGTTAAAAGGACTGGAGATGTGAAAAGGAGGCTAGACTCTTACCAATTTGCATGTCTGCATGTTGACTAAATTCAACCTGTGACCAAATTTGTGAACCAGACTTCTAGAACCCTGGAGACATACTAGGAATAGTGGGAAGAGCTATGGGTCAAATGTTCTATACTTTATCAGTGACTAAGTAGCCTTGGCAGTTCACACCAACCCTCTGAATCAGAATTTACCCATGATGAGGGTATTTATATAAAAGGAGGCTCTTGCAAAGATTAGGAAACAATGACCCAGTGCAATGCCCAGGGTGCAGCCCATGATGGGCAAGAGCAAGGCTCAAGTTTATCCGCTCACATCAAGGGCAGGACATGGTTGAAGACCTGGTCCCTGGACTCTAAGGAGTAGAGAAATAACTAATAATAAACTAAGGGGATGATTTGGAGATATTTCTTTATCAATAAAGCAAAGAAAGGAGGGCTCGAGGTGGCTCAGTGGTAGAACACTTCACTAGCATATACAAGGTCCAAAGTTCAAGTACTGGACGTGGGAAAATACAAGAAGAATTAAAATAATTAACTCTGTCATTTAGATTATTTTTGGTAAGTGTGTATGTGGAGAGGGTGTTTGTGTATGTGCAGGGCACATGTGTGCGTGAGTGCTCATGCATGTGTTTGCAGAGGCCAGAGAACAACCTCAGGTGTCGTTCCCCAGGTGCTGTCCATCTTTTTGAGATGGGGTCTCTTACTGACTTGCAACTCTTCAAGTATGCTAGGCTGGCTGGTTGGCCAGCAAACTCCAGAGATCTGCCTGTTTTTTTGCCTTCTCTATACTGGGATTATAAGAGTATGCCACCATGCCTGACCTTTTTAAAAACATGGGTTCTGGGGACTAAACTCAGGTCTTCCTGCTTGCCTTGCACCAAGCTATCTCCCAGCCCTAGACTTTTTAAAATAATATTTAAAAAATACCAACTAAGAAAGCAATTTTTCCCAGCAAAATTTTAAATAGATTCATCCACACTTTTAAAATAGTGTTCGCACAAAGGTCAACATGGTATTGAGGGCTTGACTAAAATTATAAAGCACCAAGCGGCATTGATATTAAGCATTTTTAAAAAGGGGAATTCCTACTCAAGAATCTTCAGGATAAGAAGGAATTCTGTGGTCCAGGGCCTCCTCAGCGTCTCTTGGACTTCGAAGAGTCTGCACTTGGCAATGATAAGGCTGTTTTCCTGAGCTTGGTCAGGGTGGCTGAGGGAAGGCAAAACTGAAAATCTGTGCAGATGGAACTTTTCCACTGGCCCTATTTTGGTATAAATATTCATCAAGGGCTAGAAACTTAAACTAGATATGGGTCTGAGCTAGGAGCAGTTTGGCCTCGATTTCAGCCAGCTTTCGGTTTTCCTCAGGAGGGCCATCTCTGAGACGTGACTGATGTTTGGTGATGGGGCCAACTGTCGCCCCAGCGTGTGGAAATCCCTGGAGTTTGTTCTCAGGAGACCTCCGGCCAGAAAACCAGGGCTTCAAGGCTCACAGGAAGGCTGAGTAGGTTGTTTGGAAACCGGAAAGTTATTGAGGTGTGGCTCATCCGCCATCCTGCAGCCTTTCTTTTGTAAATAAGTTTGAGGGAAGATAAGCAGGCTTCCAACATACTTGTCAAAATTTCTGAGTCTGGGGCTAAAAAGATGGCTCAATGGTTAAGAACACTGGTTGTTCTTGCAGAAGACTGGGGTTCAAATCCCAGCACCCACATGGCAGCTAACAACTGTCCATAACTCCAGTCCCAGGGGATCCGATAGCATTTTCTGACCTCTGAGGGCATTGCAGGACATGAGTGCACTCACATACATGCAGGCAATACATGCGTACACATAAAATAAAAATAAATAAAATTAAAAAAAATTCTGAGTCTGGTTTCTGAGTGGCATGCCCGTCACTTTAGTTTCCTCTTCATCTATGGTACCTCCTGGTACCACCAAGGTGTCTGTCTCCCTCCACTGTCCTATCCTACCACTGCTCTGCTGGTTCTGGTTTGGGCTCACTAATCTAAATGTCTTAGCATACGCAGCATGCGTGTGAGCCCAAATAAGAGAGGTTAATGGTCCCCCTTTTCCCATATCTATGCCCTCCACTCCCATGCTCTCCTTCCATCTTTCTATCTTCCCAGGAAGAGTGGTCTCTGCTAGAAGAGTAAAGTGGCTGTTCCTCCACTCCATGCATTTCCTTCTCTCTCCTACTTCCTGGTCACCTTCCGTCCCTGTTCTATCCACAATATTACTTTGTGCCAAGGTTACAGGGAACACACAGAGAGGAAGGAGGCCATGAGGATTTTGGCATAAACAGGATATTTTGGTGCAAAGTTAAGCAAGCAAGACAACAATTACAGATGTCTCAGGGCCACTCGAAATAAGACAGGTGTGCTCAGTAAGAACATATGCATGACTGAAGCTCAGAGGAGAGATTTGGTCTAACTTGTTGGCCTCATGGAGGATAACACAGAGGACAGGTAGAAGATAGGCCCTCTTGGCATGCAGGTATGTTCAGGGAACCAGTGACAGCTCATTCTTGGGAGGCTGAATGTTGTAGATGTGATTAAAGAGGAACTGAAATCAAGGAAAAGATTTGAAAGAACCCTAGCAGCAGCTCCGAAGGACAGACTTCCTTCTTAATGTGTTTACCTGGCTACAGCAAGAACTCAGCCCTCAGCCCCTTTGTCCCCTCACCCTTCTGCTCATGGCCCACTCTCCTTTATTATTAAACAGTGTCTCTTAAAATTTTAGCAGCACTTCAAAGATAATTTACATAGAGTTTTTTTCCTTTGCATGTGTATGGTAGTGTGTATGTGTATGATGTGCATGTGTGCTGCGCATGCACATAGGTGTCATGGTGCACATGTGGAGGAGTTGATCAATGCCTTCCACCTTGTTTGAGATGGGGTCTGTTGTTCATTGCCATGCTTGCCAGGCTGGCCTGGATTCTTCTGCTCCCAGTTCCTGTCTTCCTATAGGATCATAGGAATTACAGATGTGTGTGCTACTGTGTCAGGCTTTAGAGTTCAAACAAACAAACAAAAAACCCTTAAAATCTTAAGTATTCACTTGATTACTTTATACGTGTATTCTATAAGACCATACAGAACACCTACATTCTAGAAGGTTCCTAAGTGCCTCTTTCTAGTCAGTATCCACTTCTCAGAAAAGTAGCTGCTATTCTGACTTCCATCTCGATAGATTATTTTTCCCTGATTTGAACTTTATATAGAAGAACATACATACTGTGTTCTTTTGTTTTAGTTCTTTTGTTTTTATTCTTTTGTTTCTAGCTTTTATCTGACAGGATCAGGCTTACCCAGGTAACTGCATAGATTAGGTTTTGGCAACTGATGGATAAATATCCATTCGTCTATTGGTGGAGATTTGAATTGTTTATAGTTCAGGGCTATTGTGAATAAAATTCTTCTAGGACCTCTTGTCTAAGTGTTTATAGTGGACACCTATGATCATTTCTCTTGAATATATACCTAGATGTCAAATTGTTACAGGGTAGATATATTTAACTGTATTAGAAGCTACTTGCCAGCTTCCTGGGGTGGAAGTAATATCTTATATTCTTCCTGGCAACCTGTGCAGGTTCCATTTGTTCCACATTCTTTCCAACACTTGGTAATGTCAAGTATTTAATTTTAGCATTCTGCTAGGTAGATAACACAATCTCATTATCCTTTTATTTGTATTTTTCTGAGGAATAATCATGTCAGCCCTCTGTGTTTAGTAGCTACTTAGGCACCTTCTTTTGTGATATTTCTATTTCAGTCTTCACCTGTTCTTCAAAACTTGGATTTTTAGGGGCTTGGAGAGATACTCAGTGGTTAAGAGCACTTACTGCTCTTGCAGAGGACTGGCTTCAGTTCCCAGTACTTGATGAATCAGGAAGCTCACAACCACCTATAACTCCAGTTCCTGGGGTCCTACATCCTCTTCTGACCTCAGAGGGCACCTGCATGCATGTGGTATATATAGACAAGCAGGCAGGTACATATACATATGCTTAAATAAAACTTTTTTTTTTTTTTTTTGCTGTGTATGGTGGTGTACACCTTTAATCCCAGCACTCAGGTGGTAGAGGCTGGAAGATCTCTGGGAGATCCAGGCCAGCCTGGTCCACATAGTGAGTTCCATGTCAGCTAGGGCTACAGAGAAACCTTGTCTCAGAAAATACATTTTTTTTAAAAAAAGATGGACTTTTATAATCAATTTGTAGAAGTTATCTATATATTCTGGATACAACTCTTTTTCAGATGCATATATGTCTATAATATTTGGAATATTTTTTTCTTTGTGGATTGCCTTTTACTTTCTTGGTAGTATCTTTAAGTAAAGATACTTAAGTAAAGACCATTTTGATGGCCAGTTCTCATATTTATTTATTGAGTGCTCCCTCCAGGTGGAAAAAAATATCACAAAGATATATTGATTACTCTCTTACTATTCTAGCATTTCATATGGCAATGAACAATGACAACTTTGCAGTTTAAAAAAAGGTTATCTAGGCTAGGGGCTACAGAGATAGCTTAGTCAGCAAAATACTTGTGCAAGCACCAGGATCTGAGTTTGATCCTCAGCACTGATGTATAAAGCAGGGCTTGGTGATGCACACTTGTAATCCCAGCAGTGGGGAAACAGAGATGGGTGGATTGCTGGGCATACTGGTCAGCCTAGTCAGTAAGTATGAGTTCCAGGCCAAATGCCTCAAAAACTCCTCATAAAATAAGGTAAATGGGAGCTGAGGAACAACACCCAAGGTTGACCTCTGATTTACACACACACACACACACACACACACACACACACACACACACACACCAAATTTTGGATATTTTCTTGATTCGTCAGGGTTTCTTCTTTCCTTCCTTAGCCTTCTCAGATTTTATGCACATAGCTCTTTCTCATCCACCCCTCTTAAAAACAACTGGGTACAAAAGTACAAGAGTGCTCAGTTTTCTGAAGTATCAGACATGGATGGAATTGGGAGTTTTTCTCGTAGTTAGTTGAAGGTACTTAATGCCTTCTTTCTAGCTTTTCCATTTTAAAAGTCACCTTTCAAGACACAGGACTGTTGCTGGCAGAGAAGAGGGTGAGGATGGATGGAGGGGGGACTGTTCTACCTAGATGGAGAAAGCACTGCCCAAACTGAACCTCAGGGAATTCAGAGGCCCATCTCCCTCAGCTGAAGGCTGACACTAGGTCTCCCAGAGCTGGAAAGTGACCCTTGAAACAGGAGCTCTGACCTTCAAGCTGACTGGTGCAGAGGACTTGGCAGGGGAACTGGAACTGGAGCTTCAGAAAACAATCGGCCTTTGAATCATGGAACAGATCGAACAGATCAAGGAAGGAGAGAGAGAGAGAGAGAGAGAGAGAGAGAGAGAGAGAGAGAGAGAGAGACAGAGAGAGAGACAGAGAGAGACAGAGAGAGTGTGTGCAGAGAGAGAGACTTTAGCTTAAAAGAAGGGAGAGCTTTCTAAGGATGAGAGGAGTTAGAAACAAAACCCCAAACAAAACCCCAGAAACAAAACAAAAATCAACCAACTCTACCAAGAGGCATGGGAGTCCCCTAATGTATTATCATAGCTGCCCATTTCATTCTGCATGTAAGATTCTGGAGTTGGAAGTTAGGCATGTTAGGAAGTTAGAGGGTTTTTGTTTGTTAATTCTGTTTTTGAGACGGTCTCATATAGCCCTGGCTGGCCTCAAACTCACTATTTAGTTGAAGAGGTTACCTTGACTCTCTGATTCTTCTTCCTCTGCCTCTGAGTGTTGCTATTGTAGGCCTGAGCCACCATACCTGGTTTATGTAGGGATCAAACCCAGGACTTTGTGAATGCTAAGTAAGCATTTTATCAATTGACCCATATACCTAGCCCCCAAATACAGCTTTAAAAGTCCTTCTGAACCTGAAATATTATGGTACCCTGCCTGGCTCCTCTTCCTCCTCTCCTGTTCTTCCTCTACCTCCCTCTCTTCCTCCTCCTCCTCTTCCTGTTACTAGAGATGGTAGAACCCAGGCCATGTGCATGTCAGGCAAACACACTATGAAAGAGTTACATTCGTGACCTACATCTTAGCTCTTCTATGAACTAGCCATGTGACCTTGAACATGTCATCTGGCTCAGTCTGTTACCTTGCCTGTTAAAAAAGAAAGCTGAGAATCTCCAAGGGCTTTTCCATCCCTTCAAAATTAATTTTAATTGCTTAAATGCATAGCACAAGCATTATTCAAATAATGCAATGATTTCCCCTGTGACAGTCCTAACCCTGGGCCTTAGGAAAGGTGGAGGCTGTGATGATAAGAAGTCTAATGAGCTGTGAATCTTATTACAGGACTGTTTTCCTCCTGGGTTGATGAGGTCTGCGGGCTGTGTAGGAAGACAGACTTGAGGAAACAGTTTCTCTACTCAATTGTGCCCTTTCTTTAGGCCCTTGCAAACAGAACGATGATGACCATATTTTCATTTCCCATAAAATTTGGCAGGGAATCATCTGAGGGCTTGCCCCCCTTCATTTAACAATACCATATGTACGTGACAAAATTCAGTCACATCCAACCTAGTGACATTTTGCTATCCTAATTACGTATGCTTCATTTTGGTTTATCACCTGCTCTGGAATGAGGCAAAAAGGAATCCAGATTTTCAGACAGAGTCAGAAATCTGCAGGAAGAACAGTATGAAAGAAATTGTTCTGATTCAGGATCTGGGTCTGGAGGACCAAGTCTCCATCTTTTAGAAGGCTGACTGTCATCCTCAGAGTGCATCAAGGAATGGTACTTGGGATTTATGTTCTTCTAATTATCATTCAAATGGAATCAGAGTTTCAGGGGAAAACTCAGGGCACACACATTCTGTGGTACTGGGTGGCGTTTTCACGTTCTGTTCACATACGAGGTATGCTAAGTCACTCAGAGAGAGAGAGAGAGAGAGAGAGAGAGAGAGAGAGAGAGAGAGAGAATGTGTGTGTGTACCCTTCTTCCTTCATATACTGAATGTGCATATGTGTGTGTACATGTGTTTGTGCATGTGTATGTGTGTGTACATGTGTGTATGTGTGTGTGCCCTTCTTCCCTCACATACTGTACATTTTTAATTCTCTCTTTGTTCTTCTTGTGTCATGACACAATCTAGATGTTTCTGCAAAAAAATCACGCTCAGTGTGGGTGAATTTGTTGGAACTCCCTGCTGGGCTTGGGAGTCTGAACACAGCCCCATGGGAAGTTTCCTCCATGTTATTGTGCCAGGTCTGAATATCCTACCATCTCAGAGGGTCTTGACTGAGGAAAAAGAACAAGCTCTGGGATAAGAAAACAAAAGGACAGGCAGCTGTGGATGGAGGGAGAGACTGGAATGAGTTTCTCCTCAGTCCAGACAGCTGCTGTTCCCCAAGTTAGACGCCCAGTGTGATGGGAAACATGAGCATCCAGTACAAGGCAGAACACTGGACTGTGACCGGGTCCTCGTCCATCCTCATCTTTCAACACGCAGCTCAAATCACCTCCTTGGGAAGTTTCACTGACCTCCCTGTGTAAGATTAAGCACTTCTTCCTCTGATCTCCCTGGCCTCATATTTGTGCCTCTGGTCAAGGCACCACGATTCTCTGATGACGCCTTTTCAGGAATCTTTAGGTTTTGTGATCCCTTTTTGTCCATTTCTCCATTTCCCAGGTCAGCAAGTAATACCATGCTTGAACAAACTACATTATTTTCTTTTTTGAAATAGGGTTGTATTATGTAGCCCAGGCTGGCCTTTATCTTGTGGCAATCTTCCTATCTCAGCTTTCTGAATGCTGGGGTTACAGGTGTGCACCACCAGAAAAAATTTCTATTTGGCCAAATTAGGGGTGGGTAAGAGACTTTCATCCAAGTAATGTTTTATTTTCTTCAGGATTTTATCCTCTTCAGTTCTAATGATGATAGCTGTGTTTAACACATACTTGTTATAAGTCAAGCATCATGATAGAACTTAACAGGCCATTACAGTGAGTACAGTGGCTTTTAAGTACATTTTATTGATGAGGAAATTAAGTCTCAGACCTAATAGAACTTTTCAAGGAAAATAATGGTAGAGTTGAACTTGAATCTAGTTTGTCTACTCCAGCAACCTCAGATCTCCACCCACCATCGATATGTGCAGGTGTATGTTTATATATACATGTATCTGTGTGTATACACAATAATGTTAACACTTTAATTGTAATGGGAAGGGCTCTTCTGGCTGTCTGACAGGAAAGTCTCTCTTGGAACCATGTTTTAAATGCATAAGGTAAAATTACAAAGGAAACCAATATTGAAATATTGTCAGCATAAAACCATATCTATGATTTAGTAACATATGTTCCTTTTAAAATTTGATTAATAATAAATAACAGTGGTTGTTATTGCTGTTTTTTCAGAGCAAGGATGAGTATAAATAGTATGCCCAAATCTAACCTCTGAAGTATTATTACTGGTATCTATTGGTTTTAAAGGCCTGAGGCTGATAAACTTCCAAGGCCTTTGTCTTCTTTCATAATGGAATAAAATGCTGCATTTCAGTCAGAAGTTATGAATAAAAAGATGTAATAGTTTTGCTCATTGACAACCTCAATTCTAGCCACAGTTTTCTCATTAAAATTCATTTCTTTAAGGAGTTGGGATGTAGTTCAGTGATCGCAGAGGTCTTGCCTAGTATACTCAGGACCCTGGGTCTGATCCTTAGTACTGAGAAGATAAAAGTATAAATGTAGGGGCTGGAGAGATGGCTCAGTAGTTAAAAGCACTGCAGAGGACCCAGGTTCTATTCCCAGCACCCACATGGAGGCTAACAAGAGTCCATAAGTCCAGTTCCAGAGGGATCTGACACCCTCTTCTGACCTCTGTGGGCATTGCATGATATAGGTACACTTACATACACGTAGGCAATACTCTCATATGCATAAATAAAAAGATAATAATAAATAAAATATTCTTAAAGTATAAATGTACATGCTTTGGCTCAGCATGGTGGTGCACATCTGGAATCATAGCACTGGGAGACTGAGGCAGGAAAATCATTAGTTTGAGACTAGCTTGGGTTGCACTGTGAGACTTATCTCAACACAGGAAAAAGAACAGAAAAGGAAAAAAAAACAAGATTTCAAAAAAACTCCCTTACATAAATTGCTACCACTTGTCCCTCTCATTAGAGCCAAGTCCTTTTAATGAGGAATCTGGCTGGCCACAGGGCTGGCTGCAGGCACAGTGCAGGACTCCCTTGGAGGGTGAGTGGCTGTCCTCCAGGATGGGGACAAAGCTGGGATCTTCTTTCTCTCCACCTCCTAAAGCCAGCAGATTACTTGAGACAGTCACCTTGGTGGTCAGCCTCATGAATCAGTAGCTAGAAACGCCACTTAGTCATGAGGCTCAAATAGACACTGTCTTCTAAGGGCAGATTTCTTATAGGACATTACTGAGCCAGTAGCCCTCTCCCTGTTCTTTTGCCTTTGGTGTCACTGACATTAAGAAAAATACAGCCCAGGGTTCAGCTGCCTCTGAGGACATGGACTCAGTGAAGATGACTGGTCTACTTCTATGTCTACATAAACACTGAAGCTGTGTTTTAGTGGACCCTGGGAGCTACTTTTTACTCTGCTTCCAGTAGCCACTTTCCTGTGGGTCATGTTTAGAATGTGATAATTGAGGGAAGAACTGACACACTTACTCCACTGTCGCCGTGAGGTGATGCTCTAAAGGTGGGCAGTCCTGAGAAATGTAAGGGTGGCTAGAAAAAAATAGATGTGTGTGTGTGTGTGTGTGTGTGTGTGTGTGTGTGTGTTGTGGAGGTCAAGGAACACACAGGATCTAGAACACTGACATTATTTGACCTTTTTCCTACCACGTGAAATGAATTCTACCAGATCCACATTTACATGACAGGTCAGAGCTTTGGTGTCACTACTCTGTGTTATGTTGTGTGACAAAACAGTGACTAAAACTTAATAGATGCTAAATAAATATTTTCCACAGGAAGAAATGAGTGGCTATCACTCCATTTTATAAGTAAGGCATCTGAGGGTATGTGCCCATGCTAGGGCCAATGGCCCCAGCTGGACAAGGCAGAGGCTGCCATTAAAGGGCAGCAATGGGACATCTGAGATGAATTGCTGCAATTCCTGTGATTTTGCATATGGTGTGTCCTGAGTGTATTTATGGCTGGGTCAAGTTTAGCTACAAAGAGAAGTTCTTGCAATCTGATATCTTAGAAGCCACATGAGATGTAGGCAAACTGAACTTGCTCTTCCAACATTCCAGTGCTTAACAACCTATGAGAATTTTGCTTTGTGCTGTGAGAGAGGATGCCAGTAACAACAGGGGAAAATGTTTATTGCTTGCTTTACCTCATTAAACTATCATTTTAGTGTAGAATTACTGTTAGATTGCTTTCTGAAATGAGGAATCAGGAGCTCAGAGAAGATGAGTAAGATAGCAAAGATTGTGGGCTTGGTAAATAGAAATTCTTCTCTAGATCTCCATGCCTGCAAATGTGTATGTGTGTGTGTGGGGGGGGTTGTATGTGTGCAGATCTGTGTGCATGTACGCGTATGCATGTGTATAGAGGTCAAAGGTCAAGTGTGTTCCTCAATGGCTCTCTACCTTATTTTATGAAATAGGATCTCTCACTGTATCCTTAGGACTCACCAAATAGACTAGGTTGGCTGGCCAGCAAGTCCCAGGAGTCCTCCTTTTTCTGCCCCCCTGCACTGGGATTACAGGAATGTGCTGCTGGGCCTGGATTTTTTAATGTGGGTTCTGGCAGACTAAACTCAGGTCCTCATGCTTGAGTGGAAAGCACTTTACTTACTAAGCTATGCTCTCAGTTTTGTGTGGACATTGTGATCTTCAAAATGGCATCTGAACTTGGTGGTCAAAGCTAAATCCACAGCTAAAATGTTCACCTGACCTTGTGAAGTTTGAAGATAAGCGCCTGCTACAAAACCGGGACACCCTAGGTGTGGAAGCACCACCCTTCTACTCCAGGGTGGTGTGGATGTCCTTGTTGCTTTCATTCTAAGAGGTGCAGGAAGTCAAGGCATCTTGGTCAAGGCAGCACTCAGTTATGCTATATGAACTTTTCAAATGGGGTTTTTCTCCCCATATTCCATCCCATAGGCCATTTCTCCCTATATCCCATCCCACCCCATCCATAGCCTTGCAGGGGTTGAACATGCAGAGATCATTCAAGTCTCCTCAGTTCTTTGACAACGATTCCTTTTAATTTGTCACCACAGATAAATTTTGGATAAAATAAGAGAGGGGAAAGAGAAAAAAACCAACCTGTAAACAAATGAGGTGGATTTCAAACAGCCATCTAGGGCTGGACATCCATGCTCTTTGCTTTTCAAAAGAGGGAGCTACAAAAAAGAGTGAGTTCTTGGTTTCTTCCCATGTAACAGTTGTCCTTCCTTTTATAGCATGTTCTGATGGGGGCCTTGTCTGTGGTTTGCTTGTCCTGATTCACATGTTACTAGACAGACCATGAGTCAAGCTGACCAAGCACGTGGAGGTATACATTCCCAGGACAAGCTCATCCCCACATGAACAGTTCCTGGAACCTTTGAGTCTAGGAACTCTAGGATTTATTTTAAGAATGAGGATAATAATATAATAATATGATTCCTTGAATGGTTTCTTTACCAGGTTCTTACCACAGAATGTCATCAGAATTATAGAAAAGAGGAAGTCTCTAGAAAGTTTCTAGTCCATCCCTGAAAAATGATGTTGGCTTGGTGTGGATGACAATATATGCCTGGTGGTACCCACACATATCAGGGAGCAGGTGCCTGGTAACATTGGGCAAATGCTGAAAAATTAACCTCAGATTATCAATGAGTTCAGTGAGCTGGAGAACTTAATTTGTATTTGAAACTTAGAGTAATATTCACTCTCTCTTTTCACCACAGTTCTGCTTTGGATGGATGAGTTTAGGTTTTGCAAGCAGAGAGACCTTGTTTTTGACTTCTTAGCCTACCTTGATGTCACCTCAGCCAACCTAGTCTCCATTCAGGTCTTCTCAAGGTGAATTGAGATGGTATCTGAGCACATGCCAGGCATCCTCATGGCCCTCCAAGAAAGCTTTTTTGGTCCCCTCTTTTGCTTTTTCTCAGACTTGTCTGCCCTAACAGAACAGATAAGCCTGTTGGGAGGCAAGAATCTAAACAGCTGATAACAGTAAGAACAAACACAGTCTTTCTGAGGACAAAAAGAGTGAACAGGTTCATTTCTCATACAAATGAGCAGACATGAGGCATGGAGTTGATATGAGCATCTTATAGAGCTTTTCGATTGCATTATCATTTCTATTTTTATAAAAACAAGTGTCTGGGCTGGCAAGATGGTTCAGCAAGTAATGGTGCTTGCCACCAAGCCTGACTACCTGAGTTCAACTCCAAACTCACGTGGAGGAAGGCGAGACCAACTCCTGCCAAGTTGTCCTCTGACTTCTGCCAGGTGTGTCATGGCCTAACACACACGAACACACAGACACAGACACACAGATACACACAATAAATAAATAAATAAATAAATAAATAAATAAATAAATAAATATAAAAACCAGTGTCTGCATCAAGTATTTAAGCCTACATAACAAATATGTGTTAACCATGAAAGGAGCCTCTATGCTCTTGAGTCCACACCTACTCTTTATCTCCTTCTATAAAAGTTCCATGGAAAGCATTTTCTAGAGCTTGTACAGCTTCATGCTGTTGACACATGTGACACTAAAGATGGTCAGGAAGCAATAATTATCCCATATGAAGTTAAGAAAGTCCCCCAGGGCTTGAAGGAATGGCCTGGAAGAGGCTGGTGACTCTATACCTGGGGAGGTGTTGGCTGCTGCAGACAAATTCTCTTCTTGTTATAGAATGAAAGGGAATGAACAGTTTTAAAGGAAGGTACTGAGGAGCAGCAGCTGTCTTTTCCTTTGGACTGTTCTAGAAGGCTTATAGATATTTTGCTTTCATGAGAATGACATGTTGTGGTTTTTAAAATTATTTTTTTAACCATAATCACTTGTTATTTGGGACAAGGCCCGCTATAAAGAAAACGGCAGCAGGCTAGAGGCAGAAGAAAACTGGATTTCATCTAAGTTCTGTTACTTCCTAGGAAAAAATGACCTGTACACAGTCCTCCAGTGAGTAAACACCTGCAGTAACACCAATGGTCATTTATTCATTAATTAATTGACTTTGTATTGCTGGGGATAGCATCCCTGGTCTTGCTTATGCTAGGCAAGTTCTCTTCCAGGGAGCTGCATTCCCCAGCCCAGTCTATGCCTGTAATAACTGCAGTGACTCAACCCTCTGCCAGAAATCTGCTCTTGAAATGAGTATTTAAATGGTGTTGGGTAAGCAGTGGCAAGATAAGAGTGCTCGAGGTCTGTTATCCATCCTGGCAAATCTCTGCTTTATTATACACAGACTATTCTGAATGTGTGAGTAGGAAGGGTAGGATGATTCCCTCTCCCAAATCCAATCCTGTGCCTCTTCTGGAGCCTAGCAGACTCATCGTCTCCTATCATGAGACTCACAAGAGCCCAGTGGTCTGGCCTTCCAACTCTGATGAGTTCTCATCCCCTCTGTGCAATTCGTATGACCAGAAGATCCAGCTCAAAGATCCTTAGAGGAGACCACAGTTATTTACACAGCTTCCCAGCTGAAGGACTGCTGGGAAGCCCTGTGCCAGCCTAGTCTCAAAGCCCAGATGGTGGCCATTGAAATCCAGAGATGACCTGCAGTAAGCCTTCCAGGGCCCCCACCAGCATACCTGGCTCATACAGTGATTCAGGTTACCTATGAACCTCTGACTGAGCCTGTTAAGACTCACCTGCATGTTAGGATGAGAGTCTGGTCTGCCATGTAAGAGAAGTGGCCTCAGCGTATTTCTGGAGATCTTTTAAAAAGACATGGCTAGGGACGGCGAGATGGCTCAGTGGGTGAAAGTGCTTGCCACACAAACCTCAAGACTGGAAATCCCCAGAACCCATAGTGAAATGAGAGAACTGACTCCTGAGGCTGGACACATCCTCACATACACATACACACACAATAATAAATAAAAATTTCAAACATGGGGGTTGCTGGAGAGATGGCTCAGCAGTTAAAGGTACAGCCTGCTCTTCTAGAGGACCTGGGTTAGGGTTCTAGCACCTATATGGTAGCTAGCAGCTGTTCACAACTCCAGTTCTAAGGGGATCCAGTGCCCTCTTCTGGCTTCCATGGGCACTGCACACACTGGCACACTTACATATAGGCAAAACACACATATACATAAAAAAATAAATAAAACATTTTTTAAAAATTAAAGGCTTGGATAATTTCTCTCTCTCTTTCTCTCTCTCTCTCTCTCTCTCTCTCTCTCTCTCTATCTCTCTTTTAGCTCTCTGGGGTCACACTGCTTTAGATACCTACCCATATGCCTCCAATGTGTTGGCTATCAATAGGTCTTTAAGTGACACCTTAATATGTTTTTAAGACAAGGGGAACCAATGACAGTTCCTGAGTAGCTGTGTTTATGTTGGACTGGCCTGCCCAAGTACTATCCCAGGAGTTTTGCACATGACAGGAATTAGAGGCAAAATCAGGAGAGCTCAGGGCAGAGGAGGTAACTGACCTGGAGCACGGGAAAGCCAGGTGGGATGAGATATGGAGATGTGTGGAGAAAGATGCCTATTTGAAACTGGCCATGCACTTAGATGTCCCATTGCTTAGTACTCCTTGGGTGTTGTGTTGAGAAGTGAAAAGCAGAACTCTTTGGAGCCAGGCTATTGACACATGAAGAGTGAGCACACTCTCAGATCTCTTTGTCCTGGTCTAGTCCTTTCCAAATTCCTACAAAGGATTCTTGGCCATCAAGGGGTCCTTCCAGAGCCTAGCAGGCTTCTGGACACATTTTTAGCAACCTTTGGTCAGGATCCTGACCACTCTGGGCCTCAGTTTCATTATCTAAACAACTCCAAGTTTCCCTTCCAGTTCCAAATTCTGTACCTCCAGGTGACTGGCCATCCAGTTTCAGAAGGAGATACTCAGTTCTACATAAACAGACTCTGTATGTGTTGGGTGAGAATGAAAGCAAGATCCTTGGTCTCTGTCCCAGCTTAGCAAGGGGAGAAACTGACTTAGGTGTAGCTGAAGGCAAGTTGGTTTTTACATGGTGCAGTCAGAAATCAAAGCACGTTCTTTTAGTACCCACACACTATCAAAATGTACCGTCACCACCAAGCATGCTAGTTGCTGATTTTATGTGATTGTGTGTGTGCAGCATATATGCATGTTCACATGTGTGTAGGTGCACATGTGCGTGCATGCCTGTGGAGGCCAAAGGTCAACCTCAGGTGTTGTTCCTCAGGAGCCATCCATTTTATCTTTTGAGACCAGGTTTCTCATTTGGATCCTGGGACTTGCCAACAGGTCTAGACTGGCTGGACAGTGAGTCCCAGGGGTTTATCTGTCTTCTTCTCCCCAGCACTGGTATTAAATATGCATACCACCATGCCAGGCTTTTTACGTGGCTCCTCAAACTCAGGTCCTCATGTTCATGCAGCAAGTACTTTACTAAGTTAGCTCCTCAGCTCCACTAGTGGCTGATTTTTAACTGGGTACTTATATGCTAAGCCTTTGATAAACATCATCTTAACTAATTATCACAGTGACCTTGAGAATTTGGTGTCTCTACTGCCTCTTCAGTTTTCAGATAAGATGAGGATACCAACTCAGAAGTTAATTAACTTGCCCAAGAACACATAGTAAATGGTAGAGTCGGGATTTGTACTCATATCTAAAGCCAAAGCCTGTGGCAATGAGCAGAATTCTTAATAAGCAACAGAAGAACAAATCTATTTTATTGGTTGGTTCCACCAAGAGGTATGACATTTGGCATTCTAGGTTATTTGTCACCAAGGAATGTTGGCAGTATTACCATGCTCAGGAACCTGTCTGTGTTGGAGATTCTTCACTTTCCCAGGAGAAAAGCAAAGGATGGCTTAAGAGCAGCCAGTGGGTGCATTTGACTCAACACAGGTGAGAGACGGTTGGGAACTACTCCCCAGGTCTGTGTCTGGGGCATGCACAATCACATTAAGGGAGGCCATCCATCTGTCTAGGCTCAGTAGGATGATCTTTAAGGCCACTCCAGTTTTGGATTTTATGTTTTCTTTTCAAGACCTTTTTTGACTTTCCAGCTGCTGGGAATTCCCACTTCCCTCAGCCCTTGGGAGACAGGGCAGTGGGGAAACCATGTAACCCTTGTTAAGACATTTCACCTTTTGTGACTAGGTCCTTTACAGATCCAGGAGTCTGAAATTGCTTCAGAATGTCTAAGTGTGATTATGTACCCTGAAGCCAAATGTTATAAAAACCCTCAATGGTTGCAGATTTTAAAAGTAAATATACAATTAAATTTTTTCAGCATGTTGTTGATAAGACACAGTACACTTAGTCATTATTGCACTGTTTAGCAAGGCCAACTTCTTCTAGATTCAATTCCCTTTCTTCCATTCTTTGTATTGAAGACATGGCTTAATCCATTGCTCTATGATCTTTCCCGATGTTTGAAATTCCAAGAGGTAAAAAATATCCACCCTTTCATCTTGACCCACTGCATTCTTTCTCTAAGCCTGCAATTGGAGCTAAATGGAAAATAAACCCTTTGAGAGCCAAAGAAGTTGGCACTATATGGTGATGTGAAGGAGAACATGTTCCACCTCTAATCCAGATAATCATACCCTCCTATGCAAACAAGGCTTTCACCAAGAGGTCCAGGCTTCTAATGAGAAGGGGGCCTCTATAGAGTTGTCGAATATCCCATGCTGTTAACCAGCTTATAGTTCTCCAAACCTTTTAACTTTCCTGATGACAGTGAAGTGCTGTCAGCATCCCTGAATTTTGTTACTTTCACTAAATTTGGAGGTGACGGTTCAAACACATATGCATTACAGTGCTATAAGTCAGAAAAGAATACTGCATGCAATGTGCCATAGGCAACCGTGCTGGGCTTGGCCACCAGCTACTCTGCACTTTCTTCATCGTTTTTTGAATCTGGCTGTGTGTATGTGGTGTGGGTGCTAGGTTAGAACAGAGATGGGCAAGAAAGAGGTCTGCCCACAAGCAGTTGAAATGCACAGAGCAGGAAGAGCAGAGCTGCACTTAGGTAGTGGCCAACAGCTCCCGGGGTCTCAGTGTTCTGGGAATTCTGGAGGAGACACACTGGATTCAGCAAATAGTCTGGCAAGTGCATCAGGGCATGGTACATTCCAGGGAGATGCCCGGATTAAATCTAATTTGGCACAACATGCAGAAGGATGGGCTTGGGGAGGGGGTGGAGGAAGGAGGTCTGGGACAGGTTCTGTATGGAAGGGCACACTCTTAGATGGGGGATGCTGTGTGTCTAAGCACGTTGGCTTGCATCTCTCCGATATGGTCCTTTTCTCCTTCCCTTCCTTCCTTCCTTCCTTCCTTCCTTCCTTCCTTCCTTCCTTCCTTCCTTCCTTCCCTCCCTCCCTCTCTCTTTCTTTTTTTTTTGCTTCTCATTCTACCTCTCACAGAATGTCTGCAAAAGAGGACTTTGCCCTGCAAGATTAAATGGTCTGAAATCAAAGCTTAATAATTACTGCCTGGGGAGATCAGCCTTCAGTATCACATTTGCCGTTGGAGCTGTTGGGAGAGGGCGGAGTCTATCTTCCCTACATCACAGGTAAGAAAACTGTGGCTCTGGAAGTGGCTTGGTCACTGTTGTACTGCTAAAAATTGCCAGGCCCAGGGTGAGCAACTCAGATGTTCTTGCCAACCTGCTGCTTCCTGGAGTCAGTTTCTGTTTCTCCATCTGGGACATATAGGTTGTCACTGTACCCTTTCTACCCACAAAGTCTTCTAGAAGTCCAGTCTGCCTGCCTTTAGGGTGCATCAGGTAAGCAGGCGGCTGACTTGGAGCTGCAGGCACAGCAGCTGGCCCCTCCAGCAGCAATTTACTCAACCCGTGACCTTCTGGGCTCCAGGCCAGCCCTTCTTGAAAGGGAAATGTGCAGACCCTGGGGACAGAAATTCGTTCCCCAGTGCTAGAATGATT
Organism: Nannospalax galili; assembly: GCF_000622305.1. Lineage (NCBI taxonomy): Eukaryota > Metazoa > Chordata > Mammalia > Rodentia > Spalacidae > Nannospalax > Nannospalax galili. Next base: position 2,813,567 of record NW_008357033.1, on the reverse strand, counting down.
GCTGTTGACTGCCACTGCCCACAGCAGCAAAAGGAGCTGTTATGCGAGCTGGGGAAATTACACAGCCCTAGGAGGATAGAGAAAGGCTATGGAGTCTGTATCACAGGCCCTCAACCTTCACTAAAGTCACATCAGGGGCAGCAAGAAAGGAGAAAGGAGAAGGAGAAGGAATTAAGACTTGTTCCCTAACCACATAAAAGTGCCTTTTTTTTTTTTTTCAAAAAAAGTTTACCTCAATTCAACTTGAATTGACATCACTAAAAAGGAACCTGTGCAAATATTTTGCATAAGAATGGCTTAAAGCCTGGATTTTAGAGTGTGCCTGTCAGCTCAAGTAAGTATTACTACGTTTTCTGTGAGTTTTGTCGATATGATGTTTCCATTTCCGCGCGCAGAAGGGCAGGGGAAATAGGGAAGGAATCGGTCAACTCCTATCTCGGCTCACCTTTTGCACTCCCGGATTGAGGTCCTTAGCCACCTTTGCCATCCTGTGCTGGGATGCAGAAACTGCTTCTGGTTTATGCTTCTCAGGCAGAGGCTGAGCGAGCGCAGCAGGGGCAGCGTTGGCTGAATGGCCAGGTTCAGGTCCGCGCGCCCAGCGGGCAGCTCTGGGCTCAGCCAACAACCGCCGCCTGCTTTAATTGGAGAGCGCGACTCCCTCTAAAACCTCGCCAGCCAATGCGAGCAGGCACCCGCGCCGGTCCAGCCAATCACAGAGCAAGGCTGCGCCCCTCCCTTCGAGTGGCCTCCACAAGGAGGTAGTGAACTTGGCCAGTCTCTGCCCTGACGTCAGGGCAGCCGCTGGGGCCCCTGACGGCCACCTACGGCTCACATCTGTCCCCTTGGTGGCAGGAGGAATCCATCTCCACGCCCTTCTCCTTTAAAGGATTAGGGGCTGGCGGGCAGGACTCCGGCCATCCATTCAGGTCAAAAGGGAGAGTGAGCAAATAGGAAAGTGGAGGTATTTTTAGAGAGCTGACTCCAAAAATAAATGCTGAACAGTGTTCCCCTGCCCACCCTGTCTCCCCTTGTCCCAAGGGTGTGCCAAGCAGGTGGTCTGCAGAAGCCTTGACTCGGGCTGTGTCCAACCTGAGCAAGTCACCAGAGAGGAGAGACTCCAGCAAATTAGGATTTCTTTTAAAAATGCAGTTTTTAAGCTACCTTCTCATAACTCATATCATCCTCTTTATTATGGGAGGAAGAGAATAAAATATTTTATAAAATTATTTTTATAGTGGTGTGTGTGTGTGTGTGTGTGTGTGTGTGTGTGTGTGTGTGTGTGTATGTGTGGTCACAGTGCCTGTGTGGAGTTCAGAGAACAATTTGCTGAAATCAGTTCTCACTTTTCCCATGTGGGTTCCTAGGTTTGGCACCAAGTACCCGACCCTCTGAGCTGTCTCCCTGGCCTGATGATTATTTCTACAAATGCTTTTATGGGCACATTTCTACATTGTACCCTCACAGTTCCATCATTAGTAGTATTAGGACTCTGACTGGAAGATGAGGGGAGAGGGTAAGTGGACCAAAGCTGTCCTGTGCAACAAGACTTTATTTAACCTGACAAAGTGAGGACAGAACTGGCATATGGGGAGAAAGAGCTCAGGATTGCAAATGATACGCTATAGAAATTAGTGATTTTCAGGTAAATTGAGTCTTTCAGGTCTGGACAAGCCAAGAGCTGATCTGATTTTCACCTTCTTGGAATGAAGTGCCTGTGCTACATCTAATATCACTATTCCTGTAATTTCCCCAGGTTTGTTTTGCTGTGCCAGGCTGTTTGCTCATAAGCCCACATCTCTCTGGGAGTCCGGTCCCAGACTTGCATTCCCAAGAGCATTTTCCCCACGTTCCGAAAAAGGATTAAAAACAATTCTCTTTTATCCAGGACAATACTTATTCGTCTGCTGTGAGGTGAGGTAGTCTTCCTATAACCCACATTGGCAGAATCTCCTGCCAGAAACCAGCGCTCTAGTGGGTTAAAGTAAAAATTTGGTTGTAGGGAGACCAAGGATCTGCAGGTCACACTCTGGAACTTTCTTATTGGGGGCTTTTCCATCTAGCTGAGTTCTTAATGCTTCATTTCCCCCAGGAATCTCAGATCTTGACCAAGACCCTGAAACTGTGATTGACATTCCTGGAAAGGGTGTTTCACCTGTCTTTCAAGATAAGGCAAGGCCTATTTCTTCCTGATGGGTTTCTGCTCTAATTAGTTGGTTTATGCTCTTGGCTCTAACTACCAAGTAGACAGCTCAGGGCACAATAATTGAATGGATTGATGAATGAATGAATAAATGAATATCAGGTTCTGACGTGTGTGTGTGTGTGTGTGTGTGTGTGTGTGTAGGCATGCAAAGGACAACTTTGGATATTGTTTATCAGTCTCTGGATACCTTTTTTTGGAGACAATGTCTCTCAGTGGCCTGGAATTTTCCCATTAGGATAATCTGGCTGGTCAGTAAGCCCCAGAGACCTGAGCATCTCTGTCTCTGCATTGTTGGGATTATAAGCATGACACTACACCTGGATTGTTTTATAGGTGTTTGGGGGATTAAACTCAGATCCTCCTGCTTGCATGGCAAGCATTTTACTAACTGATTGAACTTACTAGCCTGGGTTCTGACTTTTAATGAATATTAATCTGGCCAGGTGAGACCAAGAGAGCCCACGTAACAGTATATTTTGCTTCATCCAAACTTCCAAGGTGGGCTGAATATCAAAACATTATATATCCACAGTGGCCAACAGAAGCCTGGCCTGGGACAGAAGTTTTCCTGTGAGCAACCCTCTCAGTAGTAAATCCTCAGAACAATAGTGTTGAAGAGAGACGTCATGCCAGAACTTTTCTGTCTCTGAGCAGGGGGAACAGAAGCCAGGAGTGTAACAAAGGCAAGCTTTATCCCTTTCAAAGGAGGGAAAGGCCTTCCCAGTGAAGTCACTGCCCATTCCCTTCCCAAACACTCTCTTTGCCTCATCTTGAGAAATCACTGTTCCACGAATCATGCTAATTATATTGACTTACACACTGGGTAACTCAGCCGCAGATTCCATCTGCTTCTCCTTCTCTTTACCTGCGGCTCCAGGTTCCAGGAGGGAGGCAGGTGTCACAGCTGCTTCTCTGGAAGGAGTGGAAGAAGCAGCTGCCCCTGGGTGCCCAGGCCGCACTTTTCTGAAAGACCTGCTATGGGCAGACAGAGGATCCCTGCTCTCCTCTGGAGTCTGTCCCCATCTCAACTGAGGATGCCAATTTCAATGCTTTAAACCCTTTTCTGGACCCATGCACTCTGGAGTTCCTGTGTATATGGACTTGTCTGGCTGTAGGAACAAACTATTGTAGCTTGTGACTGTTAAGGGAAATGGAGGGAATGTGGTGACCACACTTCAGCCTCACTGCAACCTTGAGGTTCCCCCTGCCTGTGTGTGTGCATGTGTGTATAGTGTATGCAGGTACATGTGTGTGATGTATATGTACTCATGCATGGAGGTTGGTGGTCAACCTTGGGTCTCATTCCTCAGGAAGGAGCTGTCTACTTTATTTTTTTGAGACAGGGTCTCTCAGTGAACATGAAGCTAACCAATTAGGCTATACTGGCTGATCAGTGAGCTCCAGGGTTCCTCTTGTTTCCATCTTCCCTGGGATTATAAGCATGAGCCACAGGCCTGGCTTTTTATGTGGGTACTGGAATTGAAATCTGATTTCCTTGCTTGTGTGGACCGAGCCCCCTCTGTACTTCTTTGTAGAAAAAAATATAAACCTGTAAATCTTTTCCAGGGTGGAACAGTAGAAATGTCTGATTTTTCCCAGGGTTCATTGCTTTAGGATACTGGAAACCTTCATGGATTCATTAAACAGTTTCAGGTAGACCTTAAACCAAGCCCTGATCTAGGGTCTGGGGATACTAGGGAAATAAAAATAAAAATCCTTCTGCTTGGAGCATGTTGGTTCAGTTACTAACACTGGGGCTTTCTGACTGACAAAGTTCATAACATACTAGATCTTGGCAATTCAGAGAAAAAGGAAAATCCAAGGACTTTATCCAGGGTTACACTGCTAGGATGTGCCAGGGCTGAAGTTCAAATGTACAATTTCTAATTGGAGATTGTGTCTTTTCAGCTATCCCACAGTGCCCCGACCTCTGTCCTGATCACAGGGGAGTGAACATAGGAAAAAGAGTAGGTGAACCTTTGGCACATGAACATGCTGTTGTGACCATCACTGTCTCTGCCTTCACTGTACCTGGGATTTTTGAATGACTCTCACACTTCTCTCATCATTCAAGAATGAATCAATGAAACAATCAAGCACTGGATTGGGAACTGGTGTAGTCCTGGGGTGAGAATACAATAATAAACAAGGTAGAGACAGATCTAGTCCTCACAAGTTGCTATTCCAGTGGGTGGAGATGGCATTTAGCAAGTGACCACATATATAGCTAATTACAGAAGGCTATGAGCACTGGCTCAAAATAAATGGAGGAAAGAGTCATTGGATATGGTCCTTTAAAATCATGTGGTCCAGGAAGGCCTGATCCAGGAGGTGGTGTCAGGACATGAAACAGTTGAAGGCGTTCTCTGTAAGTAGAGTTGCCATGGAGAGAACACTCATGAAACCCAGTGCTCTGAGAGTCCTAGAATGCTCATGGGCTTGGTGATTGAGGGATGGAAGGGTCAGTGTGGCTGAAGGGTAATATTGTCCAGAGTGAAGAATCTGGGAACAGGCCAGGCGGTTAGGGCTGAATCTCACCGGGTCCCATGAGCCACACTAAGGAATCAAAACTCATCTCTGGGAACACTGAGATTCTATGTATCTCTGCTTTCCAACTGGAATATAATGTGTGCCATGTGTGACACTTTAAACTTCCTAATAGCCATGTGTGCAGAAAACATAAAGAAACAGATGAAATAATTATAATGAATTTTTATTTAACCCAGTATCACCGAAGTATCCTCATATCCAGCTATACTTGATGTAAGACTCAGGGGGATGTTTCCTAGTTTTTTCTAATGCTGCTGCTTTGGAATGTCTCATCCTTGCAGTACACCTCCATGAAGATCAGCCATAGTGCAATGTTCAGTGGCTTCTCGTGACTAGGGGCTACAGTATTAGACAGGGCAGTTATAGAGCATTTTAAGTAGGGATTTACTGCAAACACAAGAAACCCATGAGGAACTAATAGTAAACCAACTGGTAACTAACATTCCTTCATTATCACTTGGAGAAATTGTGGGCCCGGGAAGTCAGTTATTGATTGGTCTCCCATGGTCTGTGATGGACCTGTACTGGGAAGGGCAAGTGATTTCTCCAAAGTCATAAAGGTAGAGGGGGACAAAACCAAGACTTGAATCCAGAGCTCTTGGTTTCATGCCAGACATAAATCCCTACCAGTCAGGACTCATGAGTGCTTTTTTGTTAGTTGTCTCAATGTGTGAACATGAATGATGGCTTTTATTTGGTTGTGATTTTTTTAAAAAACATATTGTATTCATTAAAAACACCTAACACTTAAGGATTAGTAGATATAAATAATCCTCAGACCACATGCTCTATTTTAATTAGTTGTTATAAATATTTATGAGTGACACACTATAGCTTAATTTGTGTTAATTTAAACCAGCATTTGTGCCATATATTTTGTGACTTGTCTACAACTTAAATGTTTTTGTTTCTTTCCTGCTATTTTTTTACAGGAACTTTAACTTTAGAATAAAGGTATAATTTTCTCCAGATTTTTGGATAGCCTCCTAGATCCAGAAAGGATTTGTCTATACTGCCAAAACATCTGGATAAAAACAGAACACCACTGTTGGGACCAACCAGTGGTGTTCTGCTCCCCAGTCTTTGACAGAAGTGAGGAAAGATGTAAGGGGACTCTGCCCGTTTTCAAAACACAATGAAGAGGCCAGGAGCTGGAGTCTGGCATGTACAGCCCAATCCTTCTAACACTGAGGTGGCTGACCACCAAGTTGCAACTGAAGTTTGTTGTTAGTTACTAAAAGCAAGTGGTAAATTTGTCCTCAATACCAACTTTGATGGTGAAATAGCACCATTTCCTGTCACAGCAGGTAATGGGAATGAGCAAAAAGAGTTTAAAATGTACTGCTAGAAAATCCCCCCCATGTGTGTGTATGCACACATGTGTACATGCATGCACACGTGCACTTGCTTCAGCATCACCATGGGTGAACTGAGATTTGGGGAAGAAATGTTAGGGTCTCAATGTCTCTGAAAAGTGTGGATAATGATGGTTCTTACTCCTGCATTGCAAATGAATCAGGATGATTGTCTAGTCTATGGGTAGTAGACAGACTTATAAGATGATCTCCATGATCGTAGGGTATTGTATTGTCCCCTCCCTGTGAGCACGAGTGGTTCCTATAACGTGCTTCTAACCAACACTGCATGGTGGAGGTGTTGGAAATTATTCCCATGATTTTGCTGTGTTTTCTGGCGGAGGAGAAGGAATTGATTTTATAGATATAATTATGGCTAATCAAGGGGGAGATTTTCCTCAGTGCATGTGGACAGGTCAAGTGAGCCTACGAAAAGAGGGTCTAGCAGCTGCAGAGAGAATTTGCCCTTCTTTCTATCTTGCTGGATCTGAAGAAACAACCAGTGTCATTCCTATATCTGCAAGAAAATGAGTTTTGCCAACAGCAGCATGAGCTTGGAAGAGGATGTGAGCCTGTCTCAGAGAGGGCACCAGAGGACACTTCATTTCTGGCTGACAGCTGGAACTGAGTCTTGTGAAGTCCTGAGCCTGAGGACCCAGTTAAGTTGTGTCTGAATTCCCAACCCATAGCAAATGCTGATGATCCTTGACTTACAACTGTTTGACTTAACGATTTTCAAAAAACCTGTGTGTGGAGGATGAAGAGATGGCTCAGCAGTTAAAAACACTAACTGCTTTTGAAGAGGACTGGGGTTCAATTCCCAGGACCCACATAGTGGCTAACAACTGTCCATAACTCCAGTTCCAAGGGCTCCAACTCCCTCTTCTGACCTCTGTGGGCATTTCATGACACAGGTGTACTTACACACATGCAGGCAATATACACTCATATGCAGAAAATAAAATTAATTAAAAAAACCCCTGTGTATGACTGCATGGCATGCGTGTGAAGTTCAGAGGAGAGCCCCAGGTGTCGGACCTCACTGTCCACCTTGTTAGAGGCAGAGTCTCTTGTTCACTGTTGTATAAGCTGACCTAGCTCGTCTGCAAACTTCCAGGCACATTCCTACCTCTGCCATCCATCTTTCCATAGGAGCAATGCTACCATATCTGGCTTTAATGTGGGCTTTGGAGATCTGAACTCAGGTTATCATACTTGTGTGACAAGCACTTTACCCACTGAACCATCTCCTCAACCCCTAACTCATGATTTTTTTTTCAGTCTTTTTGAGCCAGGGTCTCCCTGTAGCCCCAGCTGTCCTGGAACTCACTATGTAGACCAGGCTGACTCATGATTTTTAAAAAAATTTATGTTAGTATGAAAATTGTGGACATATGTCAAAAACTGTACTTCAGTGTTTGAGTTTTGATCTTTTCCTGGTGCAGCAATTTGTGGTACAACAGTTTTTAGTGATGGTGAGCAGGAAACCACAGCTCTTGATCAGTCACACAATCACAAAAGTGAACATCCAATACTCCAAAGTGACCATATTGCTGAGCAATGGTGTTTAAGTGTATTCAATGTATTTTGGACTTACAATATTTGTAATAGGTTTATTGGGATTGGATGGTTAATATTGTCAACTTGACAGGATCCAGAATCACTTAGGAGACAAACTTCTTGGCATGCCTGGGAGGGGTTATCTAGATTAGGCTAACTGAGGTGGGAAGACCCACCCTAAATGAGGGTGACAGCATGCAATAGGCTGGGGTCTTAGATGAAAGCACCAGCATTCAGCACTCTCTGCTTTCTGATTATGGATACAGTGTGGTCAACTGTCTGATGCTCCTGCCACATGCCTTCCCCACCATGATGGACTGTATCCTCTCCAATTGTAAACCTTAAGTTTCTTCTTGTAATATATGCTCATAGCCATGAGAAAAAGGATGTGGCCCCATTGCAAGTCAAGATTTGAATGTGGTAAGCACATTAAGGTGCTAGGTTTGCTCTAATTTGTAGCCCTACATAGCAAACCAAAGCAGAATCATCTCCTCGTCTTTAATTTTCCTTTAGTTCTGAGGATGAGCAAGTTTTCTATGTCCCTTAAAAGGTGATATTTAAATAAGTGACTCTGGAGTGCCCAGCAACAAATGGGAACTCTGTATCTCACCCTTTCTCCTCAAGGCCCAGGGACCATCATGGAAAAACAATGGAAAGACAATGGAAAAAAATTTAAGAGCCAGAGGTAAGGGGGAATTGGAGCACAATAGTGTCTTCTGGGCACAACAGGACCACTGCATTCAGGAACTCATAGCAGCTGTGGTTCCCTGCATAAGACCTGCATGAGATCAAGCCCGTCAACTTTCCAGCATGGAGTGGGGAGGGGGTCATAAGCCCCCACCCCTGACTGAGGAGCTATGGACAGTAGGTGGCTTTGGTGGTGGTGGTGGATAAATCAATTTTCTTTAATGGTGTGGCCCCCTGGTAGGTTAACCATGTTCCAGTGGATGGCCCCCACACTCAGACAGCACAAACTGAGTTGATGGGTTATTAAAAAAAAAGAAAAGAGAAAGAACACAGAAAGTGGGAAGATGGTAAGGAAGTGGGATTGTTCTGGGGGAAGTTAAAAGGAGGTGTTTGAGGTGAATACGTTCAAAATATATTATGTAAAATTTTCAAAAAGTTAATAAAAATATCTTAAAAAAACAATGAGTTCTTATAGCTTCTTGGGGACAGAAAGTTCCATGAGTAGAGTACCCCTCTTTTAAATTAATTAATTAATAAACCACGTGCCAGACAAGCACTGTACTATTGAGCTACACCCCCAGCCCCATGTACTGCCTTTAAAAGCAGCGTTTGCCCTTTTGCTACTGTATGAATGACCTTTTTCATTACTGTGGCCAAATGTCTGACAAAAGCAACTTAAGGGACTGGGGAAATAGTTCAGTTAGTAAAGTTCTTGCTGTGCAAGCATAAGGACCTAAGTTCAAGTCCCTGGCTGTGCATGCCTGTAATCCCAGTGCTTAGGAGGCAGAGACAAGAGAATCCCTGGGACTTGCTGACCAGTCAGTCTGGCCAGTCAGGAAGCTCCAGATTCAGTGAGAGATTCTGCCTCACAAAACAAGGTACCTTCTGATATATGAGGTTGACCACTGACCTCCATACAGGCTTATCTAGTATAGGGGCTCCTTATTAAAGGAACGTGGAAAGGGAGATGTAGGCAGTTATTACCCTCAGTGGCACTGGGCATATCTCTTGAGTAATAAGGCCACAGATGGACAAAGCCTTCTTGTTTGCTAGGAGTTTTCTTCTTTCTCCCTTGTATTTTCCCTCAGCTGAAAATCAATCCAATCGAGGGCCATCAGCCTTTTAACAATTGTTATTAAAATAAGTATAAATAAAATTTGCCTGTTGTGAGGATTGAATATGGGGATGTGGGTCTTAGGTAAAAGCATGTATGGTACCACAGTCCAATTTTTGTTGCTATAACAAAACACCTGAAACCAGGTAATTTATAAAGAATAGACTTTATTTGACTTATGGTTCTGGAGGCTGGGAAGCCCAGGGGACTGATATGAGTTTGGCATTGGCCTTCTGACTGGCTACATGATTCCATAGCAGAGAGCATCATTTGGTGAGACAGAGAAAACATGCTAACTCTGGTCTTTCCTCTTCTTCCTCTTCTTTTTCTTTTTAATTACATTTATTTAGTCTGTGTGTGGAGGTCAGAGAATAACTTGCAGGAGTTGGATCTCTCCTTCCACCATGTGGATTCCTGGGATCAAACTCAGGTTGTTAGACTTGGCAGCAAGCACCTTTACTCACTGAGCCATCTTACTAGCTCTCTCTTCTTCTTCTTAATAAAGTCACTAATGCCATCATGGAGGCCCCATACTTCTGACTTCACCTAATTCTACCTCACAAAGGCCCTTCTACCAAACACTATCAACACAGGAATTTAGGGACTAAATTTCAACATAGGCGCATAAAGGACAAAGTCAAACCATAGCATGTGGTTTAAGTATTACGACTAAGCCTTCCTCAGTGGAGCAATTGCTAATATTAGTCTTAATTCTTTGAGGATTAGGCTTGAGTATGAGACACTGGGGAAATCAGAGACGTTTTCTGGACTGGCCCCTCTGAGCGAGCTTGAATCACTGTGATTGGCTGACATGCAGTTTGCAAACAATATGTAGAAAGTACTTGTCATGCTCTACATGCCCCAGTGGGAGGGAGATATTGCTATGACTCACTAAGGAAGAAGCACATCCAGTAGGATTAAAGGGCAATGATACAGCTCCAGATTCCTAGCCTAGGAATCACTGTAAGCCTTGGGGAAAGGGAGGGTAGTAGTTGGGGTGAAGTAGCTTGGAGGGGGCTGCCTCACAGAGTTACAGTGGTTTGTTAAGGAGGGGCTTACCCAGATTCAAAAGACATACTCAGGACAGTTGGTACTAAGAATAAGTTCTGAGTTGACATTGGTACAACTTGGCCAGGCTCTGTCCTTGAAAAGTTTCACTGAATCTTCCTCTTCCTGAGGCAGCTGAGCTTGTGCCCATTTCATTGAGCCTTGGTGTTCTGGCTTCTTTTCTGTTGCTATGATAAAGCACTCTGACCTGAAACCTCTTGGGGAGGTAAGGGTTTATCTGGCTTACACTTCCAGGTCATAATCCATCATTAAGGGAAGTCAGGACAGGAATTCAAGCAGGAGCTTGAAGCAGAAGCCATGGAGGAATGCTCCTTGCTGGCTTGCTTTCTGGTTTGCTGTCTTATACAGCCCAGGACCACCTGCCCAGGAAATGGTGCCACCCACAGTGGCCTGGGCCCTCCTATATCAATTAACAATTAAGACAATCCCTCTAGGACATGTCCACAGAGCAAATTGATAAAGGAAATTTCTCAGTGGAGACTTTTTTCAAGAGATTCTAGGCTGTGCCAAGTTGACAGTTAATGCTGATTAGGACACCTGGAGACACTGAGCATTTTTCCTATGATCACACAGCCCATTGAAAAGCCTGGATTTGAACCCACACATCAGACTCTAATGTTAAATTAATATGAATTAAACTTACAGAACAGCAACTAAAACACAAGCAGCTATTGCTGGAGTATTGGTCATGTGCCAAGGTACCCCATGGTATAGGGTGTTGATCCCTGGCTTAGAAAAGAAAAATTTCTCATCACCCCTCCCCCCACTTAACACTTGTGAGCTAATTATATATGACCCTAGAAAACCTAATTATGGGGAATATTCCTTTATTATTTTTGTGTATATGTCTACATGTATGTATTCATGAATCTGCATGTGCGCTTGTACATTCTATTTCAGAATAATCAGCACATCAAGCAATAGAATGTGTTTATTTCCCCATTCCCATTCCCTGGAGAACTGAAGAGATGGAGGGGAGATAAATAGCAGTGTAGCCGACACTTTCCTTAGCACTTTTCCCATTATTAGATTTTCTCTCCTGTTTGCCATGTTGGCATTTAATTTTCCAAGGCCTTCTGAAACTCTGGTAACATCTCCTGATGGGATGCTGATGTAGATGCCTGTTTGTGTTACCTGCTGGCAAGAGTGACATGCTATATAGGCTCTGCTGAGATGAAGATGAGTGAGCTCCCACCTGTGAACTGACATCATTTGTAACTTGGATTCATTTCTGTGGCAGGATGTGAGGCCCAAATTAGATACATTCTGTTGTTAATGAAGGAATGAAGGAATGAAGGATCCCTGCTACAGCTTGATTCTGAAATGTCCCCCACAGGCTCACTGAACACCTGGTCCCAGCTAATGGTGCTATTTTCAGAAACTGTGAGGCTTGACTGGTAGAGGTGTATCACTGGGGGTGGACTTGTGAGGATTATAGTCCAGCCCTGCATTCAGCCTGAGCGCTCTGCTTGGTGATCTACCAAGATGTGAATAGCTACCTCCTCACAACCCACACTGCTATGGTTGGAGCTACCCCAGCCAGCAGGCCTTCCCCACCATGATGGACTGTATCCCTTGAAACCATGAGCCAAAACAAACCTCTCCTCCCTCCAGCTGCTCCTGTCAGGTGTTTAGATACAATGTCCTAGTTAGCTTTAATTATCACCTTGACACACCTAGAGTCAGCTGAGACGAAAGCCTCCATTGAGGAATTTTTCTAGATCAGATTGGTCTGTAGGGAATTGTACTAATTATTTATTGAAGTAGGAGGGCCCAGCTCACTGTGAGTGTTACGATTCCCTAGGCACGTGCTCTTGATTGTATAAGGATCTGAGCATGAGCCTGAGGGAGCCAGTGAGAGAGCCAGCAAGCAGCACTCCTCCATGATTTCTACTGTACTTCTTTGACTGTATCTGAGTTCCCTGGTGGGAGGTAATTCTTTGTTGAATAGCAAGCAGTCCTATCTTCACATTTCTGTCTTGAGTTCCTGCCTTGACTTTCATCATTGATGAACTGCGACCTGGAAATTGTAAGACGAAATAAACCCCTTCCACCTTTAGATTGCTTTTGGTCAGTTGTGGCAGGTGCCAAAATGTGTCAGTACATGAACAAAGACGGCCGGACTTTTGGAGTCATTTAAACCAAGAGTGAACCTGATCTGTTCTCAGAACTGTTTCTTCTGATTTCTCTCAGAATTTGTCTTTTAACAAAAGGTGTACTCTGTTTATTTACTTAAACATCAAATCCAGCATGACACAGGGAAGAAAATAAGGAACTTTCTCTTACCAGGGAAGAATTTTCCTTTTCTGGTCCCTATTGACCTAGAACAGCATACAAAACCACAAACATGTTATCAATCTAATCCCACCTGTTGTTTGCAGCATAAACTGTAGATAATTTGTTGCTTCCACTTAGGCACTGATATTTTTCACAACATACAGACACATATACATTATTCTGGGCCATGGGCATTCGGTACTGAGAGAGAAATAGGGAACATTGTCTAAGATCAAAGCTTGTTGTTTAGCTTAGTTTGTAAAAGTTGATTATAAGGCAAGCTCAAGCCTACTAAGATTATTTACATTGTAAAGAAGTTGAAATAGTATTAAATGATCTCAAACTGTAAGATTGTAACCTTTGGTTACAAGGTTAGGTAAGGCAGGAGGCATTCCCAGAAAAGTCATTCCCACAGTCTGTGTTTTTATCACAGCAACAGAAATCAAACCAGAATACACAGCAATGAGACAAATATCTAATCCAGTCATTTCCTGTGTTTCTTGCCTTTTAATCCATGGGGATTAAATTCCCTACTTAAGTATCTCACAATGACCTGGTTCTTCAGCCTTGTTCATCCTTTTCTGTCCATCAGATCCTATCTATCATGAGGACCATGATCTCTGTGCCCTTCCTCTCACTGAATCAGACAACATGCTATTGAGGAAAGTGGGAGTTTTCAATCAAGTTTATCTTAGTCTGAATCCATGGTTCTCTTGATTCTCAACTGCTTGGTTGTAGGTGTGCTAACTTTACCCAGGTTCTCACAGTAAACTGGGAATGAGCCAGCCTCCAGAGGAACAGCCCACTGAGATGAGGGTAAGCCTATGAAGTGCCCTGGCATTGTTGGCACCAGTGATACCTATAGTTTCCTTCCTCTTCAAAGAATCCCTGCCCTTCTAACATCTACTCAGTTGTTTCCTGAGCACAAGTGTGTTCAGAATAGCAATTCCTCATGTGCGTATCACTTTCCCTAGGGAGACAACACTACCACCTTAAACAGATTCTCTAAAGATGCTCCTGTATGTATGTGTATAACAAGTAGTGGCTGTGTAGGCAAGGGTAAATGTTCTTGAATGAGCAGCTGGAGTTGGACAGAACCTCAGAGGAATCCTGCCTCCCACCTTCATGGCATCCTGACAACATGTGCCATTCTCTACTTGGTGCTTTCTGTGTCAAAGAGCTCATTTGGTCACCAGACTGCTTCAACTATTTTAGGGGCCTCACTGTTAGAAGGGCCCTTTATAGCTTCGACTGACATCTGTCTTCCTGGAACTGTTACTCATTTGTCCCTTTACTGCCTTCAGAATGAATTCAAAGGGCTCACCCTTTCACAGAGGGCAACAGTGAATCTATTAGAAAACTATGATCAGGGATGGGGAGATAGATCAACTGATAAAGTGCTTGCCTAGAAATGTGAAGACCTGAGTTTGATTCCCAGAACTCATATAGAAAAAAACAGGCATGGTGGGACTCACTTACAATCCTAATGGTAGTGAGATGGAAGTGGGGGGACAGATGGATCCTTGAGGCTTGCTGGCTAGCTAGCCAAGTCTACTTGTCAGTTCTAGTCAGTGAGAGACCCTGTGTAAAAAAACAACAGTATGATAGAAGACATTTGAGAAAACACCTGAGGTCGTCTTTTGTCTTCCATATACATATACATACATTCACACACACCTAACGCCCCCACAAGTATGCACACATACAAACAAACAAACACACACACACACACACACACACACACACACACACATACACACACACAGTAAAACTATGATTGTATCTTCAAGATGTCTCCTTCCCTGCTTCCCTCCAGATATAGGCAGTCTACCAACTAATTGATGATCTATGCTCACTATGTGGGCTGTCTGTCACCTTTACCTCCTATCTTGGTGGGCCATGCTACACTGTGAGAAGGGGTGGGAGTGCCTGCTTTTCAGCCAGACAGACTTGGTTCAAATCTACTCAGCTCACGTATCAATAAAACAGAGATGTTACCAAGCTCCTGGCACTAGGCATGTGGGACACATGCACAGATGCCTATAATGCTTGCATCTCGGTGCCTGATCTGGGGAAGGTAAGTGATGGCTGGTGGCTGTGCAATTATTATTTGCTAATTGTCAGGTAGGGGTCATCATGTTTGGTCATCTTGGAAAAATATCTTTTCAGTGACTTTTAAGGTTGTACTAAACATGGATGTAGGAGGCTCTTTTTTTCTTCTTCCTTCGTGATGGTAAGTAGCATTCTAAGTGCTCCCCTTACTTCGTTATAGTCAAAAATAGTTTGGATAGTTCAATAATCATTTAAAACATGTCAGTTCGAAGGTAGGTTGTAATTTGAAAACAGTTCAGACTTTGTCTGGCTAACTCTGTGCATCATAGAGCCTTCTGGGGAGGCAGCAGAATGCCCAGACAACCATGGGCAGGGTTCCAGAGCGGCTGAAAGATGAGTGTGTCCGTGGCTGATGCACAAGCTATGGAGACACCAAATCCCCCTGACAAAGTCCAGAGATGCCTCACTGCTGATCTGCCTTTCTGGAAAGACTAGATGAACTCACCCAGAAGAAAGGGGTGTGGTGTGGGGAGATTTCAGGAAAGATTCTGAATTATCAGAAATTAGGTAGTAAAAGCTCTGGGGTCTTCCTGTTGATGTCCCCAGTTGTCACAACCCAAGACATATGACTTGGTGGTGATATCATCTGACATGAATAGATGTACTAAGTCCAGAAATTGCCAGATAGGGCCTGGATTGTGATGGAAGGTGGGAGGATGTGCAATGTGTGCACCATGTGAGCACAGAGTGAATCATGCCTTCCAGTAGGGTCTTATCACCCATCCACTTGTTGAATTCAGCTTCTCAAGATATTAAAAAATAACCATCATCTATTCCCCAAAGAACTCACTCTTTTCAAGCCAAGATCTAGTATATAGTTTGTCTCACCTTTTGTCACAAATGCAAAATTCTTTCATATAACCCAGTTACATACATACAACCAACTTCAATCCCTTAGTTCATTCATTCATTATTTCATTCATTGAAACACCCATTCAGTCATTTGATCTATCATTAGTCTGTGCTTCGTTCAGTCTACCATTTTCCTAGTTCATGTGTTGTTCAGTCTTTCAGTCACTGGACAGGTAACTATAGTATTTTCTTACTGTGCACCTTACTGTGCTGGATTTTAGGCAGGCAGCAACGAAGTAAGACACACATAGTAATTACAACAAAAGGAGATGAATGGGGAGCTTTGTGACAGGGACGTATGAGCCTTGCGGCAAAGGAAGTTCACTTTGGCCAGAGCTTAAAGTTTTCTATTATCCCAAAGTTCACATTCCAGCAGCTTAACTTTCTAGAGTGTATACATAAATAACCCTGAAGACTCCTCCATTAGAAGGAACAGTGAACATTTGTGCACTTCTTGTCAGATGCCTGGGCATGGAGCCAAGCCCTTTACAAAGATAGTCACACTTGATCCTCCTAGTAGTCCCGTGAGTTTGGGCCTCTGAGTATCCCCATTTCACAGATGAGGAATCTGAAGGAAGCTTAGAGAGAATGAGCAGCTTGTCTGTAGTCATGTGAACCAAAGGGCTCAGCTAGGAGCAGAGCCCTGGCCTGTCTGAGCTTATTAGGGATACCCCTCTGAGAATTCAGGGCAGGATCTTTGGATCCTTGTTTAATCCCAACAGCTCATAATAAAGCTCTCAGTTCATGAGAGCAAGAGCGAGAATTTGGGGTGGCCGGGCCAGAGAGTATCTTGGGGTGAGCCATACTTTTGTCTCCCAGAAATCATGAGAAAGCTTTTCGGGAAGTTATGTGTAACTATGGAAAGACCTTAAGCAATACAACCTAGAAACAAACCAACCTTAAGCTCATGTGCACATTCTGGATGTAAAAAGGATAATATAAACCCAGCTAGAAAGCCCAGTGTCCACATGACATCTTCATTTGGTTGTAAAACAATCCATTACATGCCCTCTCTCTTTTTTTTCAGTGATAAAAAAATTTAGTGAGTCAGGCATTTTAATAAAAATAGTTGTGTATTTCAACCTCCCCCCACTATTTTCTTAAAGAATGTAGGCTTCTATTTTTTCCCTTCACTCCTTATGCTTCCTGTCAACTTAGTAATAGGGTCCATCAGTCCAGATGTTCAATCATTTTTGAGCAAATTTGGAGATATTCATGCTTGATTTAGAAGTGATTCATTTATTGCTTGGATAGTTGCCTAAGTTTGGTCAGAAATGGGGACAGTCATTGAAGGTGATGGTGACTCAGGCTTGCCTGTGAGTGACCTGCCTTCTGTTATTTGAGAAGTGTTACTGAATGGCTGTGGTGACTCAGGTGGCGCCTGTGTGACTGTGAATGACACGGTGAGCTCCCTCAGTAGCTGCTCTTGTGTGCCCCACGTGGTCTGGGAGGTATTTGTGGTCATGGGCACTGCTTACATGGTGCCTCATATTCCAGGAAAGGCATGGACAATTTGTGCATCCCTGGGTCTCTCCGTCAGTTCTCCTTGATCATTCTGTAGTTACTGTCAACTTAGTCTATGAACTCTGTCTCCAATGGGATTTATTTGTGTGTATGTGCAGATGTATGTGTGCACATGCGCATTCATGCACATGTGAGTACATAGGTCAGAGATCAAGCTTCAGTGTCATTACTTAGGAGCTATCCACCTTTTAAAAAATTATTTATTTTTATGTATATAAGTGTTTTGCCTACATGGGTGTAAATGCACCCAAGTATGCAATGTCCCCAGAGGTCAAAAGAGTGCATCAAATCCCTAGGAACTGGAGTTCCTGGACCATTGCGAGCCACCATGTGGGTGTTGAGAATGGAACCCAGGTCCTCTGCTAGTGTTCTTAATCACTGAGCCATCTCTCTAGTCTGCACTCGGGTTTTGTTGAGGCAAGATCTCTCACAGGGACCTGGGGCCAGCTAGGCTGGCTGGCCAGAGATTCCCAGGGATCCTCCTGTTTCCACCTCCCCACAGCTGAGATTACAGGTGTGTTCCACAGCTCCTGGCTTTTTACATGGATTCTAAAAATTGAACATAAGTCTTCATGTATGCAAGGCAAGCACTTTCCCAGCTAAGCTCTCTTCCTAGTCCTCCAATGGGGTGTTTTTACCTAACACTCAGTTATCATTGAAGCTGTCTCTGCTTAACAGTGAGCCCCAGAATCTAATTAATCAACCCGTACCTCATGGTGCTGCATCACACTCTTTGTGACAAAAGTTAGAATTGCTCTATTAGTGATGGTCTGACCATAAAGTGGTTTTAAAAATACCTAGCATGGAAAAGGGACTGGTTACATCCTTTATTTATTGCACCTCTGTCCATCTTCCTACCAATTCTATGTAGTAGATGCCATTTGGATCCTTATTTAGTTTAGGAAGAAATTGAGGCTGTCATAAGCAACTAAGCAACAGAACTCACCTAGAGTCATGCTGGTGGAAAATTGCAGTGGCATCTAAACCTGCTTTGTCTGGTTCCATGCTATCAACCCAGGCATCAAGGTTTCCTGCCTTCATGATCCTTTCCACCACCTGGGATCATTTGCAGGCTTATTTCCTTGAAATCATTAACTCACACGGGAAAGACTATAGGATCAGATCAGATGTTTTGAGCATGTAGTCCTTTTACCCAGGGATGGGCTGGCCACAGTCCAAACCATCCATTAAAGTAAATTCCACAAAGGAGAAGAGAAATCTTAGCATTCATGTGGACTCAGTACAGTGAGTTGGGGTTCTGGGCTCTCCATGGTAGGTCCTTTCCTTCCAGATCTGCAGGTGTGAGAATCATTTTCAAGCAGTTTTCTGTTTGCTATATGACTTATTTTCACTACTCTACCATAACTTAGTTTCTTTTAGAAAGTTCCTTCTAGAAATATCCTGAGGGCAACTGTAAGGCTCCCTGGAGGATTCATTTCTTTAGGCTGTATAACTGTGACCTCAGGTGGGGGAGGGGGTGCTAATGGTGTATTTGGTACATGTAAGTCACCCATTGTTCCAATTATGAGGGTCCTCCATTGAGGGGCAACTACTGGTATCACCAGGAGACCAAGGCTGGATTGACTTCAGTCCTGAAGACCACAATCTAGCTACCACCTCTCCTTGGCCAGACTTGGAGAACTTTGGGCCTCAGAATTCCCTCTGCAATGGGTCCTAATTCTGCTTCTGAGCAGGCTGGGTCTCTTTCATGAACCCATCCTCCCCAACAGACGGACCTAATCACAGTTTACCCCTAGAACTAAGGAATAACCAAGACTTGACTGTTTGGTGTGCATAGATGAGGTTTGAGCATCCGCATGTATGTGAGTAACACCCTTTTCGGTGTGGAACAGAGCCATGAATGTGAAAAGAAAGTGGAAATAGACCAGGAACCAGAGAGGCACCCATGAACTTGAAATTCGAACTTGACCTCCTGAGTTGTTTTAAGAACATTTGTTGTGAGTAGGAGGATAGAGCACATTTTATTCAGCAGTATGTTAGGTTGATTTATAACTTTTATATATTTAGACATACATTATGTGAGCCTCAGCTTGTCCCTTTGGCTGCAGATCTCTCAAGTGGTAGGGATAGGCCTGTGAGCTACTGCTGCAGGTGACCAGCTGTCCTGGCTTATTATGGGCTACGGAGTTTTCCCCAGGACGCAGGGTTTAAAATACTAAAAAAGCTCCAGACAAACCAGAATGAGTTGAGTTGGTCTCTATAGTCCACCCTCTGTATTAATGACTGCTAATTTGTATATATAGATATGTTAGAATTTTTATTTGGGAAAGAAAAACCATCTGTTTATGTTTTCATCTTAGTAGCCCATTTGAAATTGCATTTCTGGCAGTCCTGCTCTCAGTGTTAGGAGAAAATTAAAGGTCGTTTGGCCACAGGCAGGACTCCTGTCTCCAGGGCAGGATGAAGCCTCTGAGCAGTGGTCTTTATATAAGTGCCACCGCTCTTCAACCACAAATTGCTCACCAGTCACTGGAAGAAGCCAAGCCATATCACAATCATGGCTGGATGTTAATGTAGATTCTAGACCAGGTGGGCATGGTTCTATGTGAATTATTACTATCAGTCTATAGTTCAGGCTTTGGCATAACGGTGAAATGTGGCTCCTTTCTAGCCAGCCTCCAGATAACTAAGACTTATGGTTGTTTAGGAGTGTTTGATGAATGAAAAAAGACTAGGTGGAAATGTCTTTAGTCAAAAAACTCTCCTGGAAAAATGAGGAGAGGAAGTCAGAAACCTATAAGGCTGCTTCTGTTTTGGTATTCTTGGGAATAGGTATGCTTTTCTCTTCCTTCCTTCCTTCCTTCCTTCCTTCCTTCCTTCCTTCCTCCCTTCCTTCCTTCCTTCCTTCCTTCCTCCTCTCTCTCTTCTTTCCCTCCTCCTTCCTTCCTCCTTCCTTCCTTCCTTTCTCTCTCCCTACCTCCCTTCTTCCTTCCTTCCTTTTCTTTCTTTCTTTCTTTCTTTCTTTCTTTCTTTCTTCTTTCTTTCAATGAAACCCCAAGTAATAGCATTTCAAGCAGAAACTTTAAGAACAAAGGCTCTATGGCAGTTACATACTTGCTTGATGACCTGAAGGCAGACCAGAGAGTGAACTTGGAGAAGAAAATGGAATAAGATGGTTTCAGGGATGGGCAGGGACCAGATCACCTTAATGGCTACAGTGAATGAAGAGTTAGGTTTTACTAAGTGAAATGGAAAGACCAAGTTGTAGATGGTAAGATGTTCCCTGAAAGATGTACACGTGCTAATCCTTGGAAGCAGTCAATATCATATGACAAGACAAAGACAGATTTTGTAGTTGAGATGTAGGACCTAAATGTAGATGCGCGCGCATGTGCGCGCGCGCACACACACACACACACACACACACACACACACACACACACTCCGATCAGAGAGAAGCAGAGGGAGAGATGACAGAGAAGAGAAGGGAAAGTCACACAACTATGGAGGCAGAGAGTGATAGATGTGGCCACAAGCCATCCCATGCTAGCAGCTTCTAGAAGCTGGAAGAGGTCAGCATAGACTCATCTGGAGCATCTGGAAGGGCCACATTTTTAGGCTAGTGAAACTGATTTTGGGCTTCCATCCTTCAGATCTGGGAGACGATAAATTTCTATTGTCTCAAGCCACTCATGTTTTTAGTCATTTGTTACAGCAGCTGAAGGAAGTAGGTTCAGGCTGGCCTAGCTTCTGACTGGGTTTCAGGAACATTTTGATCTCTGTCCTTCAGTGACCCAGTGGCTTCATGGAGCAAAGAACAGAGGGGTGGACATAGCATCAGGGGAGCAGCCAGGAGGTCTTGCAGGCATACAGGCAGCTGTGCTATGCAGTGGAGGTGGCAGAAAATGGAGCCTTTGAGATGTCATCAAGAAAAGAAGACTTGGGGCTGGAGAGATGACTCATTTGGTGAAGTGCTTGTTGTGTTAAGTATGAGAACCTAGGTTCATATCCCCAGAACCCATGTGAAAAAGTAAAGCATGGTGTCACATATGTGTAATCCCACTGCTTTCAGGGGGTAGAGGCAGGAATCTGGGTGCTTGTTGACCAGTCAATCTAAACAAATCAGTGAGCTCCAGATTCAGTAAGAGACCCTGCCTCAAAAAAATAAGGTAGAGAAGAATTGAGGAAGACACCTGATCTGATCTCTGGCCTGCACATGCATGTATACGCATGTACAGGGATACTTGCATATGCTAATGCACATATACCTACACATCACACACATGTCCACACATATGAACAATAGATCCCCCCCCCCAACACGCACGCACACCAGACTCTGCCAAGTCACCAACAGCTTCATCTCATGGTAATGGTACATTTTATCTAGGAAAAAAAACAAGTAATTTTTTTAAGATTTAAAAATTTATATGTATGAATATGTGTATGGGTATGACCATGTGAGTGCAGGTGTCTTTGGAGGCCAGAGGCATTGGTTGGATACCCTCGAGCTGGAGTTACCACTCAATGTAGGTGTTGGGAACTGAACTGAGGTCCCTCTGCAAGCACAGTACTCACTCTTAACCACTAAACGATCTCTCCAGCTGCCCAGCTGATTGTGTAAAGGAGTCACAGATGTAACCGGTTGTGAGATAGTGGGCCCTCCCACTAGAGTGGTTTGATGGGCCATGGGATCTGGAGTTCCCTAGGACACTTTTACTCTGTTCCTTGGCAGATCACCTGTTCTGTTTGTCAGCTGCCACAGGGCCTTTGCAAGAAGTAGATAGACTGCAAACCAACTTGTGATGCTTTGCACACCCTCACAAAGGGAACTTTTGTGACACTGTTGGCTGTGGGAGGCATGTGGAAGATATTACTTAAATGCAGCACTATTGACCATTTTAGGATATCTCAAAGGTTTCCTGCAGTGGCGACCAAACTCCTCTATGTCTATGATTCATCTGGGGAACTTAGAAA
Source organism: Nannospalax galili (assembly GCF_000622305.1). Lineage (NCBI taxonomy): Eukaryota > Metazoa > Chordata > Mammalia > Rodentia > Spalacidae > Nannospalax > Nannospalax galili. Next base: position 2,791,327 of record NW_008357033.1, on the reverse strand, counting down.
ATATACGGATTTGAGAAATGCAGCTTCAGAAAGTCTGATTCAGTTGATCAGGGCATGGTTAAGGACAGTGTGTCTCCAATTCTCATCACATGGGAAGCGAGTTTGCACTTCTTTTTAATGTTTCTCTCTCTCTCTCTCTCTATGTGTGATATGTTCACAATCCTGTGTAGCTTTGTATGTGCCGTGGTACATATGTGGAAATCAGAGGACAACCTTGGGTGCCAACCCTCTTTGCATTTTTTTGAGACGGTCTCTTGCTCTCCAGGGCTGTGTTTGCTGTGCTAGCTGACCTATGAGCATCTAAGCATGCTCCTGTCTGCCTCTCCCAACTTGCCCTAGGATTGCTAGGATAGGTACATAGCTGTGTCCAGCTTTCTGTGGATTCTGAGGATCACAGCTCAACTCCTTAGTTTGCACAGCAAACACTTTACCTTTTGGGCCATTTCCCCAGGCCAGGAGGGCCTGCATTTCTGAGGAACTCTCTGGAGACAATCACGCTGTGGATACTCAGACCACACGTGGAATAGTAAGGTTCTCAGCCATCATACTCAGAGCCTTAAGGTCCTGTGTGCCAAGGATAAGCTTGACTCCAGTTTGGCTGTTAGCACATGTGTCAGAAAACACAGGCTGCCATGGACACACTGCCAGGCCCCCATACGATGGCCCAGCTGTGGTCCTGGTTGAGCAGAGCCTCTTGCATTGGAAAGCAGCAATATTCTGCATTCCCTGCTGCTTAGCTCATCCAGGGCTCTCTGCCAAGCCCAACAGAGCCCAGCTTCCCAGACTGGGTTATGAGGAGGCTGAGGTTTGCCAGGCGTGCCTTCCGACAGTGCCAATCGTGATTGAGACAGCTTCCTCAGCCCAGTGTTGTCTGTCTTACTTGGGACACCAGGAGGCCTGGCACACCAGAATCGGCATTGGCATGCAATCTCCAACACAAAGTCCTGGTCATGCCCCCCGCCCCAAACCCTGCCCTAGCCCTCATAGGCCTCTGGAGAGGATCAAATTCAGTTGCCTATTCCTGGACTCCACTTCCATCTCCAGCCTTTGACACCTTCAGCATCCCAGATGGAACTAACAGAAAGGCAGTCCTTGATTCAGCCATTTATTGTCTCTTCTCTCCAGGCCCAAGACTTTAATGTTTAATTAAGAAATCATCCTTATGTGCTGGGGAAAAAGTCCTATGGTACAGGGGGAGAGGAAGAAGTCCAGAGAGGAGGCAGTTTGATCTAGTCCTAGTGCTTACAGTTTTGGCACCAAGGCCTAGCCTGGTACCCACCTCAGTTCTGTGCCCTTGAGCTCTCTCTGGGACTCAGTTTTCTCATTTGTAAAGTGGGGAAAATTGAAACCTTTCTCTTGGGGCTGTTGAAGGTGTTCTGTGAGATTAGTTTTTTGAAATCTTAACCTTGCTCCAGGCACGTCACAAGTATTCAGATTACAAAGACTTACACAAGGCTCCAGGTTCAAACTGCCAGCATCACCAAAAAAGCAAACAAAGGCATTGGGGAGATGACTCAGTTGGTAAAGTGCTTGCCTCCCACACATGAAGAACTGCGTTTGGATAGCTAGCATGTATATAACAAGCCAGGCACAGCAGTGTGAATCTGTAGCACCAGCTGTGGGGGTGAGAGTAGGATTGGGTGGCTCCCCGAGGCTCACTGTCCAGCCAGTCTAGTCAATCAGTGAGTTCTAGGTCCAGTGAGAGACCCTATCTCAAAAACTAAGGAGAAAGCAACTGGGGAAGACATCGAACATTAATCTCTGGCTTCCACATGCATGTACATGTGCACATGACACAAACATGCACACATACACAACACTGATATAAATAAAAATACAAACAAAAACCTACAGTAGAGTAGTAACTACTGACCAGCACACTCTTCCCCTCCCCTCCTTCCTCCTTCCCTCTCCTTAGCTCTGCCCCAGGATCGTTGAGGCTTTGTGGAGGTATTACTCTTGGTATTTCTCTGCGAGTGAAATTCTACAGGACTCGGAAGTCCTAATTATATGTCTGAGCCTGTTTTTGAAAATGAGCCACAGTTTGGGATTGCTGCCTTTGCTGTGAATCAGGAATACTTTAAAAGGAAGAGAATGGAAGTGCTCAGGATTCTGGCCATTAGGCCAGAGTGGAAGCAAACAGGAACCTTCGGGTCCAAACATTTCCCCTGCACAGCTTTGCTTACCTTGGAAACCAAGGTCAACAGTCAGGTTTCAGTGTCAACAATGTGAGAAGGTTGCAAGTCTAGGACAGCGGAAATCATTATGAAGCCGGCATCCAGGGCCGCAGTGACCATCTTCCTTTCTACACTGCAGAAGGTGACTTCCTGCAGAGAGGTAGGGACATTTCAGAGTTACTCTTCTAGATTAAATAATCAAAGACCGATTCTGGATGTAAGGTGTGATTATTTGAATTTTGGGAGTCAGTCATTGGCTCAGTGCAGATAGCATCTGAAGATGGGTATTTGTTAAGGCCCCACATAGCATATCTAGGGGTCATGCTAAGACAAAGAAAGAGATGCAAGCTGGGGCCAGTCAACTACTCCACAAGTATTTCCTAAGTATGTCAAAACATATGACACTGAACAGAACACATAGATTTGCTTGCCTTTCTGGAACCTCCCTTCCAGGTAGAGTGTATTTTTAAGTCTTATAAAATATCTGCTTGCCTCAGCTTGAACATACAGAGGGTCTGTTGCAGGAACCCTAAAGACATCTCTTATATGATTGTTTTACTTTTTCTAGGGTATTATAGATGCTTACCATGCATCTACACTTGAGCTATGCAAACACCTCTTCTACTTTGCAGTTCACCCTCCCTGTCTCCCCAGCTTCCTTGTAAAGAGGACCACCCAAAAAACGTGGATAGTTTTTCTTTCTAAGGAAGGAGACTTGCTGTTTTTCTTGAAGCCCGTCACACCCTAGAACTCAGACTGGGGCCTGCATCAATTTCTTTTGATTCTGTTCCTTGCCTCTAAGCTCTGAGGGCAAGACGTGGTGCAACAGAATCTTCCACCTACTCTCTGAGTGTCCCCGATTTTTTTCTTGAAGGTACAGAGAGGAAGCCTACTCAGCTCCTGCTCCCCCCAGCTATTGGAGCTATCATGGACTTGACTCTTTCCTTTTCCCTGAAAGGGAAAGACTTGAGTAGTGATTCTTCTTTCCATCTCTCAGTAAAGACACTGGCCTTAGTTAGGCTGCCTTAATCCCCTCCACCCTCTGTTTACCTTCTTATCTGAAAATATTACTGGATTTGCCAATCTGCCAAAGGAAACAGAGACATGTTTTTAAGGCTGGCGACTTGCTTTTTGAGCCTGCCAGTTTTTATAAGGCTTAAATGGCTTCTCTGTTCCTGGGGTCATGTGGGAGGAGCAAGCACACTTTTACCAGCTGCTGGATAGAATCCAGAGGCCAGGCCAGGTGAAATCCCTCAGAAGACCAGGGCGGGAGAGTAGGTTGGGAGTGTGGTAGGAAGGAAAGGGTAGGGCTAACACAGCTCAGTGACTTCAAGGGCTCCTTGTTCAAAACAATCTGCTTTGAAAGTAACTGGGTTTTCTTATCCATCTGACAAGAGCTGTACATTGTTAAAAAGCATGGACCTCACAAGAATGGGGAGATTGCATTTAGTCATTAAACTCAGTGGAGCCATAGGCAGAAGAG
>NW_008357033.1:2780945-2787616 GCF_000622305.1 Nannospalax galili | reverse complement strand
TGTGTGTGTGTGTGTGTGTGTGTGTGTGTGTGTGTGTGTGTGTGAGTCAGAAGACAACTTATGGGAATTGATTGTTCTACTGTGCAGGTCCAGGGGATTAAACTTAGGTTGTCAGCCTTGGCAGCAAGCACCCCTTATTGCTAAGCCATGTTGCTAGTCCAAGATTTTGTTTTTTTAACTTCCTTCAAGCTGTTTTTGACCCATATATTCATGTAAGAACAATCACCCTATAGCTAGTTATTACTATGTGTCTACTGTGCACTGCAGTCAGGTAGGAGCTGGGCTATTCCATTCAGATCCTCCCAGCTGCTCTGCCCAGAGAATCATTGCTGCCTTTGGCTCTTGAATGTCACTCTGTGAATTAGTCATTTTCTTCATGGCTGTGACTAGATACCTACAAAAATAGCAGCTTAGGGTTCAATTGGGTCATAGTTCAGAAGAATGCAGCCAATCGTGGTGGGGAAGACATGGCAATGGGGGCACGAGGTGGCTGGTCACATTGTGTCCTCTCAAGAAACAGAGAGAGAGGAATGCTGGGGCTCTGCTGGCTTTCTCTTTTCCTCTTTTTTTTTCTGTCTGGAATTCCAGTTTATGGGATGCTGCCATTACATTCAGAATAGGTCTTCCCTCCTCAGTTAATCCTCTGAAAATGACCTCAAAGATAGACCTAGAGATATGTCTCCTAGGTGATCCCAAATCCAGTCAAAGTGACAATGGAGATGAACCATTGCTCTGATAAGGGTTTAAATCATCAAATCAGAGGAACGGAGGTTGTTGGAAAGAGACTCCATTTGTTATGATTGAAAGAGAAGTCATTTATAATTCTGGCTCTAGTCTTGGTAGCTCTGACTACTTAGTTGCATAGGTTCTAGAGGTCTTGGCTTCCCTAACTACATGTGGAGGCAGGCTGTCTGTTGACCTCAGGATGCTCTGCCCTCACTGTGCTTCTGTTCTATGGTAAGAATAAATCAGTAAACCAAAAGATCTTAGAGAGAGGCAAAAGCAGACAGTGAAGTGATGGAGAAGGAGGCTCCCAGCAGCAGCAGTTTCCAGGTCCCAGTCTGGGCGTTGTGGTCTTTTCACTTCTGCTTTCACAGTTTGAAAATATGCTAAGCCAAGACAATTGTCTGGTGAACAGCTATGGTTTATAAATAGGAAACAAGGCCATGCCAGAAGTGAAGAGTCAAGGCCAGACTTGGAGAGCACAGTGATCAGGCAGTCCTGCGTGTGCCTGAGTTGCTCTGTTATAGCCTTTGAAACCTCTTCTCATCATGAAAATCATGTGCAGACTGCTCTTTTTACAGCAGGTCAAGAAAATGTCCTGGTTAATAAAATAGAAGTAGGAACTTGGCATACAGTGTTGAAATCTTAACTATGCCCCTTTCTCCCTACGTAAATCATGAATCTTTGGGCCTTAGTTTTCTCATCTTTAAAATGGGACCAGTTATGGTCTCATAAGCTGTTAAGGGTGGAATATATGTATTTAAAGGCTTTGAACAGAGCCTGGCATGTGGCAGGGTCACAGGTATTATCATCACCCTCATCACCATCACAGGCATTGTCATCATTGTTGTGACACACCCATTTTCTTTGAATCCCAAAGCAGCTTCCACAGCAGGGACTGCTTACATTAGCATTTTGTAAGTGAAGATATGGAAGCTGTTTTGTGATATGATCAGGGGACAGTGACTCACTGAAGGCAGGACCATGCCTCCTTGGGTCACTGTTGTATTCTTCTAGCCAGGACCAGTTCATGTCAGGTTGTTACTGAGATGAATGAGTGGCATCTTCTTTCCAGCATTTGCTGAGGGTCATTTTATGAGGACTACGGCTTTCAGTGAGTATGAGGAGCTCACACTGGGAACAACTCATATCTCATCCTATGAAGACCGAGAAGAGGATCTCTAAAGAGAAAAGTAGGGAGGGCAGAGGAGAGGTCTCATTTCTCTGGGTAGGAGGAATACATTTTTGCCAAGAAAGCCGCCTCTTCCATCTGCCTTGTCTGACCTCCAAGCACTTTAGAGAACAGATAAGTTGGTGTTGTGGATTTCTTGTGTCAAGAAGGGAAATAGAAGTGCAAAGACACTGAGAGAACTGGTATGAGGAAGGTGAGTCCCCAAGGTGACAGGGTGGCTGGCAGGATGAGATGCAGAACCCCAAGTATTCAAGATCAGTCTTGAGAGCACTGGTTTGCTTCTTAGATGAGAATTCAAAACCATTATACATACTTGTAACATCATTTAGGGTTAGTGAATGCTCTGGGTATTTTTTTCTCCTGAACTAAGTAACATCTAGGCCTGTTCCTAGATGGAGGAATTGCTCACCACTGAGATGGCCTGAGACCAAAGATTCTATGAAATATGACTTAGCTCTTAAGAAGGTGAGGGGATGGAATAGACCATCCCTGATGATACTGAACATTGCCTGATGAAGTCCTGGGGATGCCCTGCCTCAGCTGCTTTTCCTGTTGCTGTTATTAAATACTTGGCAAAAGCAACTTAAGGAAGAAAGGGTTTGTTTTGGTTCACAGTTTAGGGGTATAAACCATCGTGGTGGGACATGACAGGTTCTACTATGTGCACAGTCAGAAAAGCAGAGAGAGATGAATGCTAGGACCCAGTTGAATTCCCCCCTTTTCTATATTTATTCACTCTGGAACCCTAGCTCATGGTATGGTGTTGTTTACATTGAGGAAGGGTTTTCCCTCCTCAGTTAAACAGCCTAGGAAATACCCTCATAGATACTCCCAGAGGTGTGTCTCCTAGGTGATTCCAAATGCATACAATGCAGTTGACAGTGAGGATGAACCATCACTGGGACTTTGAGAAGCAGAAGTGTAGAAGACGTCAGGGCTGCTGAGGGTGCAAGGCAGGTCCAACAGGTGAGCCTGAGCAGTGCTGCTCACCATCTGCATGGCCTGGGGCCAGAGGGTGACTTAGTGTCTCTGACCATCTACTGGCTTGCTCAACTGGTGAATGAGATAATCACAGTACTGTGTGTGTGTGTGTGTGTGTGTATTGCACATGTGTGTGCAGGTATAGAAGATGCACACATGAGCATGTGACTATGGAGGCCAGAGGTCAACTTTGTGTCAGTTCTCAGGTGTCATTCACCTTGATTTAAAAAAAAAATCTTATTTATTTTATATGTATGACTATATTGCCTCCATGTATGTAAGTGCATTCATGTCATGCAATCCCCTTGGAGGTCAGAAGAGGGCATCAGATTCCCTGGAGTTATAGACAATTGTTAGCCACCATGTGGGTGCTGGGAACTGAACCCAGGTCCTCTGCAAGAGCAACTAGTGTTCTTAACTGTGGAGCCATCTCTCCAGTCACTATTCATCTTGATTTTTGAGACAGTGTCCCTCACTTGACCTAGAATTCACCTAGTTCACTAGGCTGGCTGGTCAGTGTGCCCTAGGGTTCTTCCTGTCTCCACTTCCTCACATTGAAATTATAGGCACATGTCACCATGCCAGTTTTCATACATGAATTCTCATGCTTCCATGGCGAATGCTTTCCCAACTGACCTATCACCCAGTCCTTCATAGTACTTATCATTGTGAAAAGTACACATAAAATACACATAACATAAACTTTACCATTTACCATTTTTCAGTTTGCTGTTCAGAGGCATTGAGCACTGTTATATAGCCATCAGCACATCTGTGTCTAGAACATTCCTTTTTTTTTTTTTAATCATATGTATTTTAATGGCCATTCACCATGCATCAAGGCTGTTTGCCATGATCAGGGTATGCATGCCAGAGAGGCTCCATTTTGAAGACTCCATCTTAAGGAAGTAACCCTGAGCTGAGTTGTCCACTACCCCCAGTTCTTGTAAGTAACCCAGTCTTTGTAAATCATTTGGCCTTCTTTGTAAGACCACAGGAGAACAAAAGCAGGTTTTGCAAAGCCCCTATGTGATGTCTCTAACTGCTCATTCTGGCTTCTGTAAACTTGCTTATTGCTAGGTCCTGAAGGAAATGGGCTCTCAAACTCCTTGCAGCTGTGGGTTCCACAGAGTGATGTCGCCACTCAGTTGCTGTATCTGTTTTCCTTGTGCCCCTGCTGGTTTGTTCAAAAAGTTGGGAAATGTCTTGTTTACCTGATCTTAACTGTGGAGCGTTCATATGTGCTGAGACAGGCAGACAAGTCTTACTATGACTCTGAGAAGTGTCTCCATGGAGCCCTATTAAGTGTCAGTGATTTTACCTCTGGGAGGAGATATTGGGTTGAAGAGAATCTCTCTTATGTTTGTCTCATTCACTCATGTATTACAAAATATTACTTAATTTTTTATTTTTATTTTTTTGGTTCTGCATTGTGTCTCTTACTTTGGCAATAAAGATATCACTGCATAAGCAGACATGAAACAAGGACACGTGAGGTTGTCTTAGTTCCTTTTATGTTGCTGTAACACAGTGTTACAGACTGGGGAAATTATAACCAATTGGCTCCCAGTTCTAGAAGCTGGGTAGCCCAACACTGAGGCACCATATCTGGTGAAGACCTCATGCTTCATCATGATGTGGTGGTGGGCATTGCATGTGAGACAGAACAGTGTGTGTGTGTGTGTGTGTGTGTGTGTGTGTGTGTGCACATTCATGTGGAGGTCAAAGGACAACCTTGGCTGTCATTCCTCAGGAGGCACTTACCTTATTTTTTGAGACAAGATCTCTCATTGGCCTAGAACTCCCTAATTCTAGGAAGCCAACTGGCCAATGAGCTCCAGGAATTTGTTCGTCTCTGCCCATCCATTGCTAAGATGAGAAGTGAGCATACCATTGTGCCAGGCTATATAACATGACTTCTGGGGATCAGACTCAGGTCCTCATGACTCTATCGACTGAGTCATCTCTCCATCCCCCGTCTTCTTTCTCTTATAGAGCTGCTAATGCCATGATGGGGGCCCATTCTCGGGCCTTTATGTAATCCTAATCACTATCGAAGGCCCCACCTCTTAAAAATACTAATGTAAAATTTTAGGGATTAAGGCAGCAACACAGGTCAACACTGAACTGTATGGAAGCACTGTGGCATCCTGGGGAAGGCAGCACTTAACTGAGAGGAAGGGGTGATGGGTAGCTTTAGCTGTTACAACCTAGAATCACTTGGGAAGACAGACCCAGTGAGGGACTGTCTGTATTGAATTGGCCTCTGAATGTGTCTATGGGAGATTGTCTTAAGTTCATTGATGTGGTGGTGCCCAGCTTGCTGTGGGCAGCCCTATTCCCTAGGCAGGGGGTTCTGAATTATACAAGAGGGGAAGAAATCAAGCTGAGCGCAATCAAGCGAGCAAGTATGCACACATCCATTTCTCTATGTTCTTGACTGTGGATGTGATATGATTGGCCACTTTGAGTTCCTGCTTTGACTTCTTCAAAATAATGCCTATAACCTGTAAGTAAGATAAATCTTTTTTCCTCTAAGTTGCTTTTTGTCAGGGTATTTTATCAGAGCAGAAATGACACCAAAACAGAGCCTCTGCCTCTCTCCTGTGGGTTAGACTGAGCTACCAGCTCATCCATGATCTGTTACCTTGCATAGGGCAGTGATGTGCTTATGTTGAATCTCCTTGGGACTAGGAGGAGAGCTCTCCCTTCCCAAACCAGGGCATGAGTGGCAGATGGTAGTTCCCCTCCAGGGAAGTGCGAGTGGTGATGCTCCAAGAAGTACAAGTAGGGTAGATGCTGAGTGGGCAAAACCAAAGGTAGTTAAGCGGAGAAAGCCAGAGTCAGAAATGGAAACCTGGGCACAGTGAGATGGCTCAGGGGGTAAGAGTGCTTGATGACCCAAGTTCGATTCCTAGATTCCATATGGAAGAAAGAGAGCAATGACTCCTACAAGTTGTTCTATGGCTTCCAAGCACACTCTGTGGTGTGCATATACTTGCATTCATACACACACACACACACACACACACAGACACACAGACACACAGACACAGACACACACACACACACACAGACAAATGAAACCTGATTTATTATGGTATGAGTCCACATAGGGAGCCCCTGGCCCATCCACATGAACATGCCTCTGATTTCATGAAGTATATCAGTTAGTCACGGGGCAGGGGGAAGCTATGACAGGACATGACTCCCTTTCTCCAAATGATCTCTTTAAGCTCCCTTTTCAGGGGGTTTTCAAGGTAGTTAATATGACACTTTGGAATATATAACATAGTTTCTCAGCTAAGTAGTGACTTAACTAAAAAAAAATTTTTTTATGAAAACTTTATTGAGAATTTCATACATGTATATAAGGTGTTTTGATCAAATCCATGCCCACTCCCTCCCCTCCAACATTTCACCCTCTGAGGAGGTAACCCTAAAATCTTTTAAGGATTAGGTACAAGCTCCAAAATACTTTTGACATTTTTGGTCTTTGGAACAGAGTATGATGCTAACAGTCCCAAGGATATTTTGACTTTTAGTTAAGAAACTGGCCACATTTCTTTGGGGTCTTTTTACCCTAACTGCCTAGCCAATTCCTACCTCCTATTCTTATCACTCCATCCTCTGAAGGGGTTACCCAAATTGCCAATAGGGAATAGGGATGCCTACGGCTCTGGCTTCTTCCATGCTGAACAGGGACGCAGGGTGAGGCAACTGGAGTGCCCCTTCAGGGGGTCTATCTAAAAGACTCCCAAATTGTATAACTCTT
>NW_008357033.1:2762137-2780802 GCF_000622305.1 Nannospalax galili | reverse complement strand
AAGGGCATCTAAAAGCATCCCTCTATTGGGTTCTTCCTCATTTTTCTTTTGTCTTCCAAGGCTGGACTAGTTGGCTAGGAAGAGTGACTTAATTTTTGCTTACTTTTCTGGTTCTGAGAATGGAACCCAGTACCTCCCACATACTAGCTAAGCACTCAACCACTATAGAACAGCCCCTGCCCTTACTTTATCAAGACAGTGTCTTTATCTATCTCTGGCTGGCCTTGAAGTTGTGATTCTCCTTCCTCAGTGTCCTGAGTGCTGGGTTACAGGGCTGTGCCACTCTGCCTATGATTTGCTTCTACAGAGGAACACACTGGCACTGCGGTCACTGTTTTCATGACTGATGTTTCTAGAAGGGAGCTCTGAGGCTGGGGCAGCACAGTTGTGGGTTGTGTTAGGGATAGAGTTCATTTTGAAATATGTTTAGTGCTTCAAGGATACTGCGTACTCTGAACTAAGGTTAGATGCATCTATTAGGTCTGGGGTATCCACTGTGATCCACTGTGGGGCTCTGAAAAAGTCATGTTCTTCAGAGCTTTTCTTTCTTGACTCATAACCAATTTTTTTTTTTGGTCTTTTTGAGACAGGCTCTTCCTGTAAACCCAGCTGGCCTGGAACTCACAGAGATCCGCCAACCTCTGCCTCCCCAGTGCTGGGATTAAAGGGATGCACCACACCAGGCAGTTTGTTTCTTGAAACTCACTGTTCTTTTTGAGACAGGGTCTCCCTGTAGCCCCAACTGTCCTGGAACTCACTATGTAGACCAGGCTGGCCTTGAACTCACAGAGATCCACCTGCCTCTACCTCCAGAGTGCTGGGATTAAAGGCGTGTGCCACCACGCCCAGCTTAATTATTTTTTATGTGTATGAGTATTTGCCTGCATGTATGTAGGCAAGCCAGGATGATGGGGACTGAGAATGAAGAATATTTTACTATATATCTTAGTGCATCAAGTGAGTACAATGCCCACAGAATGTAGAAAAGGGCATCAGATCCCCTGGAACTGGAGTTACAGATGGTTGTTAGCCACCATGTGGATGTTGGAACTGAACCTAAGTCCTCTGCAAGAGCAACCAATGATCTTAACTACTGAGCCATCTCTCCAGTCCCTCATAACCACTTTTTGATGAGTGTGATTAGACCACAGTGTGTAGACACTGACAGCATGGGGAATGGCCACCTGATTAATGATTCAGGGTCTAAAATAAGACTTGGTTTCCAGTCCTGACTCTGTCACTTGTTATGTATGTTATATCAGGCTTTGTTAGTTTCTATGTGTCAACTGAGGACAACACAGTACTGAGAAAACCAATTGAGACAGTGTTTGTAAATCAGCCTGGGGAAAACCACTTGCTTACCCCAAGGAGTCAATAGTAAAAGAACTAATAATAAAATGCCTGAGTTCCCGTCACGGATTGTAGCATTAGTGCAAACTCTGGCTTCTAGGTAAGTCCAGGCTGTACCCCTAGCTCCCCATTTAGCAGTTGTGTAAACTTAGCAGGGCTGCTTCACCTCCCTAATCTTTATTATTCCTGTCCGTAAAATGAGGATAAGGATTCAGTCAGGAAGATTAGGATGATTTATGTAAACTACCAGGCACAGAGCCTAGTATATAGCAAGTTCTTGGACAACAGTCCATCCCCCTCTGTTTTTCTCCCTTCTTTCCTCCCTCCCTCCTTTCCTCCCTCCCTTCCTTCTTCCCTTCCCTTCCTCTTTCAAAGTGAGGACCCACTCAGCTTCCTTGGCACTGAGGGTCAGACAGATGGATAGTATTAGTGTGTCCCAGACAAGCCAGGTTAACGGGAACTGAAGGATATTTTACTACATATCTTAGACTTTCCCATCAGTGCCAAAAGTACCTGCCTTCCTCCTTCTAGGTTTCCAGAAATTACCTATTTAGTTTCTCTTTTGAGATCATTTGATAGTTGGAGGCATGCCACTGAGACGACCATGGGAGGTTGAATTGAGAGGACTTTCCCTATGTGTCCAAGGTCGTGCTGTGACTGGAGAGCCTGTAGCCCCCAGGCTTTGTCTCACCATCCAAGTTCCCAGACAGCTGGGTGGAAGTGCATGTGGCATTTCTCCACCATGAGTCCATCTAAGAAGCACTTTAGGGGCAGCTAGTTGCAATGTAAAAATCTGGGTGGATGTGCTGTGCCTGGAGTAAATAGTTCCCTCTGTGTAAACAGTACCCTGCCACCTCCTACCCAGGGAAGGCTCCCCTGGCTGGGCCTTGCTGCTGTTCCCTCTGCACTTGCTGAGCAAAAGGTGAATCATGTGGAAGCCTTGGTTGTGGGAAGAATGGCTTTAGCTGGAGTGGAGTCACTTATATGTCTGTCTTGGAGGCCCGTAGCAGTAGAGAGCAAGCATGAGATGCAGCATGACCTTCCACACCTGATCCTCCCATCCTAACTGGTGTCTCTATTCTCAAACCCATCCTTTTGCCTGGCCTGTCTCCCATTCTACCTTCAGTATCTTTTTCATCATCTGACCCCAGACTGACTCTTACCCCGATTCAAGGCTAGTTGGAGAGAAGCAGAACCCTTCCCAGCTCCCAGTGACCCCCCCCCACCCCCAAAATACTCTCCAACATCTGCTTGCAAACATCTTAAAGCCTCCCCACCGCGCAAGGCCATCGGTCTGACCCCAGACTGACTCTTACCCCGATTCAAGGCTAGTTGGAGAGAAGCAGAACCCTTCCCAGCTCCCAGTGACCCCCCCCCACCCCAAAAATATTCTCCAGTATCTGCTTGCAAGAATCTGAAAGTCTCCCTCTGCTGTAAGGCACTAGGATATCAGGACACCCATGTTGTAGGTAAAATAGCCCACTTAGGAGACTAGCACCCACACCCACTGATGCGCAGTGCTTTGGACAGCTATTGCTGGGTAATAACTAAACAGGAAGTCATGTAGTTTGCAACAGGGAGTATTACTCTCACTCAGAGGGTTGTGCATCAGCTTAGGTGGCTGAGTCAGGTCTGTTCCACATGGGTTCATTCTGGGACTGGACTGAAGGGGAGCCACATCCCTGGAGAAGCCCAGAGATGATGGGAGTATGCAACCTCAAGTCCACAAGCACATTTGGAGCCCTTGCTCATGTCATTTCTGCCAGCATCCTTTGGGCCAAAGCAAGTCACAAAGGGAAGGTTAGGTGCTACCAAGTTAGATTTTTGTGGAAGAGCTTCATGGCTTCATGGAAAAGGGCTCTGGACACACAGAAGGCTTAAAGACTGATGACAACCATTAACACCTAAGCACGAATTAGATCCTCAGTTCAGGGACACCAGGGAGTAAGCAAATAAGACTCATTAGAGTCATGACAGGAGATGAGAAGAATATAGGCAAAGCCAATTTATTCTTTAGACAGACAGCAATCTGGATGCCTGGAGACCACATGAGTGTTCTAGATACCCAGGAGCTGCACCCCTCAAACTTGATCCTGCAGCAGGGTCACTTGGAGGACTTGTTTGCATAGGATAAAGGATCCTGCCTTCCTACATCCTCATGCAATAGATTTGAGGTCAGGCTTGAAAATTTGTGCTTTCAATAGATTTCTGGGCAGCGCTGATTCTGTTCATGCAGAAACTGTACATAGAAACTGTACTTCTGAAGGAGCAGCACTGCTGCTCGGTGAAGTACCCTTCAGTGAGGGGTGCTTCAGACTCAAATCCTAACACCATTCTTATCCCTTCCAGGCAGACAGCAGTCAAATCCTCAGCCTATGGCTCAATAATTAAGAGGGTGATGTAGCTTCATTCTGTTGCTATGATAAAATACTTTGATCAAAAACTTATGGAGGAAAAGGTTTATTTTACCTTATACTCCCAGGTCACACTCCATTTCTGAGGGAACTTAACCAGGAACTGAAGCAGAGACCATGGAGGACTGTCCCTTGCTGCCTTGCTCTTCGGCCCATGCTCAGCTACCTTTCTTAGACAGTACAGCTTCACCTGTCATTGTGGTGCTGCCCACAGTGGGCCGGGACCTCCTACATGAACCAGCAATCGAGACAATGCCCCACAGACATGCCCACAGGCCAGTCTGATTGAGGAAATACTTCAACTGAAGTTTCCTCTTCCCATGTGCCAACTCTAGACTGTGCTAAGTCAACTTAATAGGCTCTCGCCCTCACTTTAGTGGAAAGAACCAAATTTTTAGCTTCTTTATATGTATGACAAGTAGGGACGAACTTCATGAAAATCAAGAGTGTTGTAGAAATGGCCAAATACTAAGTCACTATCCAGCTCTGCAAGGGCATCTCCCAGGGACCAGGCACAGAAGCGTGCAATTGGCATTCCTATTAGCAATACCACCTTAGTAAACTACTTACACCTGCATCCAGTGCAATTACTGTACTAGAGATGATGATGCCTTCATCATTCTGTTGCCTTAACTGTGTGTATATACATAGTCATGTGTGTGGGTGCCTATGTGCGCATGTACAAGTGGACATCAAAGATCAACCTTGGGCATCATATCTCAGGAGTCATCAATTTGTGTTTTGAGACAAGGTTTCTCATTGGCCTGAAGCTCACTAACTAGGCTAGGGTGGATGGCCAGTAGGCCTCAGAGATCTGCTTGATTCTGCCTCCCCAGCACTGGGGTTCCGAGCCTACACCACCATGCTCAGATTTTTGTGTCAGTGGTAGGATAAAATCAAGTCCTCATGCTTGTACAAGAAGCACTTTGCCACCTGAGCCATTCCCCAAACCCCCACTGCCTTAACTATTAAGCAAAATGGTCTATTTAGATTCTCCTCGCACTGTATGCATAGAAAGTGCTCAGTAAATGGTAGGAATTGCTTCCCTTCATAAGTTTTCTGAAGTCCACTGACACTGGCTCCCAGGAGCAGAGCATGTGCCTTGCTTCCCAAGTCTGCACCTAGTGACGCCACATAGATAGCTTGAGCCATAGTGGGTACCCTAACACCACAGAAATCTGCAAACATTTCCAACAGGGATTTCTCTTTTGAGAGAGCCAGTGATTCACTATTTACCAGCACACTACCTTAATTATTCTCTATGCTTTATCCATGAAGAAAATGATGCTGCTGGAGAGGTTAAGTGACCTGCTCAAGGTCATACAGCAAGTAAATGCCAGTGTTGAAGTTAGACCAGGTCCAAGTGACCCCAAACACCAATTTTTTTCCTTCCCTACAAGTAATGTATTAATACTGAAAGGAAATAATACAGAAACAACATTCATTGGAAATAGGTATTATGGTCTGGGTATGAAACATGCCCACAGTCTCATGTGTTGAGTATTCAGTCTTCAGCTGATGGTGCTGTTTTGGAAGTTTCTGGAAACATTAGGATGTAAGTGGAGGAAGTCTGTCTGTGGGGTACCTTTGAAGGTTCTGCCTGGTCTTCAAACCCTCATTCTCTGAAGCCTGTTTAACCAGAGAAGCCAACATCCTTTTCACAGGCTCCCACTGCCACAATGTTCTGCCTACCCACAGCTCCAGACTCAGTGGAGCCAAGCATTGAAATCTCTGAAACCACAAGCAAAGATAGATCTCCCTCCCTTTTTATTCTTTTTATTATATGTGTATGAATGTATTGCCTGCATATAGGTAGGTGTACCTGTGTCATGCAATGTCCATAGAGGCCAGAAGAGGGCACTGGATCCCCTGGAACTGGAGTTACAGACAGTTGTTAGCCGCCATGTGGGTGCTGGAAATTGAACCTGGGTCCTCTGTAAGAGCAGCCAGTGCTCTTAACCACTGAGCCATCTCTCCAGTCCCAGATCTTCCTCCTTTAAAATTGTTTGTGTCAGCTATTTTGTCACAGCAAAGAGAAAGCTCACATGTCAGGTTTCTTATGTCTTAGAAGGATCTCTAGATAAAGTATCTGACCTCTTCTTAAATTGTCAGATAACTTTACAGCATTTTTCTTTCACTCTCTAGAATTTGGCCAGTGTTAACTGGTTTAATCCTAATGACACCCTAGGAGGTGGTTTCATTTTTGTTCCACTTTACAGATTCAGTAACTGAGGCACAAAACAATACAGTGATCACACAGTATGGGGGAGAGTAAAACTCCAGCCTCTGTGTTCTCAACCGTGGTGGGAGACAGTGTCTCCATGTTAACCAGTATTTTGCTCAAAGTATCAACACAAGATCTGGCCCCTTCTTGGCCCTGGGAATGTAGTGGCACTTTTTCAAAATATTTATGCATGGTCTCAAACTTCACCATGGGAGCAGAAGTTGGCTTGCACATGGGTCTAGCATGTGGAATTCTTCAGTCAGTGGAATTCTAATTGTCTCTTGAGATTCCTCTTCAGAGTAGCTGAAGCTTCTGATCAGGCAACTCCAGGGTGTTGTGTGGGAAAGTCTACAGAGCCTCTTCAGCTTTGCACCGTGTAAATCTTCAGGCATTTGCAAAACTGATGAAATTGATCATTTTTTATTTAAGGGCCAATATTTTCCTTTTCTATTTATTATTTATTTATTGTTTTCTAAGACAGGGCTCATGTAGCCCAAGCTAGCCTCAGACTTGCTACGTAGCTGATTCTAGCCTTGAATTTCTGATCCTTCTGCCTCAGCCTCCCAAGTGCTGGAATTACTGGGATGACAGGTTAGGTGTGCCCCACCTAACCTGTCCAGCTAAGGACTCCCTTCTTTACCTAGCAAGCCACTAGAGAGTTTTCAACCCACAGCCAGGAGGAAAATGAGACAAGACCACATGGTCTAATGCCAATCACTTTGCCATCCTCATATAGCCACTGAGCTCAAGCTCATAGCATAATTACAGGTAATTATGGGTCTTTGTGGGACTCCAGACTGTCACTTGCATGCCCTTAACTTTGTTCTCCATGAAGCAGTCACGGTGAGCTTATTAAAGAGTATATCAAATTGTACTGCTGAAACCTTCCTGTGGCTTCCCATTGCCCAAAAATCCAACCCAGGCTCTGTGGCACAACCCATAAGGCCTGGGCAATCTGTCCTTGCCTGTGTTCTTAACCTCCTCTCCCATCAGCTCCCTTAGTTTCTTAGCTCCAATACATTGGCCAAGTTCCAGCTCCTTAAACAGGCCAGTTACCTTTCTGCCTCAGGGCCTCTGCAGTTCCCACTTCCTTCCCTTTCTTGGAAAGACTTCCTTGATTGCCCCATGTAAAGCCCTCTTTTTTCCTGTTTCATCCATACTTTCTATGATCTGCATAGTACTTGTTTGGTTTTATTGTTTCTGACCATCTCTGTGCAGTGTCCCCATGTTAACCAGTATTTGCTCCAAGTATTAACACAGGGTCTGGCCCCTCTTTGGGATCGTAGTGGCACTAGAATATAAATTCTAGAACAGGGACTCTGTTCTGTCCACAGATGTCTCCTGAGCATGTGAGAAGGTAACCAGTACCTACAGGTACTCTGTTAACTCATGCTAAATGAACTAATGAGTGATGGAAATCTAATACACACCCCAGGCATGCTGGTAATCACCTGTTATCCCAGAACTTAGGAGGCTGAGACAGGAGGCAATGGGATTGAAAATTTGAGGCTAGCCTGTGCTACATAGAGTTTCAGGTCATCCTGAGCTGCCTTAAAAACTCAAAAAAAGCAAGCAAGTGAGTAGAAGGAATGGAAGGGAAGGAGGGAGGCTAGGACTCGAGGGCTTGTGGAAAAAAAAGAAGTAAAGAGGTACTTGAGCATAGAGGAGCTACTGGTAGGCCCCAGTGTAGCAGGCAGCCTTCTCTCTGTGTCCCTCTGGGAGTGAGTTATGCACACCCTCATACCACCAAGATGCCTCAGGTAGGAGCTTAGGGCATGATCGGAACACTCATAACCTTGGTGTCTTTGACACTAATGCAGTGAGTTGAGGTGCGCACCTCAGAAGTCATACTGTGGTCCTAGATCATGCCAATACTGGGTCAAACTCCAAAAGTAAACTGGGTTGAATCCCTCATTTTCCAAACTCCTGGGTAGGTTACTGACACATTTGGTGATGATCCCACAGGAACCATTTCCATAAGCTATTAAATCAGTGTCTTGTGATGATTATCTCCAGGCACCACACATGTTTTTGAAATGAAAGTACAAAGACATAGCACAGATTCAAAAAGACATAAACCACCAGGGAATAGTCATAAGACCCACGTCCTGCATAGAAAGCCATCTTTATCTGACTGTATGCCTCCACCCCAGCATGGGATTTTTGCCATGGACATGATGACTCAGTTGCCTAAGTTGTGACCAGAGTGTCTGTTGGGTATACCCCAACCACATACTGGGTTCCAGAACCTTCTAAGAGTAAGGTGAAGGGGAACTGAAGCCAAATAGAGAGTTGTGGGATGGGGTGGAAAAAGAGGGATACTTACAGGATCAAGAGAGACATGAGGAAAAATGAGAAGATGTTGGGAAGGGATGAGGATGAAATGAAAGGGAAGGTACAAGTGTTTGAATACGTGGTCTCTTTCTGCAGCTTTAGGAGGTGAGGCCTGGCTAACAGGAGTGGGCCTTTGGGGGTAGGCCTTGAAGGTTATATAAATTTCTGGTGCTGGCTTGAATTCTCTGCTTCCTGATCTACCAAGTTATAAGAAGCAGCCACCACATGTTCTTACCTCTAAGGACAGAGCCACATGTGCCCACCATGTCTTCCCTACCATGGCAGATTGTTCCCTATGAAGTCATGAGCCAAGAACTTATTGCCTTTAAATTTCTGCCATCAGGTATTTTGTTACAGCAATGAGACAAGTAACAAATACAATTGGAGAGAAGATGTGGACTGTCAGTGAACACATGGTAGGCACTTCAGAAGCATTACATCATTTACTCTTCCCATAAGTGGAATTATGCTAACTTCCTGTTATGTGAGTGGTTGCATGTGTGCGTGTGCACGTATGTGTGTATGTGTATGTGTGTATGTGTGTGTGTGCGTGTGTGTGCATGTGTGTGTATGTGTATGTGTGTATGTGTGTGTGCATGTGTGTGTGCGTGTGTGTGTATGTGTATGTATGTGTGTGTGTGCATGTGTGTGTGTGCGTGTGTGTATGTGTGTGTGCATGTGTGTGTGTGCGTGTGTATATGTGTGTGTGTGTGTGTGTGTGTGTGTATGTGTATGTATGTGTGTGTGTGCATGTGTGTGTGTGCGTGTGTGTGTGTATGTGTGTGTGCATGTGTGTGTGTGCGTGTGTATGTGTGTGTGTATGTGTGTGTGTGTGTGTGTGTGTGTGTGTATACATGTGCAGACCAGAGGACAACTTTGGGTCTCATTCCTCAGATGCTTGTTTTTCCAGTATAGAATCTCCCATTGGCTAAGAGCGCACCCATTTGGGTAGATTGGCTGGCTAGCGAACTCCAAGGATTCACCTGTCTCCACTTCCTCAGTGAGGTTACAAAGCTCCCACCACCACACCTGCCTTTTTAAAATGGGTTCTGGAAGTTGAACTCAGGTTGTCCTGCTTGCAAGGCAAGTACTTTACTGCCTGAAGCCCTCTCCCTAGCCCCTTACCCACTGTTTGACAGATGAAGATAATACGTTGAGTGAAGTTCTGGGACAAGCCCAATTTCACAGCAGTAGTTAGTGGCTGTATTGGTTACTTTTCTGTTGCTGTGACAGAAATACTGACCAAAGCAACTTATAAAAGGAAGAGTTTAATTTTTTTCATATTTTATTTATTATTTTTATTTTATGTGTATGTGTGTATTGCCTGCGTGTAGGTAAGTGCACCCGTGTTGTGTAATGCCCACAGAGGACAGAAGAGGCTGTCAAATCCTCTGGTACTGGAGTTATGGACAGTTGTTAGCTGCCATGTGGGTGCTGGGATTTGAACCCGGGTCTTCTGCAAGAACAGTGTTCTTAACTGCTGAGTCATCTCTCCAGCCCCTTAAGCTTATGGTTCCAAAGGGGCAAGAGTCCATCGTGGTGGGGAGGCTCTTTGGCAGAGGTGGCTGGAGAAGTGGAAGCTAAGCTCTCACATCTTCAAGCAGGCACAGGAGACAAGAGAGGCTTGAGTTCTGGCAAGGCTTAAGAACTCTCTAAGCTCACTCCCAGTGACGTGCTTCCTCCAGCATGGCCACAGCTTCTAAGACATCCCAAAACACCACCACCAACTGGGGACAAAATGCCCAAATACTTGGAGCCTACAGGGGACATACTCATTCAAACCACCACAGTGGCTATGCTGGGATTCAAACCACAAAAAAGTAGAGAGTATGGCTCTTTTGGTGATACCATCCTGTCATACCCAGGTTCCTATGTCTTGTGACCTTTGATGAGACTGCTTGCTAGACCTCAGCTCAGAGCATTGTGGAACAACATATAAAGACTTGCTGATCACAGAGCATCTCTTGGCAGCTGGCCCAGACCTTTCCCTCTGAGCCCCCCCCCCGCCTTAAGAACAGTGGCACAGCCAATGTCCTGAGCAGTGGCCTAGAAAAATAGAGGGTCCCCACTCTGGGTCTCTGGGGCTGTTTATATGAACCTGCTCAGGCCATGCCCCTGGGATGCCCAAAGCCCTAGCTGGTTGTTGAGAGAAAATAGCAACCAATACTCCATTTCTGGTCACCATCTGTACACTTTCCAAGATACAAACAGTCCATTTTAGCTCATGACCATGTTAACTCTGAGGCTGTGTTGAGCCAGCCCTATTTGTCATGTATTCATTCACGTTCCTCTTTTTAGCTTTTGGTCCAGAGCCTGTGTTCCAAGCAATTCAGAATTCAGCTTCTTATCTGCATAGACCAGAAGGTCTAAGTGAATGAGGTGACATGAGGGTGAGGTGGCATGCAAAATTACCTTTGTAAACACTGGCAGTAATAACACCATTACAATATATTCGTTTTTCTGACCTAACAGATTGAATGGGGAGGGTTGTCTTTATTCTTGTTTAATGGAAACAGATAGCTAGTTTATTTTTTAAGTCTTGCAAAAAGCCTAGAATATAAAACTGGAAAAGGGTCTTCATTCACAATTCACTGATTTCGTCATTCATTAAATACTGTTTGAGTATCTACTATGCTTTAGCAATTGGCTGTCTAGGTGATAGGGTGGATTTGATGTGATTCCCATTACTTCCCTCCCAGTGAGGGAAGTAGTTTAATTGAACAACTCTATAAGTACATCTAATATTGAAAATTATTATGAGAGAGAAAAATACATGGGCAAAAGAAAGCACCTAATAACCGTAACCCTGTGTGATGCTGAATACTTCCTCAAGAAAGTGCCCAGTGAGTAATACAATGGAGAATGAAGGTGGATGGGACCGAGAATCCCAGGTAGAAACAAACAGAGCCTGAAGGTCAGAGATAACATGACTTGTTTGAGAGTGGAAAAGATCACGATGGTGGGATGTTGAGTTTCAAGGAGACAATGGGACAAGAAGAGATTATTAAGAAGGATGGAGTAGGTCCTAGAACACCTTATCACCAAACTGGAGCAATTGGAAGGCGTTAAAGACTTAATCACATAATAACATGATTGGTATTATCATGTATTAGTGTGTATCACATTTCTTAAGAGATGATGGTTAATTTCCTTGTCTGACATTGGGGTATTACAAAAAGACCAGGTCTGTGGAGTTCATTTTAGTCAGCTTAGGCTGAATTATGCTAAGGTAGCACATGATCCTCAGATCTATAGCCAGGTGGGTCAGGTGTATTTCTGCTCTTCATCATCTTTACTCTGGCCTCAGGGCAATGGAGAGGGAGGCAGTTCCTAGGCCAGAGAGAAAAGAGATAGCGCCAACCAAGAGCTGATTATTTTTTTTTTAAGGCCAGAGAGAAAAGAGATAGCGCCAACCAAGAGCTGATTATTTTTTTTTAAAGTTGTGTGTGTGTGTGTGTGTGTGTGTGTGTGTACACTATGTAAGATTACCTGTGGAAGCCAGAAGAGGGCATGTGATTTCATGGAGCTGGAGCTGGAGTTATAGGTAGTTGTGAGTTGTCCAACACAGGCCTTGGGAGCTGAATTCAGGTCCTCTCTCCAGAGTACTAACTGATGAGCCCTTGCTCTAGCCCCAAGTTGATTCTTTTTTTCATTTTTTCTAAGTTGATTCTTAAAGCTTTGGAAATGACATACATATATCATTTGCTATTTTTTCACAGGACAAAGGAAGTGCCCTAGCCAGGCCTGAATGTGAAGTTTTCCGATATGCTGGGCCACTCCAGGCTGGGCAACATGTATTCTGAACAATCACAATGTCTATTAAGGATAATTTCCACTTCAACTCCATCATCTGTAAAATGAGAATGACATTATTTTACCATGGGATTCTTGTGATCATTAGATTACTTTGTGCATGTAAAGTGCTTAGAATTGCATACAATATATTCTGTGACTTAGAGATGGAAAGAAATTTGCTCACTGATGCCTACTAAGATATAACACCCTCTATACCTAGCTTCTGGGCTTATGGTAAGACTCTGTCTGGCAAATGTTTTTCTGAGCGTATTCCTCTCTGTGCTGAGTTGGGTTCTGGAGATTCAGACAAGGAGGTGTTCCTTTTAAGGAATGTATAACATAGTAGGGCAAAAGAATATATTAGTAAGTATAGAACCCAAGTCTTAAACATGTCGACATCAGAGGAGTCAGCACCCAACTTCCATTCTTGCCTTTGAACCAAAAAACATAACTAAAATACCCAAATTTTCCCAGAAGTGGTAACTTTTCACCTGGGTCTTGAAACCTTAAAAGTTACATCATATAGGCAATGTGGAAGAATATTCTAGAAAGAGAAAATAACACATGCTGTCATGTAGCCAGAGGTAGGGAGTACATTATAGCTAGTACATGGTGTAATATACTGAGATCAGTGTCTACCTCTTCCTGACCTTAGACTCACCAGTAATGGTGAATTGTTAGAGTTTTCCTAATGGTCTGGTGCCATACAAAGTTCCCAGCTAGCTCCCCATATTTCATTTTGTTCAGTGGGATATTGGACTGGGGGAGGGATGAGGAGAGTTGACTTCAATTAGAAGTTTTCAATAAAGAGAGAGAAAGGTATTTTAGTTATCCTGTGAACACTGAGGAACTGAGAAATTATTTTGAGAGAAATTATAAAAAGACATTTGAGGGGACAGGCGGGATGACTGATTGGCCCTTTAAGAGCGCTTGCTGCTCCTGCAGAGGACCTGGGATTGGTTTCCAGCACTCATATTAGATGGCTTACAATCACTTGTATCTCTAGTTTCAGGGGATCCAGTGTCCTCTTTCTGGTCTCCTTGAGATCCAGACATGTACTTGGCATGCATACATACATGCAGGCAGGCACTTACATACACACATAAAATACAAATGAATAAATCTTTTAAAAAAGGACATTTGACTTGGAGACTGTGAAATCCTCTTCTTCAGTCTTCTGTCCTTAGACCTCAGAATTTTACTTTATTGCCCAAACGCTTTAAGGAAGGGATGTGTGTGTCTATGCATTTCTCTCTCTCTTTTTCTGTTTTGTGGTGACCCCAACCCCTGCCACGTTTTTATCTAACAATTGTGACAGCATTACCATCCTCATCCTGCCTTCTAGGCACACCAGGACCCTCAGTCTACAAATATCCTCAATCAGAAGCTCCCTGAGACTCAAACCCAAAACCACACTAACTTAGAATCTGCTCCAACTACTAATCCTTAGGGGGGTTTTTCGTATATAAATGTCCTTGTTAAATGACTAGCTGCTAATATCACATAAACCCCAACTTTGGTATATGTACCCCAATTTATACCACAGTCTCCTGAAATAAAACAGCTTAGCTGTGAATGATCCTCTTAGAAGACAGGCTCAGTGGGATATGGGGCAATCTGACAACTCAGCTCCCTGTCCATGAAACATATAACACAGCCATAGATGGGGAAATGGTCTCTCTCTCTCTCTCTCTCTCTCTCTCTCTCTCTCTCTCTCTGTGCTTGGGATGAGGTAAGATGTTGAACATGACAGTAATACAATAGCGGGTTGTCCATAAAAATCCAAAAACATTTGGATGCGTAGATTAAAGAACTCAGTATTGTTAACAAGTGGACTAAAATGTGAACTATGGTAGGGCATGAAAATCAGAAGTAGGCAGGGAAATCATGAGTATCCATGAACACTGAGCTGAGAATTTGGACCTGAGCACCCAAGGTTAAAAATCAGTTACAGGTACTCAGAATTAGCATCACCTGGGGGACCTCAGAAACAGAACTATAGGTTCTCTTGGTAAAGGTAACTCAGTGTCCTCACATGCCCCTAAGAGAAACTGCCAGCACTAGTGTGACTGGGGAATGAGAGAAAAAGGGGAGAATTTGGTTCAGGTTCAAGATAAACAGCATGAGTTGTTCTTTTTTATTTTTAAAGAGAACCTGCCATATCTCTATGTGGCGTTGCTATGGAAAAAAGTTATTTTCATAGGATATGAGAGCAGAAGCCACACAAAACAGAAGAATGGCCAGAATGCGGGCTTGAAATACGCTGTGCTGCCCTAACTTTGCAGCGTTTTTAGAGTGGGCAGTTTCTTCATGTTTATATGACAGGAATGATAAAAACGAAAGGTCTCAGTGACCCATTTCTCCCATTTTCCCAATGAGTGCAAAAACATGCCTAAAATCCATGGAATGAAGGACATAGTCCCAGAAAACAAGCACTTGTGAGAGAGGACTGGACCATGGATGGCACATCTGCAGCCCAATGCTCATCTCTACCCTCCCTTCCCATCCCACCACCATCTTTGATGACTTTGTTCATCTCATTTCCTCTTGTCAAGTGTATCCAGTGCAGGTATTTCATCTCTTGCCGTTGACTTTTTAAGGGTCCCGCTTACGTGCCAGTAAATTCTGGAAGACAGCAATGAGTACATACAGAGCTTTCCAACCAAAACACGTTTTAAAAAAGAAGCACATTCATAATGTTGGAATAAAGAAAGCAGAGTCAGAACTGGAAGGGATGCTGAAGCCAACCTAGGTGTCTGATAAAATGATTAGTTCCTGGGTGGCGTTGATGTTGCAGGCTGGAACAAGACCTGGTTAGAGGATTGGGTCTCTGGGAACTGAAGGCTCCTGTCAAATGTACCAGAAACCAGGGAAGCAAATAATATTTTGTTAGAGTGTCTGGCTCCTCTGTGGCCCATGGTCATGACCTTAAACTTGACACAGTCCCTGAGGCGGAAGAAGGGAGGGCTTGGCAGTTTGAGGTAGCAGGAGGCTGCGGCATGAGATCTTCTGAACAATTTAAGGGTTTCAGCTTGTAAAGCACCCATCTCAGAGAGCAGCAGATGCCATCCCAGTGTTATTTCCTGTCCGTCTTCTGCAGTTGCTCTTGGTGACCTTTTGATGGTTCACATGAACAAACACAGGCTAGAAGTTGTTTGAAAACAATTCATTTTGGTGTGGGAACACAGGGTGTGATTATTTTCTCATGGTTGGGCAATGTTTCTTAAATTTTTGTGTAAGACATGAGCCATATGGGTTTGCTTTCTCTGGACAGTCATATAGGCCAGGAGAAATCTAGAAGCCACTCCAATGCCTGGGCATCACTAAAATGGCATCCAATAGGTACTTGTTGAGTACCTATGGTATTTGAGGCAAAATGCAAGTCAGAAGAATACAAAGAGAAACAGCTTGGAGTCCGTCCCTTGAAGAACTTACAGTGTGATGATGCAGATCCATCCACAAGTGGTTGTCGTTAATGGTTGAACCCTATAATGGTGTGAGATGCTGGGGCTGGATACTTTGTTTACATTTGTCTCATTTGGTCCTCAAAGAACTGCTATTGGCAGATGCTATTACCATTCCCTTTTTCCACAAGAAGAAAGAAGCTAGGAAAGGCTAAAGACTTCCCTAGATACCCATGGGAGAAAGTATTGGCGCCAAGGTTGAAATGTGGCTGTCTGTCTCCAGTGTGTATTCTTTCTATTAAAAATGATCATAGGCAGAGGTGGGGGTCCAGGGAAGCTACAGAAAGAAGGCAACACTGGTCTTGAAGAAGGAATGAGACTCATCAAGTAGTCCAGAGCTGTGAGACTGGGTGAGGATGTATGTACACTGCAGGTAGAGGAACAGCCTCTGCAAGTTTGTATCTGTGGCAGTCTGCTGTAGTCCAAGTAAGGACCAAGAGTCTCTGAGAAGGAGTCAGGGAAAACTGACTTATTTTTACAGCAAATATTTGAGGACCAGTTGCTGGTAGGGACACTAGGATTACTGGTGACTAAGATTAGACTCAGGTTCTGCCCTTACAGAGTCACTTGTGAACAGACCATGAACAAGTCTATGCACATTCCATTAAACAAATACGTATCAACTGGACTCCAGTGAGAAATCAGAGGGCCTTGTGAAGTCAATGATGGGACTGGCCTCTCTGATAGCATCGAATTTATCTGAAGATGTAGATGGAGACAGCCATGTGAAAGTCAGGTGTGTTGAACAGTAAGGACAAAGACTACACAGCAGAGCATGGGGCCAAAGACTATGTTCTAATGAGGTGTTGGGTAGCATGTATTCCTATGCTTATCACATGATCATTTCTGAAGGTGTGATATGCAATGTCTCCCATAGACTCACACAGGAGGGGTGCATTGTGAAGATTTGTGTCCCCTGTGGGTTTTGACTTCCGTGGAACCACTGGTGCACTCAGCCCCAACTCCTTTTCCAAGCAGCCTGCCAGCCTGCCATGCAGAGTTAGGCTAGGCCTACCTGCAACGTGCCCACTGCATTCGTTCTGCCCTGGCTCCATCCCAGTCTTTCCCATCTGGACAGCACCACCAATGATTCACTTGCCACCTTTTAATCAAATGACGCCAATTAAGCTGCTGCTTTGTTTTCACCAGGGCCATGAAAAGTAAAACTTCATTAGTGGTCTCCTACGTGTTCCCTCTGTAAACCGAGGCTGGGAGTTTTCTCTGCTGAGATCACTGCCGGTCTGTCAACTTCCATTAATGAAGCTTGATGTCTTTCTGCATCCACCCTCCCTGATCTTGGTCTGGAACAATTTTTGGAATGGATTCTTGTTGTTTAGCAGGGTGAGGAGACTATGGAATTGTGTAGACTTCTCTGTTGTCTCCTACCTGCCAAAGAAAAATCACGAAGAAACAATAGAAAGTGTCAGCGCCAAGTCACAGGACTTCAGCCTCTCCCAGGCCCCGGCCCCCCGGGCTTGCTCTGTGTCTAGGCTTCCCTTCACTCCCTGCCTCTAATTAACCATCCTTTTCCCTTCTCTGCCCTTGGCGGTCTCGTGAGTCAGCCCACATAAGCATGTGATCCAGTGTTGGCCAATCAGCAGCCTCACAACCTGTGCAAGCAAGATGGACAGCTGATCTGGGTGGGGCCATTGAGTCTGGGGTTAGGGCTTTGAGCTGCAAGATGGGGGAAATTAAGCCTCTTTCTGTTAGAGCTGGTGGGAAGGGAAGGATGTAGGCCTGCCTGGAGCGGCTAGGGGTGGTTTTCTTTAAAGCAGAATTGAGAAATGAATTGAGACATCCTAAAAAGTTTTCTTTCAGTACAAGGATGAGTCTCGGAGCAATAGGATCCAAGCAATTCTTTCTTCTTTATTTTCCTTTTCTTCTTTTAAAAATTTTACTTATTATTTTTATTTTATGTATATGAGTGTTTTGTCCTTGTGTATGTATGGCACCACATGTGTGTAATGTCCACCAAGACCTGGACTTACAGAGGGTTGTTAGCTGCCATGTGGCTGAGTTCTGCCAACTACATCAGTTCATGACTCAGTCTATGTGAACATCATGGAGAGTGCTTACACAAGTTAGGAGGCAGCGGTGTCACTAAATGATGTGGTCTTTGGGACTGCTGTTGTATATGTGCTTTGTTGTTGACCAGAATGTCATCCAGGGAAAGCCTGCAGCCAGATGAGCATGAATTTATGAATTATGTGCAGGAAGTAGACTTTATTACTCTCTGAAGCCAGTTTGAACTGGCTTTCTTTTTCTTGTACCTTACACCTCACTTTCTTCTTTCTTTCACATATTGAATACCTGCTGAAGGCCAGGCACATGGTCATAAGAACAAACAGTGGCCCACTCACTGCCTGGTCACTTCCTGGCCGGCAGAGCCCCTGCTTGCTCAGTTTTGCCCTTTCCATGGAGCTATTGGTCAGGCCTGGTGAAACTTTCTGTATTTCCCATGGTGGACTAGATCCAAGCAATTCTGTCTTTATTTTCCTTTTCTTTTTAAAATATCATTTATTATTTTTATTTTATGTACATGAGTGTTTTGTCCTTGTGTATGTATGGGCACCACATGTGTGCTATGCCCACCAAGACCTGGACTTACAGAGGGTTATTAGCTGCCATGTGTCTGCTGGGAACTGAACCTGGGTCCTCTGGAAGAGCAGCTAGTATGTGCTCTTAACCTCTGAGCCCTCTCTCCAGCTCGTGTTTTCCCTTTTTCCCGTCTTTTCTGAGAACACATTTTGGCTAACTAGAAGAAGCATGTTCCCACTTTCTGACTGATGAAGCATGGGGAGAAATGCCCTGGGGTGAAAGGGTAGGAACTCTGGGAAGTTAAAACAAGACAAAGGAATTCTGGTGTGGATCGGCTTTGTGTGAGACATCTGAACCATAGCAAGGCAAAGTTAGAGTGAAAACGTGGGGAAGCTAGGCATGTGGCGCAAGCCTATAATCCCAGCTACTTGGAAGGCTGAAGCAGGAGGATCACATGTTTGAAGGACTGCCTAGCTACAGAGAGAGCTCAAGGACAGCCTGGACAACTTAGTGAGAAATAAAACAGTCTCAAAAAAAAAAAAATTA
>NW_008357033.1:2754524-2762030 GCF_000622305.1 Nannospalax galili | reverse complement strand
AACTTAGTGATGAATTAAAACAGTCTCAAAAAAAAAAAATTAAAAAGAGGGCTGGGGATGTAGCTTAGTGATAGAATGCTTGCCAAGCATCTATAAGGCTGTAGGTTCAGTCCCCCCAAAACACAAAAAAGCAGGGAAAACTCTGGTACCTATGATTTTAATGAGCTACCGGATTAACCTACTATGGGTATTCAATATGCCGGCTTCTTAAGCATGGGTTGCAACCCTGTGTATGTGTATATGGGGGGCTGCATTACTGAATGTGGGGGTCATGAAAAGTTTGGCAGCAGTCAAGGGTTTCTTTGTGTAGCAACCAAAAATTAATTCAAAATCAAGCATTTCACTTTCTCCTCAACCTCAGCTCTGAATACACAACATGTGCACTTTCCCAGGGCATGATGCCTGAAACACCTCAGCTCAGATTCAAGATTGTTCTATGTTATGACTTGCAGTGGTTTTTTTTTTAACTGTATATGCAAAATTTTCTGCTCATACAGAAACTTAATTATGGAAAACAAAGTTTTTTAATCCTTTCCTAATGCCATTTTTCAGCAGGTGAGCATCCAGTTAGTATATCTTTGGATTACAGTACACTAGAATGTCTGCATTCAAAAGTACTCTTTCAAAGAGTTGCTGACTTGAGTCTCGTACAAAGTTGCTAAATGAAATTTGGCTTGGGATGAGAACAGAATTTCCAACAATCTCTGAAATGGGCTGAAACATGCTTTGGTCATTGTACTATGTTTTTATGTGAAAAGCCATTGATAATTATAAAATCAAAACACCAATTAACTATGAAAAATGTTGAAGATGCTATGTCCTGCAGTACCAAATACTCAGCCAAGATTTAATTCTTCGTGTAAAAATAAACATGCACACCCATCTCATTAGTATGCAAATTTGCTCTCATCTTTAATACATTGCAAGTTTATATGTACACAAAAGCGTTGTTTTAAAACAAAATTCTCTCGAGATTAAGACAGGGTAATTTGAAAAGAAAAGGAGCATAGTTCTTGTCTTTTGTTTTCATGATGGATGTATGTATTTAACTTTCTGCCTATTGAAGTAGCAGGAATCCTCTCTGTATTCTGTAAGTGTTGTCCCTTTTGGACAGTGCCTGTGAGAGTTGGGCTTTGCTTTTGATTCCATAGCCCAATAGTGCAGTGGGATTTGGACATGACTGGACACTGATTTGTTGGATATGCTGACTGGGATAATCCCATTATTGTTCCTGGTAACTACTTTTTATTTTGCTCTAAATTTCCTAATAAAACTTAAAAATTCTCTATAACTTGTATCAGTAAATGTTCAATTGAATATCTATTTTATATGCTTGTTTACCTGGGTTCTTTAAAAATTTCTTAAGTAAAAGGTGTTGCAAGGGGGGGAAGGTTTAAGGAGCCCTTCTGTAAACCTGATAGGAGAATTTAGATTCCCTCATCACTCAGACCTGTATTGGGTTTTCTGCTGGTTGTGACAGAGTGGATCCTGACAGACACAGATGCTGAACACACACAGCAGACACGTGAACTGGCCACAGTGTGCGTTTTTGGCCGATAATCCTTCCCACCCTGGTGGGTCCTGGATGAGTGTTCTCTCACTGGGCTGGGCTTTTGCTGTTTGAGTATGGATGCTCAGTGAGAGACAAATAGTTAGGAAGTCAACTTATTAAATTTTATTTGGAACTTAGCCTCATTCGAGGCATTCTGTAGTGTGTGTGTGTGTGTGTGTGTGTGTGTGTGTGTGTTTATGAAACAGTAGGTTTCTATATGGCTTTTTCAAACATCCTCAGTGTTAGTTCTGCCCTTCTCCTCCTTTCCCCCTCCCCATTCAAACCTCCCCCACGATTCTTCTGCCCTCCTCATATCACCTATGCGCTACTCTTAAGGTCTTTCTCCCCCTCCGGCTCCCAGTAACCCCTATCTAGTTTCTTGGCTTCTATCAATACTCCAAGTTAAACATACAAATGTAAAGATTCTTTCCCTAGGGATTAACTACCACGGGAAGCTAATAATAGGTTGATGGTGCTGGAACTCGGTCTGGGGACTTAGATACTAGCTGTAAGATTGTAGTGGCTCTTACCACCCAGCCACAAAGACAGAGACCTCAGTCCTCACCAATCAGAGTGGACACTCCATATATCTCTTGATTTTCTATTTGCCCCTGTTTTCTTCTAGACCTTCCTTCATGTTACTTTCTGTCAGGATACTCTCCCAACCTTCCTTATTCAATTCGATGATTTCTTTGTCATATGGAAGTTAGTGACACATCTCCCCCAGGAAGCCTTCCTTGACTTTATTCTCCCTTCCTGACCTCGCCTAGACAGTTTTCACTGTTTCCCTACCTTTGCCATAGCACTTTATTTCTCCCACTGAACTGGAACTGGCTCTTCACTTGCTTTTTTCTCCTCAACTAGGGGCTCTGAGGAAGGCAAGGACTATATCTTGGTTCCTGTCATGACTACAGTTCCTAAGATTTTGCTTGGCATTCTAAATGACCAGCAAGCTTGCTGAGGGTACAGCGCATGGCTCATCGTGGAGACGTGGAGCCTCTACCTCCTACCCTCCGAATCTTACTCAGGTGGGTACTGCCTGTCTACTGAGCTCTGAGTGGTTGAATCTTTACTCCTCTGAAGTTTTATTCCTTCTGATATAACACAGGTTCCATTACTAGTGACTTCCAGCTTCTCCCAGCCAGTCTGGGAATCCTGACTTGGATTCATACAAAGCTGTGTTTAAGAGCCCTTCTCCAGGGATTGGAGAGATGGCTCAGCAGTTAAGAGCACTGGCTGCTCTTGCAGAAGACCCAGCTTAGGTTCCTATCACCCACATGGCAGATACCAGGCATCTGTAGCTCTAGTTCCAAGGGATCTGACACCTACTTTTCTCTAGCCCCTGAGGGCATTGAATGATACAGGTGCACTTATACATACATGCAGGCAAAACATTCATACACATGAAAATAAATAATTTTAAGAGCTCATCTCCATCACTTACTAGGCATCATGGTTGATTTTCTGATGCCATAACAAGATACTTGAGACTAAGTCATGCATGAAAAATAGAAGTTCATGTGACTGTCAGTTCTGGAGGCTGGTAAGTCCAAGGGAAGGGTGCCAGCATCTTCCCTGAGGAGGGTCTTCCTGATGCATCTTAACAGTAGAGAGCATCAATCACATGACAATAAAGAACATGTGAGCCAAGAGAACTTGCTTTTATAACCTAACCACTCCATTAGCAACCCAGTCATTCATGCACTTGGGGATGAAGAAATCCATCCGCAAAGACAGAACTCTCATGCCCTAAGTATCCCCTAAAGGTCCTACCTCTAAATACTACTAACGTATGGCTTGGGGGATCAAGTTTCCAACACATGAAATTTGGAGGGCACATTCAAAACATAGCACTTGGCTAAGGAGGGGCTCTGGTTTCCCATCTATGAATGGACCTGATGTTAAAAGCCTGATCTCAAGAGGTTACAGTGAGATTTGCACAAGAAAGTGCATGTGAAATGCTTTGCATAGTGCTCACAATGCAGTAACCATTCAGTTAAAATTCTGTTTATTGTGAATATCTTGCAGGTCTTTTGGGCTGGGGCTGGAGAGGGAACTGATTCTGTAAGGATTATGGAGGGCTGACATTTGGCATCACAGAGAGAAAGATCACTGGGCTTCCACCTACCATCTTCAATAATCATGTTTTTCCATAAATAGTTTAAAAAAGAAAGCAAAATGTAAGAATGTTTGAGTCTGCCCAAGAATGTATGTTATGTTCTTTAAAAAGGAAATGTCAACAGAGAGCTGGGTGACAACCAGTCTCATGCAGACCTTCCCAATAAAACAAAGAGGGTGTTCCATGGAAACTATTTATAAAGGTTCTTATCTGAGGGAAGCTAATTCTAGGTTTTCTTCTAATTCGGAAGACAAGGAAGTCAATTCACTGATGTAGCAAAACTTTTGGAATAAACATTGTAAAAGTTGGGAGGACGTTACCACTCCTGTGGGAGCACTGTGTGGGTGGCTATAGAGAGACAGTATGGTATGGTGGGGTGCCAGGGTCTACATTCTACCACCTCCAAGCACAGGTTAATATTGCCTAGTCCAGACGTCAGTTTGCTCATCTGTAAAATGGGCAGAATGATTCATAGCCCTTTAACATGATGGATGTGACAACTGAATCTATAAAACACACTTGGTGCAGGGATTTTCCTCCTGTTCTTCTTTTCCCTCACCAACTCCTTTTCCCTCTCCTCTTCCCCTGCCTCCTCCTCCCCTTCCTCTTCCTCCCTTCTCTCTCCTCCCTTTCCTCTTTCCCCTCCTCCCCTTCTTCCTTCTACCATTCCTCCTTCTCTTCCTCCTCTTCCTTCCTTCCTCCTCCTCCTCCTCCCTTCTCTCCTTTTCTTTTCCTCCCCTTCTCCCTCCTCCTTTTCCTCTTCCTCCTCCTACTTCCCCTCCCCTCCCTTCTTCCTCCTCCTCTTCCTCCTCCTCCTTTTAAAACAGCTGTCGTGGTTTCCGTTACTGTTTCTGTTGCTGCCTCTAGTCTGCTTCCTCTCCTGTAACTCTCTCCTGTGACTGCTGCTTCTGCTGATGTCTGGGCTGCTGTTCCATGGTCACTTCTAGCCCTGCTGCTTCTAGGCTATGACTAGTCTACTAGCAGGGCTTCTGCTAATCCAATCAGCTCATTTTATAACTGGGAAAAAGAATCTGTCCAAGGTCAGGATAGTTGACGGACTAGAAACCTTATGCATAGTCCAGTGTTCCTTTCCTTCCTCCAACCAACCAGCTTGACAGCCCATGTGCTACAGTGGTAATTCATGATTGTGGAAGCGGAGCTAATTAAATTAAGAAGAGGCTTTCAGAGCATTGAATGACTGTAAGGATTGTGGGCAAATTTTCTAACCACCCACGTCCCTCACTTTCCTTTCCCGCAAGATGGGGATTAGAAAGCACTTGTTTCATGAGGCTGTTGTGACCATTACATGAGTCAGTAGAAGCCAAATGCTTACCCTGGATCATCATGTTCCTGATAGTGAGGAGCTCACACACTCTTGTCTTCCATCAGCCATCATTTCCCTCTCCAGTTCTCTTCTCTCTCTGCAGAAGGCAGGAGAACCTCAGCTTACCTAGGTGGGCATTGGACTGCAAGACCAGGAGACGTGTATACCACAGGCCAACTCACAGCACCTGTGTGTCTGTCTCTGTCTCTCCCTGTCCCTTCCTTTCCCACATCTATTCCTTTTCCCTCATTCTTTCCCTCCTTGTCTGACACTCCTCTTTGGTTCCCTGACGTTGGGGGTGGCTGGGACTGTACTGGCTATTGACTGTGGCCGTACCTTTTTTGTTCTAGTAGGAGGATCCTTGATGTCTGCGTCAGCAGAGATTATATTGGTCCATTTTGTTAACTAGAATGCAGTACCAAGTATAGATAAACAAAGGGGGTTTTCTTGACTCACAGTTTGGGGAGGCAGAAGTCAGGTGGCCTCTTGCGGCAGGCCTCTCATGAAGGCCTAGTAATGGATGCCTTCATGATAGAAACATTTGCAAGAGGGAGAGATCACAAAACAAGAAGCCAGAGGGAAGGGCTAGGGATGGACTTAGTCTTTTTGTAAAAACCCTCTTGGTCTAGCCCCTTGAGATCTACCTTAATTTCTTCTGAATGTACTCCCCTGATGGATTAAGGACCTTCCACTAGGCCCCACCTCTTCACATCCCTACCCAAGGACCAAGCTTTATGAACCCTGGGGGACAAACTCAAACTATGTGTGAACCACACAGAGATGGTGAGCACTCTTGTGGATGCTGGAGCCTGTTGGGGTGAGAGTCTGCTCTGACTTGAGTGAGGTTTTCTCACTTAATCTCTGTGATGTTACCTCTCTGAACCTCAGTTTCTTCATGTTTGTATTAAATGATTTCATAAATGTACAGCTTAGTCCAAAGCCTGACACATGGTAAGTATGAAGTCAGAGAAAGAGTCCCAGTCTACAACCTGGAGATGATGTGGGGGTGGGATTATTGGAGGGGCTTCTATTTCCAAAGAGCATGAGGCAAGATTAGAACTCTTCTCCAGAGTCCTCCTCCAGCGTCCTTTCTGTGAAGCGAGACCAGAGTGGTACAAAGAGTCTCAGGGCATGGCAGCAGTGACCTGTTGGCCTGACCCTGTGGCTGACCCACTCTAAGTTACCATGGATACACTGAGGAAGAACATCCCACAGTGGGTTTGGAGAGCTTAAGAGGCTGTCCTCTCCAAACATCTCATATCATAAAAGAAAGCATTGAAGCCCAGGGAAGTAATGGCTTCAGATTAATAGAGTGGTGATGGCTTGAATTGGTGGCTGAGATACAGGCGCTGGAGCCAGACTTCCTGGATCCTATTCACCCTGCTTTCTTGCTGTGGGAATTTTCCAGTTGACTCCATTGAATGTCTGTATTCCTCACTTTCTTTACTTGCAACCATGGTCCTTAACGCAGTTGGATGAGCGTTACAACAAGTTAATGTGTAAGACACACACAGCCATACCTGTCAAGTAGTTAGTACTGTCTAATTGTCAGCTATTATTTTTTATTTTATTTATTTTATGTGTATGAGTATATTGCCGGCATGTATGTAAGTACATTCATGTCCTGTAATGCCCACAGAGGCCAGAAGAGGGCATCTGATTTTCTGGAACTGGAGTTACAACTGGTTGTTAGCTTCCATGTGGGTGCTGGGAATTGAACCCAGGTCCTCTACAAGAGCAGCCAGTTCTTTTAACTGCTATCTCTCCAGGCCCAATTGTCAGCTATTATAATTGCTATTAATTGGCATAATTTCCCCATCAGATCCCTTTGTTCTGCCTGCCTTGCTTTGCCAAGCCTCTGAGGCACCACACTGATGGAGAGTGAACTTTCTAGAAGCAATTCCTGAGGTGTTTTGCCTTGCTTTGCTACTTTGTTAGATATCAACACCACTGAAAGGATAGAGAGGAAGTAAAGGGCACAGGAGGGGCTGAGCTGTTTTGCATGGCCAACAAAGACCCCCTTATCCAGTGAGGAGCTCAGAAACTGTGTGTGTGCGCGCCGGCACATCTGCCTTTTGTTAGGGAGAGGTTCTGTGTCTATGGGACCTGCATGGTGATTTAACAAATTGCAGATCAGAAATAAGAGAAGAGTAATTGCATCCATACTGAGTGCATAGAGACATGCTTCCTCACCATTGTTCTCTAAATATACTACGGCAGCTATTTGCATAACATTTACATTGTATTGGGTGTTCTAAGTCAGCTAGAGAGGATCCCATGATCCCTGTGTATGTGTATGGGAAGATATATAGGTTCCATGCATACTTTCTCATTTTACACAAGAGACTTAAGCATGCCAGGATTCGGGTATTCACAGGAGGCCCTGGAACCAGTCTCCCTGGACATCAAGAGACAATTTGTGTCCACATAATATAGAAGTGGCCAGACATACCTCACTCCATCATTGACTATAGGCTGCTCCCTAAGACCATGACCTTGGGTGAAACAGCT
>NW_008357033.1:2733851-2754023 GCF_000622305.1 Nannospalax galili | reverse complement strand
CACACACACACACACACACACACACACACACACACATACACACACACGATGTAAATAGCTCCTTTGTGGCTAGTGGCTACTGGGTTAGATAACTCCATCCTTAGAAGAATACACCTTCGATTTTCTGTACAGCTGTTAATGTCATTGTTACACAGGCATAAGGGAAACAAGAGGGTGTTAATATATTTTAAAATCTCCCCTTTTCTCACTGAGAACAGTTTTCTGTCTCCATTCTAGGTCTCTTAATACCCTCTGTTTGATTTCACTCCACATGGAGGATGTTGTTCACCAATCCATGAAGATGGCTTAGTCCCCTTTGCTCCGCTCTTCTGTTTGCAAACATCTAATTTTCTTATCCACAGACTAATAATCTCTTAATTTCATTCCTGAGGCGTCCATGGAAACCTTGTGATCCAGCTGCTCAGTATTCACAGGGAACCTGTAATACAGCTCTCCAGAGTCGATACTTGGGTTTCGCCCATGCCTTTCTTTGTTCTGTTTTTGTGATTAGCACCATGGTACTTGCTCTATGTAATCTTCACTTCTTGGATGAGTTGACTGTAGCCATGGCTGGTCGGCTGGTCGGCCTCTGTAGTGATTCTGTTGTTTGTGCTGCCAGTCATTAGAAAGCATCAACCTGTTCTGAATGATTAAAAAGCACCACCTTGCTGGGTGAGATTTGAGGTGAGACAACCGGACTTCCTTTTTCCTGAGGCTCACTGTGTAGGTGTGAACCCCTGAAAAACCCAGTTCTCTGGCCACTCTAGTGGCTCCAGTGGCCCTGGACTGTCCTCTGAAGAAAACTGCAGGTGGTAGCTGGTGGAAACAAAACTAAGAAGGAGAGAAGCAGTTCCATGAACAGAGGGATTCCAGGGAATCAGTGCGGAGGGGGCCGTAGGTGTGTCTATTGTGTGTCGTGGCTTTCCCTTAAGTAGATGCCACTTATGTATTCCTGATGGGATCAAAATCAAGATTGAGGTTTCAACTTTGGTACTATTGCTATTGGAAAGAAGAAGGGTGTAAGGGTGTGGGGTGTGTGTGTGTGTGTGTGTGCCCTTGCATAGGATATTTAGCAGTAGCCCTTGTGGTGACAACCCATTGATGTCCCTCAGGTGTGACAAACAAATATGTCTCTATAGTGCCAGGTGTCTCGCAGCTGGGAAAAATCACCCTGTTGAGAACCACTCGTCAAAGTGTCCTGCCAGATGGTGTGGACTTTTGACCCACACTGAAATACCCAGAGATTGTGCTGTGGGCTTTTTTTCATTTGAGCTGAGGGATTTATAGTTGCTGTTGATGAGCTAAGAAGGCTGAATCTTGAAGACACTAGTGGTGAGTTTGCTTTCAAATTTTAGATGCTCTGGTCTCTGCCTCTTGAGTCCTTTTTACATCTTCCAGTTTATTTCTGACCTTCTGGCTCAATCACCCTGTGTCCTTTAATAAATTCCTTCTCTGCTTCAGTTAACCTGAAACTGTTTCTGTTAACTCCCATGAAAGAAACTTCACAGACATAATGATTAATCTATTCAGTTTTATGGCTTGGTAACACTTGTCCAAGACTCGAAAAGCTTCCAGACCCAGACTAGATTGGAGAATGCTTCTCTTTGTTTCTAAGTTTCCAGACTCTTTCTATTTCCCACCTTCATTTGTGCTTTTTAGAATATTTCCTTGTTACTCCAGGAGATGGTAAATTAGTTAAATAAAATATTCATACTCAACCATCTCTTATGTGTGTGTGTGTATGTGTGTGATGTATGTGTTCACACGGGTGTGTGCAAGTGTGTAGACATGTGTGCCTGTGGAGGTCAGAGGCCAACATGGGATGTTGTCCATGATTGCTCTTCTATTTAGTTTCTGAGATAGGAGTTCTCTCTGTACCTGGAACTCACTGATTTGACTAGACTGGCTAGTCAGCAAGCCCTAGGGATCTACCTGTCTCTACCCACCAGGGTTAGGATTACAGATGTGCATCACTGTGTCTACTGGGGATTGAACTCAGGTCCTCATGCTTGCACAGCATGCACTTTGCCCATTGAGCCCTCTCCTGGTCTCTCAGCCATCCTCTTGAGGAAGCATCTTGCTTCCTGGTTTCATTGAGTGTTGGTAGTGGGATTTTCTAGTGCCTCAAGAGTCATTATTTCCTTAGGAGACACAGACCCACATGCCTTTTCCAGATATTTCTCTTTGTTCATGTCTCACATGCATGTAGTTCTTCCTCTCCAAAAAAGGAATTGTTCCTTTTTTTTTTGGTCTTGGAGAGCTTCCATTCTGTTTTCCTGGAAAGCTATCTAAGACTCTGGACTCATTCCACTCCCAGAGATGTGTAGCAGAGACTATTATTGATGTTGGTGATGGCTCTAACAGGAGTGTATGAAGCCTGAAGGGTGAGCCTTCCCCAGCTTTCCTAGCAGACTCCTGACCTTCCGCCTTCTCCAAACTACTGTGTATAACATTCTGACTTTTCATGGGGCCTGTTGTACACTAAAACAGGGAAAAGCAGACTGTGTTCAGGGAGACAGATCAAAACCTTATGTTTGAATCACCAGGAGACATTTTAGTTAACTGAAAAAGTTCTTTGAAAAATTTCCATTTGAAAAACCATTTCTTTAAAGCATTTAAGAATGTCTATTTCTGATACTAAAAATTTTGTAATAACTCTTTTCTCCCTGACTGCAAGGAAGATCATAGGCAAATTTGGGTCCTCTGTTCTGTCACATATAAGATTTATTATCTCTTTTCCCATGTATTTATTCATTATTGCAACATTTATCTTATTAACCATATTATTTTTGGTAGTTTAGTCCAAAGCCCTTTTGACAATGAATAGGATTTACATTTACAGATAATATTTAGTTTGGTTTTGCTCCTGTGAAGTCAATGCTGTTCACCAGCTGTCTTAGATGTTCTTCTAGTCGATTCTGCTCCATACTTCTACATCCTTGAGCTTAGCAATTGGACCAGCCCCAGGCATGTGACAAATACCCATGAAACATTTGTTGTGTTTATTCATTTGTGGGCCTTTGGATTGGAGATGGTTATGAAGCAAGATTCTTAGTTCTTTTCAAAGTCAGGGAAGGGTACATGACAAGGCATCATAAATTGGTCGTGTGGGGAAGGGCTGTCACAAGTCCTGCGTGTTTTGTATTTTCCATTTGGTTTTGGCTGATCCAGTGCCTCAAGAGGTAACACTGCAAGGCAGGGGTTACACTTGGTGGAAAAACAAGCAGTTCATTCCTGTCAATATTATCCCCTTCAAGCTCAAAATTTTTGCTGTGTTTTATGTTTTTGCTATTTGGTAATTTGTTGTTGAGATACTTGCTTTCTGGTTGTTCACCCATTCCATCAGTAACAGATGCTTAAAAGCAGATAGAGTCTCCAGTTATGGGAAATGCCCAACACTGGAGTCATTCCAGATCCCTGAAGGAAGTTTCCTATCTTATTTATTCTGTGATGTCAGAATGTTAATTGGAAATTATTCAGCATTGGAATTCTTCCTTTGAAGGCATTGATTTTGTAGACGTATGACATCTTGACTTTTGAAAAGAGGTGACTTTCTGCAGTAGGATTCCAAGTACCCTAATCTCCTAGACAAGAAATGACATCATGTATAAGGGGATGTCTTTGTATGAGCATCCTGGGTGGTAGGCGAGTTAATGGATTTTTTTCTAAGTTTTTTCCAGGACTGACAAGATTCCCATGATACCTTGGAGTGGCCATTGCATCTCTCTGGACCTCAGTAGTGTCAAGAAAAATATAAGTAACTCTTCTACCGTCACAAGAAGTGCAATTAAAGCATTGCCAATGCTCTGGAATAGACATTTCTCAAAAGAGGATACACAAGTGGCCAGTAAGAATACGAACAGGTACTCAGTGCTGCTAGTCACTGGGGGGATACAAACCAAAAACATGATGAATGTATGCTTCACATCTACAAGCATGGCTGTGGTTTAAAAAAAAGAAAAAAAACAGAAAGGAGTGTGTTGCTAAGTATAGTATGTGGGGAAATTAAAACAGTGCTATATCGTTGCCTGGAATTCATCAGTTCCTCAGTAATTTAAGCGTAGATTAATATATGGCTCAGAAGTTTTACTCCTAGGCATATACCTAGAAGAATCCATAAGGGATGCTCAAACAAAAACTGTATACATGTGTTTACAGCAACACTAGTCACACTAGCTAAGGTGCAGACAAGTTGAATGTCCACTGTCTGATGAAGGAGTGAGTCAACTGTGATATATCCATACGGTGGAATATTACTGAGCTAGGTAAGACATGAAGTACAGTTCATTCTTTAGTGTGGATGAACCTCGAGCACACTGTGATAAGTGAAAGAAGCCAGGCACAAACGGCCACAGATTGTGTGAACTCATTTATGTAAAATCTCCAGAACAGAAGAGAACAGAGAGTCCATAGACTGAGGAGAGTTGAGAATGGGAAGTGGCTGTGTAATGAGTATGAGGTCTCTTTTTCAGGTGAGCAAAATCAGTTCTGGAACTGGATAATGGCAATAATCACATGACATCATGAATGGACTGAAGCCCCAGCCCACTGAATTGTTAATTTTAAGATGGTTAAAGCGGTCAGTTTTATGTCATGTGTGTTTTTCCACAATTACAACCCTCAAATAGCTTTGAGATTTTTAAAAAGGCCCAGATATTTGGTTCATTTTGTGTACATTCTTTCTTAACAGATGTGGTTTTTCCTTTTTCCATTTTTTGGTGTGGTGTGGATATGTATGAGCATACACTGTGTGCAAGTGCTTGTGTATGTGGAGACCCAAGACTGATGTCAGGAATCTTTGTGCATCACACTTTCATTGTATTCACTGAAGCACGGTCTCTCAATCAAAACCAGAGCTTGCCAATATGACTAGTTTTGCTAAGGAGCTTGCTCTGGGAATCCCCTATCTCTGCCTTCCAAGACTGGAATTGGAGGTGGGCATAGCAGCACACCCAGTATTCACATGGGTTCTGGGGAATTCAAACTCAGCTCCTCACACTTACATAGTAAGTGTTTTAACTGCTGAGCAATCTCCCCCACCCTACTGGTGCTCTTTTAAAATTAGAATAAGATCTGTTTTACATCAGTGCTACTCAGTGTGTCATGTGTGGGTTAATAGTGCCCCTATCACCTTGAGGGATGTCCTTGGGTCTCTCTGCAGAAGTGTGGCATCAGATTCTCTGGAGGTAGGCTTTGTGAGGAAGTGTACCCTACTGCTCCTCAGGCCAGTGGCTTTCCACTCTTGGTATGACATAGAACCGTCTTGACAGCTTGTTCTCCTTGATGTTTGAGTCCAGAGGCCGCCATTCTTCAGCTGAGGAAATGCTCCAAGTCCTGCCCATCTAACTCCCATATACGAGATCCCAGTACAGGTGGTTGGTCCAAGAACCAGTTTAAGAAACAAAGAAGCTAGGTCTGGTGGTACAGACCTGTAATCCCAGCTACTCAGGGTGTTGAGGCAAGAAGGCTGCAATTTCAAGGCCTACTTGGGCAACTTAGGGGGACCTTGTCTCAGAACAAAACAAAACGCCCTGAACAAACCAAAAACAAGTGAAAAAGAGCCTAGGATTTAAAAAAGATGCAGAAACAATACAGAGTAAACTGAAGATTTGAGAATTCACTGGATATGTATGTCTTCCGGAAATTCAGCTGAAGATGGAAGTTTCTGGGTTCTACTCCCTGACATTCTGATTTAGTAGGTATGGGAGTAGGCCTGGAACGTGGCTTTTAAATGGTTGCCTTAGTTAGTTTGATTCTGGAGTTGGGTGCGCACCTTTTGATGTCTATTGCACTGGTTGGCGAGAAGAAAAGACAGCTTGCTTGTGACCTTGCCAACTAGAGCGGCAACAAGAAGCCTAACAGGATGAACGCTGATGGTTGACATGTGCAGGGTTTAAATCTAGACCATCAATTCCGTCAGCAGAACATGCAGGAGATAGTACAGTTCATGTGGAAAACAGAAGGAGGTTATCACTTGCTGGTTTTATGGCTGATACATAGGGGAAGTCAAGGAGGCCTGGGGCTTAGTTACAGGATGTGGAATATCTGAAATGAGAGTGGAGGGACAGGGAATACAGCTCAGTGGTAAAGCATTCATTGACTTAGCATACGTGAGGTTGTAGGTCCCAATACTACATAAATAAGCAAAAAATTGTAATTAAGCAAGCAAGCTATGATATATACTTGTGTGATATTCAGAAGGGAAGCTTAGTCTGGAGTCTGTGGGTATACTGAAGTGGAAAGTGAAACTAACATTTACTGAGCACCTACTGTATGCCAACTACACTTTGATTTGATTTATTAGCCTGTTTTATCCTGACTAACACACTGACCCTGTGATATATAGATGATAGCCATTTTAAAAAAATGATTTATTTTTATTTCATGTATACAAGTGTTTTGTTTGCTTTTATGTGCCAAATGCATGCAGTGCCCACAGAGGCCAGAAGAGCACATCAGAACCCTTGGAGCTGGAGTTGTAGATGGTTGTGAGCTATCATGTGGGTGCTGGAACTGAACCTGGCACTTAACCATCTCTCCAGCACTGATGATACCTATTTTAAAGAGAAGAAAATTGGAGCTTGGAAGAAAGGGACAATGATTTGCACACTCGTTTCTGGCTTCTCTTCTGCATAACTTGGCATCTCTCTTGCCACCAGCATCTACAAGGCTACATGCTACATGATGCCAAGTATAATAAAATCCCACTACGAGCAGCATGTTAAGATGCTCCTTTGTTTTACTGGAAGATCCTCTGATAATGTGGGACTGACCTGTTCGTTGCAAGTGAGTGCAGCACTTCCTCCTGGAGCCAGGCCAGCATGGAGCCCGGATGACTTATTGTTTTCTCTGTGTCTCTGGTATGTGCCTGGTGTAGTATTTACCAACTGGTCAACTCTGTGGACAGAGCAGGCCGTGAGACTGTCTGTGTTTGCTCCATGCTGCTTCCTGGCTGGGCTGGTTTCCATGGTAATAGCCTTTCCTTTCAGCAGTCTTGAAGGAAGGTACAAAGGACCACACTGTTGGGGGTTGCTGCCCCTGGGCCAGTGGG
Organism: Nannospalax galili; assembly: GCF_000622305.1. Classification (NCBI taxonomy): domain Eukaryota; kingdom Metazoa; phylum Chordata; class Mammalia; order Rodentia; family Spalacidae; genus Nannospalax; species Nannospalax galili. The sequence goes on along the minus strand of NW_008357033.1, from coordinate 2,746,972 downwards.
CTTGGCTTTTCCTCCTGGATCCTTAACAGGGTAAGAGGAGTAAGCTCATCTCTTAAATTTGTCCACGTTATTTTTCTGTCCCCCCCACCCCAATTTCATATTTTGCCTCCTTGTGTTTTCTGTCGTCAGGAAGGTTAGAGTCTGTGATTTAATGGAGGTGGGGGAGAGTTGGGGGAGGAGGAGGGGGATAAAGGCCTAAGGAGTATTCCTCAGAGAGAGGTCATGGGATCCTGTTTTGTTTTGTTTTTTCAGTGCCTGGTGTTTTCTTCTTCTCTGACCTTTCCCCTCCCACCTTTGTTCAGATCTAAACATTCCTTAAAATCAAAATCCTTTTTAGTCCTAAAAGGATTTTATTTATTTATTTTTATTTATTATTTTTATTTTATATGTGTGAGTGTATTGCCTGCATGTATGTAAGAGCACCCATGTCATGCAGTGCTTGTAGAGGTCAGAAGAGGGTTTGAGATCCCCTGGAACTGGGCTTACATTGAATGGTTGTTAGCCATCATGTGGGTGCTAGGAGCGGAACCCAGGTTCTCTGCAAGAGCAACCAGTACTCTTAACCATGAGCCATCTCTCCAGCCCCTTATTTTTAATTAATATATTTGTGTGTGAGTGCAGATGCCAACAGAGGCCAGAGAGGGTGTTGGATTCCCTGGAGATGGAGTTACAGGCAGTTGCGAGCCACCCTATATGGATGTTGAGATCTGAACTGAACTTGGGTCCCCTGCAAGAGCAGTACATACTTTCAATAAGCACTGAGCCATCTTTCCAGGCTCCTCAAGACATTTCTGATTTAGGAGGTTGTAATGGCCCTGGAGTACCTTTCCAGATCACAGTTCTCCCCTTCTAGAGTGTTGCTCAACCTACAGGGGACAGAATGGCTTCCTTTTTGTTTTGAGCCCCACATGGTAGTACTGGATGCTCTACATGCTGGTATACCCAAAAGAGGCCAGGGGAGATCAAATCCAGCTACCTATGTGGCCTTCCATTGTCTGGTAGCCACTTTCACATAGTAAAGACAAGCAGATGACATTAATTTTAATAGTCTATTTTATTTAGCTAAATATATCCTAAATATTATCATCTCCACAGGCAAACAATATAAAAATATTTAACTTTCTCTGTTCCCACTGAGTCTTCAAAATCTGGACTGTATTTTACACTTGGAGCACATCTCAGTCCAGACCACATTGCTGTGTGGGTCCAGGCACTGAGGCCAGCATCCCTGTGACACTTTCCAGCCTCCTTCTGGTCTACCATCCAGTTCCCCAAATTTCCCATTGCACTGGGCACCCAAAAACTTTTGCCATCCAGTGACTGCTCCCTGTCGTTTGTCTCTGAGCCTTGCTTGGCACTTGCCATTCCCGTTGCTTAGCGCACATCCTTTAAATGGCCTTTAATTCATAATTTAAACCCCTCTGGTAGATTTTAAAGTCATTTGTTTCCCCTCAACTCTCTTTTTCTCTCCCTGCTATCTTTCCTCCTCTCCATGTGTGCTTTGTGTGTCTTTTGAATATGGCTCTGAGTCTGCTGTCATTACTAGTTTGTAGCATCTTTACTACTGGACCAGTTGTAAAAACAAGGGCATGCCTCGTGTCTCGGCCACCTCTTGGACTTCCTGCATGTCTTTGCATGCAGGAGTGGGTGAGGGCTTCTTTCACGTGGGTTTATTGCTGTTTTCTTTCTGCTACAGGTAGGGTTACCCTTCATCCTCTCACACTGCTGCTCTCCTTCCACTTCCTGTGTCTCAGTGGCCCAATGTGGATGTAGGCAGACATTCTGTGTCTCTTAATGCATGGGTTTTTCCTTTGTACCTGCATTCTTTCCCCTATGTGAGACTACACATGGAGAGTATTGTGTGACCTCTCCTGGCAAGATGTGAACAGGCAAGCCTCTGTTCACCCCACACAGGGCACTGAAGGCAGACCAAAGAGACTAGTCCACCCAAGTCCAGGTTGGTGAACTAAGTTTATTGAAGTTACTTACAGGAACATAGGTGAGGTATTACCTACAGTAGCATAAGTAACAAAATGACTGCATCACCCAAAAGCCCACCCCAGCACAGGTGATGACTCATAGAAGCTCATCCCTGGAGCTCCCTAGTCAACTTGCAGGCAGCTCTCCCAGAGAATGGAGTATCTTGTCTCTTCTCTCTCAGCAATTGTTTACTGCTGGTATAGCCTCAGGGAGGACCTTATGACTCTTAGAACTTTCTGGCCCTCCCAAGTTACATGAGCTGCTGCTGCTTCCTTTTGAAAATGTTTCTTTTTAAAAAATATTTTATTAGTTTTGTTTTACGTGTATTAGTGTATTGATTACGTGTATGTAAGTACACCCATGCCAGGCAATGCCTGCAGAGGTCAAAAGAGGGTGTTGAATTCCCTGAAACTGGAGTTGTAGATGATTGTTAGCCACCATGTGGGTGCTGGGAATTGAACCTGGGTCCTCTGCAAGAGCAGCCAGTGCTCTTAACCGCTGAGCCATCTCTCCAGCCCCAATTGTTTCTTTTTATTTATGTGTATAGAAGTATGTGTGTGTGTGTGTGTGTGTGCATTAGTGTGTATATTTTACATAGTGCCTGCTTATCTGTATGTGCACCGTGTGTGTGCAGGAGAGTGCCTAGGAACCCCTGGAACTGGAGTTACAGGTAGTTGGGAGTCACCCAGTATGGGTGCTGGCGACCAAACCCAAGTCTTCTGTAAGAGCAGCAAGTGCTCTGAGCTGCTGAGTCATCTCTCAGGCCCATTCATGAGCTTCTTGAGTCCTGTGAGCATCCCTCCACCCTCTATGTGGGAGGTGTTAATTTGGAGGAAATAAGCACACAGCAGAGAGCAGTGGTTTCTAATGTGAAATGACAGAGGAGTGAACTAGATGGATGAAAACCACGCACACAACATTCCCTCCAACAAAGTGTAACCTATAAAACATAAGTCAAAAGTAATAAAAACAAAATGATACAGCATTTGCCCACAAAATGTGAAATTAGCCCATGAAATGCCTGTGTTCCAGTGTTCACGGCTGCACCATCCTCAATAGGTGCAATATGGAAACAACACAGATGTTCATCAACACACAATGGAGAGAGGAAATTGTTCCACGTGCATAATGGAATCCAAATCAGCCTTTTAAGGAAGGGGCCGCTGGCATTTATGATAATATCGATACTGGACTGCCTATGTTCAGTGATACAAGGCTGCCAGTGTTATCACCGGCGGTGGAAAAAAAGTATGTTCTTCCTTGTGTTTAGAATCTGAAACGGCTGAACTTGGAAGCAGAGAGCAGACTAGTGACCACAGAGGGTGCAGACCTGGGAGGATGGTCAAATAGTGCAAAGCCCCAGATTGTGATGAATGTGGTTAATAATAGAGTGTGTAAGTTTAAAAGCAGTTAAGAGAGTAATTTCAGAAGTTCTTGAAGGATTTGAGTTGTTGGATATGTAAACTAGTTTGATTTAATTCCACGTTGCTTTCATAAATTATAAAATCATTTTTGACCACATATATTTTTACAATAAATTTGTGTTAAAATTATAACTCAAAACCCGTTTGCTTCTTGGGGTGATGCAGCCTACCATTCTCTACTGATTAAAATTTGCTCTTGTAAAATCAAGGACTGATGACGATGGTTAGAATGATGGTTTAGGGATGAAAAAGCAGCTTGGATCTGTCGAAGCTCTGTTATGGCGACTCCCAGGCAGGATGGCAGCAGCCACATATGTATATCGTAGTATAGATGAAAGAGGTGTGGGTTTGATCCTAGGTCAGCCACTTCCTTGCTCTGTGACTGAGCAGGAAGTAATCTTTTAGCTCTCAAAGTTCTCACTTGGACAGTGGGGTAGCGTCTGTACTGTCCCAAGGAGATACTGAGGATTAACTGAGATACACTGTGCCCAAGTTGTGGCATTTCTTTTGGTGACAGTCAGAAAGTCAAGCCCGCTTCGGCTAGAGAGATCTGCACACAGCATTCCTTAGCTTTAAGGCTTTTTCAGGGCTGAGTCCAAGTTCTTTAGCATCAAGAGTCCCTGGCTTCTTTTCTTCGTCTCCAGGAGGTTTTGTGTTTGGTGCCATCTAGTGGTTGGATGAGGTGATTACTAGAGATGAGTGCAAAGCCTCAGATTTGTTGTGGTGGAAGGAAAATTTCCATCAACTCTGACCCAGGTTCCAATCTGTTATATTTGAAGTGTCAATACACGACTGAAATATAGCAAGCTCGAAATAATTTTTAATGTCCTATATTATTTACTTTTCTGTTCCTGTGATAAAATACCATGACCAAAACCAACTTAAGGAAGAGTTTATTTTGGCTTAAGTTTCCAGAAGGCTAGATGTCCACAATGGCTGCAGAAACATGGTGGCTGGAGCTTGAAAGTTGAGAGATCACGTATTAACCATACACAGGAAGCAGAGAGAGAGAACTGAAAGTTCTCCATCAAAGCCTGCCCCCTTTGACTTACTTTCTCCAATAAGGCAACACCTCCTAAAGCTAACTTCACAGGATAGAAGGTCTCGCTCACCCTAGGAGTTGTACATTTTATTAGGAGAATTTGTACTTAGGACCAAAGGAATGCCTTGGTAATGGTAAAATTTCAGACCAATCAAGGAGGCTGTGGAAAGCCTGTGCCAGCACACGAGTCTCTCCTTGGTCAATTCTATGAGGCTGCTGACATGGGTGCGTCAGCATTTTAACATGAATTTGCAGATGGAATTCCAGGATGATTATATGTCCTTACATGTCTGAGATTCCTCACCAATTGAATATCTCTGGGGAATATGCAAATGCCTTTCCTCAGGACTCTTTTTCTGGGCTGAAAGAAGAGAGACTGCTGATCCAATGGCTCGGGGTTTAGAAGGGTTGCAAAACCACAACACCAACGTCCCTTACACCATCCTTGAAACTTCAAACATGTTTTGGGTGTGTCTTTGGGGAACACTGTTCTTATTGGTTGTGCAGAGGAGACAAGCTATGGCTCCATTAGTGTGCTGCTGGTTCCCTGAGGTACCCTTAGTTCTGCTATGACATGTTATGGTTAGAATTGAACCAGGGGGAGTCAGACAAAAACCCATCATGGAGAGGGGAGGTGGGCACAAAGCCCCAGCCCTGGCTTTGGAACTATTGGCAATTGGTAGCTGCTGAGAGCAGGAAGGCCAGTTTTCTTTAAACATGACGCTGGATAGGTTGAGCAGGCTCCAGGGGATGGGCCCACACCCAAGAGCATTTGGGAAACACAAATTAGACTTGATGGGTCTTAAAATAAATAATAGAGGGCATGAAGTGAGGGGTGGTAGGGAGGTAGGTGTGCATCTGAGAGGAGATGGGGGTGGGGTCTGAATATAACCAGACTACATTGTATGAAGTTCTCAAAGAATCAATACAAATATTATTTTATAAAGAATCCAGAGTTGGGGCTAGGGAGATAGTGAGTAGGTAAGAACACTTGCTATGTAAGCATGAGGACTTGAGTTCAGATCCCCAGTGACCACACAAAAAATTGGTATAGCCATACATGGCTATAACCCAGCACTGCAGTTGGCAGACAGGAGGAGTGTTGGGCCTTGCTGTGGCCAGCCTAGTTCCACAATCCATGAAAGACACTGTCTCAAAGTAATTAGGCAGAGCATGATAGAGCAGGACACCTGAACTCCTCCTCTGCACATGTGCACAAACACCCCTCTCTACATGTATGTATAACACACACACACACACACACACACACACACACACACACACCCTTGGTTGCATTCAGTCCTGACTCCACTATGCATAGTGTGAAACTCAAGTAAGAATCATAAGGCCTCAGGCTGGAGAGATGGCTCAGTGGTTAAGACCACTGGCTGTTCTTTCAGAGGACCCGGGTTCAAGAGCACCCACATGGTGGCTAAAGTGTATCTGTAACTCCAATTCCAGGGGATCCAATGCTATCTTCTGTCATTCCATGGACACTGCGCAACACAGATGCACTTACATACATGTAGGCATAAACTCATATACATAAAATAAAAATAAATAATAAAAATCATAAGTTGTCAATTTCCCCTTCTGGAAAGTGGGGGCCTTCCTACTCTTTTAAATTAGTTCAATTCAAATTGTCCTATGCCATGATTGTCTGGCTGGAATTTTATCATCTCTTAGCTAAAGGCATCCTCTAATCAGGCATTTCCCGTGCCTGCCTCCATCTTCATTTGGAGTTCTTGGCACATGGGCACCAGTTATATTGGATCAGGGCCCCACCTCATTCAAGAATGACCTCATTTTAATTGTCATGACATCCATGTGACCCTTTTTCCAAATAATATCACATTCTGAGATTCTGAGTGGTTGGACTTCTAATGTGAATTTGGTGGTGGGGGGGCACAAACACCTCCCCACCCCTCACCCTTTCCAACCAGTGACAAGTGTCTTACTATTATAATTGTTAATATTTAAAATTAGTGCTGTGAAGATCAGTAATAAACCACTTGCTGAGCATGTATGAGGCCTTGGGTATGACCCTCAGTACTGCAAGATGATGATGATGATGATGATGATGATGGTGATGATGGTATTGTGTCCTATGAATGAAGAGCAGTACAGAGGATTGGTATGTAGGAAGGACCAGCCATACGGTGCATACCCTGCTGTTAGGGATATTACAGTGAGTGCATTCTCTGTTCCTTAGTTTTGTTGCCTGTAAAACTGGGTCGGAATACATACTGGGAAAAACGTTTGCAGCACTTGAAAGAGACAATGTCTAGCCCTTGCTGTGTGTTTAGCAGACCCTTAACTGACCCTTTCCTTTCACAGTGCCCGCCCAGTGCATTGTCTAAGACCTCAGAGCTTGTCATATTTTTAGCTCTCAGTAAGCATTAAAATGAAAAAGCGAATGAAAGTGAGCTAGGTGATGGTGTTACAGCCATGCATCATGCCAGGACAGGGACATGTTCTACAAGACCCGTTATTAGGCTTTTTTGTCATTAGGAGGCACAGTGTGGGTTACCCAAGCCTAGATGGCACAGCTTACTGCATGTGTAGTCTCTGTGGCTGGCACAGCTTACTGCTCCATGGCTACAAATCTACACAGCATGTACTGTTCGGAAACTGTCAGCAGTGGAACACAGTGGTAAGTGCCATGTTTGTAGGCAACAGGCATTTTTCAACTCCATTGTGGTCTCTCCTCAATATGTAGCAGAACTGTGGGGAAGTGTCTTTCAAAACAATGAGAATTGCCACGAAAGGTCTTCACTGGCTTGTGAAACCAAATTATAGCAAGGCAGGGGATGAGGCTGTCTTTAGTGACTGAGACCAGCTAAGAATTCAAGAGCGTCTAGAATTTGGCCCAGTAGGGACTCTGTCCCAGTTTCACAGACAGTGACATGGAGGCATGAAGAGCGCTCTCACTGATGATAGGACAGGGACAATGCCAAGCTCTTGACTTCTAGCAATCCTGTACTGAGCTGATTCTCATGCGATCACAGGCTTCTAGGACTTCCTGCTTCTCATGTCTTCCTCTTTCCTTTCCTCTTCTCCTTCCCCTCCTCCCCTCCACATTCTCCCCCTCTTCTTTCCTTCTTTTTCTCATGTACCTCTTCTTCTTCCCCTCTCCCATCTCTCAGCTCTGTTTATTTTCAGTGCACAGTGCTTCTGTCTGGTGGGGACATATTTTCCAGGTAGAGAGTGGAGAGGGTTTATTACTGTGGAAGGAGTCTGGTTAATCAAGGGAAGCTGCATAGAAGACTCCAATCCCTCCAGAAGACAAATGGATTGAAAGGTTAGAATCAGTTTCCCCAAAGGCACACCCTATGACCTCCACTGGCAGATGTGGCCTGGAGCAGTCGTGTGCGACTGGAGCATCTCCAGCCATGAGAACTGCAAGGCATAATCGGTAACCAGTAGTCGTTTTTCACTTACGTTTATGCTCAGTCACTTTTTCTTAGGCACCTGCCCCAACCCATGCTGTTAGCCTGGTACAATTCACATATTAATTTTTTTCTCATGTATATGTGTATGTGGTGTATGTGCATGTATATCTTTAGGCATACATGTGTGTAGGTGCACATGCACATGTGTGTGCATGCTTATGGAGGTCCGAGGTTGATATAGAGAATCTTCTTTAATCATGTTCCACTTTTTCATTGAGGCAGAGTCTCTCAATTAAACCCAGAGATCACCAATATGACTACTGTGAATAACGAACTTGTTCTGGGGATCCCTGAGTGCTGGTTCCTCTTCTGAGTGTTTGAATTACAGACTGGCTGCCACACCAGCTGGCATTTGCACGGGCTCTGGGAATTTGAACTCTGATACTTATGTTGGCATATAAGCACTGAGTCTTCTACCCAGCCCCTCACACATTATTTTTCTCATGTCTTGTCAAGTGGGTGGACTAATATACGGTCAGGAGACTTGTCCTAGGGGACCCAGATGGTGGTTAGGTATTAGTTAAGTTTCTGGATGGTTTGAACGAAGACTTTGGAAAGATGCTTAACTGACTAATGCCTGTTTCCTTATTTCCCGTCAGTAAAGCAGAGATTGGTATAGGACTTAGAGCATAGGTTGAAAAAATTGACTGAGAAAAAATGTGTACAAGGGCTTGTCAGAATGTGGCCTGCAGTAAATGCTTACTGTGTTTAGATGACCCATGATTGTGGGCTGAGTTTGTTGCTGTTATCCTAAGTGCTCTGCTCTAAATCCCTGCCTGCTTCTCACTGCCTAGAACTAGCAGGTAGGTATCAAAGAGTGATGTGTGTGAGAAGGTGTTACTGAAGAAGAGTTCTCAGGGAAATAAATTAAGAACTGGGTCCTCTCTTGCCCTGTTTGTATGTTGAGATCCTGACCTCTAAAGCAATGCTATTCTCATTGCTGTGACAAAATATCTGATAAAAGCAGCTTAAAAAGGGAAAAGTTTGGGGCTGGAAAGATGACTCATCAGTTAAAGAATACTTGGTGCCTTTGAAGGGGACCTTGGCTTGGTTCCCAGCACCCACATGGTGACTATAGTTCCAGGGGATTTGATTTGATGCTCTTTTCTGGTCTCTTTTCTAGTCTCTGCCGGCATTGCATGCATGTCGTGCACATACATAGAAGCAGGCAAGCATGCATACAAATAGAATACAAAGGAATACAAAAAAGAGGGAAGGGTTTACTTTGGCTCACCGTTTAAGAAGGGGTGCGGTCCATCATGGTGGGGAAGGCACAGTGCAGGAGCATGAGGCAGCTGGGCATGTTGCATTGGCAGCCAGTAAGCAGAGAGATGAAGCAGAGAGAGATGCTGGTGCTCAGCTCAATGTCTTCTTTTTATTTAGTCCAGGACCCCAGCCCATGGCATGGTGCCAGCCACATTCAGGGTGAGTCTTCATCTCAATTAAACATTTAGGAAATATTTTCATAGACACATTTAGATGTACGTATCCTTGATAATTCCAAATTCAGTCAAGTTGACAATGAATATTGACCATCATAGAGGAGGTGGAGTTGGGGGTGTGTGGGATAAAGTCATGAAGGCAGATCCCTCAGGAAGGAGATTAGTGTCCTTGCAAAAGGGATCCAATATAGACTTCCTGCCTCTCCTACTATATGGAGACATAGCGAGGAGAGAAAAGGGTATCTACAGACCAGGAAATGGGCCCTTACCAGACACTTAAAAGTTCAGTTACCAGATCTTAACTTCCCTGACTGTAGGCAATGCACTAGTGCTGTTATAAGTCTCACAGTCTTCAGCATGTTGTCATAGCAACATGACATGACGCAGTGGGGAGAAGAGAGTCCAGGTGCTGAGACTTGAAAATCTTGAGGGGCCAGTGTACTGTCCGCTGGGGTTCCTCATGCCCATTGCTCTGGTGGGAAGGGGCTGTGGTTGATCTAACACTTGCTTTGCTGTGCTCCTGAGACACTCGGGGCTGCTGTCTCTAGGCTCTGAGTCAGGATGTGGTGCTATTTCTCCCACTCTGAGTCAGTGTAGGGGAAGAAACCTCTTTTGCCTTGTTGAGTTGCTCTCCTCCTATTCGTGTGTGTGTGTGTGTGTGTGTGTGTGTGTGTGTGTGTGTATGTGTATGTGTGTATGCCTGCACAGGTGCACATGTGTGCAAGTGTACGTGGAGGCCAGAGGACAGCCTCAGCCATTGTTCTTCAGGTACTGTCCACCTTCTCTTTGAGAACCTGTCAAACAGATCATTGTAGGAATGACTTAAAATATGGACAGAATCTGGACTAATGATTTTCACTTAACCTTGAACCAGAAAGGTACTGTTTATAATGAAAGCAAATTCTCTGAGTCAAGTGCTCTTGTAACCTGGGCACCTGATCTTGATCCCTCCAGACTCACTTTGCCCTCTACCCAAGACAGTGAATGAATGTGGGTGTGATTGAATTAATGTCAAAACACTGGAAGCACAGTATTCATGTTCCCATCCTCATGGGAAGCAGTGAGAATTGGGAAGAATGCTTGACATTGTGTGCATGAGATATTTTAGGCCTAGGAATCAAAGGGCAAGATTCGTGCTAAGAAAAGGGTGCTTCCAAGCCCAGTTGATGCTGGAGAAATGATTTTGAATAAAAGGATGGGCGAGACCTGGCTCCAGAGCACCATTTCATGAGAGATCTGAAGGAACACATTCTCAAAGTTTGGGTTCAGTCTTGGCTTTAAATGCTAAGAGTCAGGCTGATGCTGAATCAGGTATAGTTGTAATGTGGCTTAGAAATGCCACAGGTCATTGAGCCCTGGGGATCTGCTTGTCTCTACCTCACTAGCACCAGGAATACAGGTGTGCACTACCACACTGGATTTTGTTTTTTACATGGGTTCCAGGGAGAACTCAGGTCCTCATGCTTGCATGAAAAGCACTTTATCTTGAGCTGTTTCCCCAGCTCCTGGCTGCTTTCCTGTTCTTGGCCACTCTTAGCACCACCGTATTTATTTAATCCTAAACTTGAGTTTCTCTGTCATAGCCAATGCTCTCTGGGAAACAGATGGCTCATGAGAGCACTGATGGCCACAGGGTCTGCCAAGTTGCTCAGGGAGCATGGTGCCTATCGCTGGCTGGCCAGGACTTCAGGCCACCCTGTGGCCACATGGACATTTGGCTGCCCACAGCCACCTTCCTGTCCCTTTTTTCCCTTAGTCCTTCCCATCCAAGACCCAACTGAGCTTCTGCTTTTCCTCCCCCATCTCCTCTTCTGCATGTGTAGATGCATGTATGTGTGGGTGGCCATGTGTGTGAGGATGCATGTGCATGTGTATGGGCATGCATGTGGAGGCCTTCTCTTTTCCTTTCCTCTCTTCCTTTTCCGCCCCCATCCTTACTTTTTTCTTCTGCTCACTGAAGCTCAGGCAACTTCCTACCCCAAAGACCTAATTCTTAGGTATACACGCCATTGCCTCTCCTGGTGACCAGTGCACCCCAGGGAACTGAAGAGTCCAGGGATTTTCTATGTCATTTTGCTGCTTGTGAAGTTACACTGACATTTGTTCTATGTTCATTAGTCTTCAGAGAAACCCAGGACATAGACTTAAGCACTTTTGGCCCTACTCTTCTCTCTCTCTCTCTCTCTCTCTCTCTCTTTATCTATCTATCTATCTATCTATCTATCTATCATCTATCATCAGTCATCTACCTATCTATCTATCTATCTAGCTATCTATCTATCTATCTATCTATCTCTCTATCATCTATCTATCTATCTATCATCTATCATCAGTCATCTACCTATCTATCTATCTATCTAGCTATCTATCTATCTATCTATCTATCTCTCTATCATCTATCTATCTATCTATCATCTATCATCAGTCATCTACCTATCTATCTATCTATCTAGCTATCTATCTATCTATCTATCTATCTCTCTATCATCTATCTATCTATCTATCATCTATCATCAGTCATCTACCTATCTATCTATCTATCTAGCTATCTATCTATCTATCTATCTATCTCTCTATCATCTATCTATCTATCTATCATCTATCATCAGTCATCTACCTATCTATCTATCTATCTAGCTATCTATCTATCTATCTATCTATCTCTCTATCATCTATCTATCTATCTATCATCTATCATCAGTCATCTACCTATCTATCTATCTATCTAGCTATCTATCTATCTATCTATCTATCTCTCTATCATCTATCTATCTATCTATCATCTATCATCAGTCATCTACCTATCTATCTATCTATCTAGCTATCTATCTATCTATCTATCTATCTCTCTATCATCTATCTATCTATCTATCATCTATCATCAGTCATCTACCTATCTATCTATCTATCTAGCTATCTATCTATCTATCTATCTATCTCTCTATCATCTATCTATCTATCTATCATCTATCATCAGTCATCTACCTATCTATCTATCTATCTAGCTATCTATCTATCTATCTATCTATCTCTCTATCATCTATCTATCTATCTATCATCTATCATCAGTCATCTACCTATCTATCTATCTATCTAGCTATCTATCTATCTATCTATCTATCTCTCTATCATCTATCTATCTATCTATCATCTATCATCAGTCATCTACCTATCTATCTATCTATCTAGCTATCTATCTATCTATCTATCTATCTCTCTATCATCTATCTATCTATCTATCATCTATCATCAGTCATCTACCTATCTATCTATCTATCTAGCTATCTATCTATCTATCTATCTATCTCTCTATCATCTATCTATCTATCATCTACCTATCATCTATCTATCTATCTATCTATTCATCTATCTCTCTGTCATCTATCTATCTATCTATCATCTGTCATCTCTATCATCTATCATCTGTCATCTACCTATCTATCTATCTATCTATCATCTACCTATCATCTATATCTATCTATCTATCTGTCTGTCTGTCTATCTATCTATCTATCTATCATCTATCTATCTATCTATCTATCTATCATCTATCATCTGTCATCTACCTATCTATCTATCTATCATCTACCTATCATCTATATCTATCTATCTGTCTGTCTGTCTGTCTGTCTATCTATCTATCTATCATCTGTCATCTACCTCTCATCTATCTATCTATCTATCTATCAATCATCTACCTATCATCTATATCTATCTATCTGTCTGTCTGATCTATCTATCTATCTATCTATCTATCTATCATCTATCTATCTATCTATCT
>NW_008357033.1:2711205-2732463 GCF_000622305.1 Nannospalax galili | reverse complement strand
CACCTCATTTATCTATCTATCTATCTATCTATCTATCTATCTATCTATCTATCTATCTATCTATCTATCATCTATCTATGTTCTATCTATATCTGTCTATCTATCCTCCTTCTATCAATCATTTATCTATCTCTATCATCTATCATCTATCTATCTATCTATCATCTACCTATCATCTATCTGTCTATCCCTTCTATCATCTATCTATCTCATCTATCTATCTCAGGTATCTGTCATCTAGCTATCATCATCCATCTATCTATCTATCTATCTATCTATCTATCTATCTATCTATCTATCTTTCTATCTATGTATATATCTTTGTATCTATCTACCTATCTTTCCATTAATCCATCCATTATCTATCTATCTATCTATCTATCTATCTATCTATCTATCTCTCTATCATCTATCTATCTATCATCTATCTATCTATCATCTATCAATCATCTATCTATCATCTATCTATCTATCATCTAATCTATATGCCTCACCTAGGGGTGAGGAAGCTCCCAGAGTACCCCATTCTCTCAGGCACCTCCATCTCCAGTGGAGGTGAGCTACATTCATGGAGTGATTGTTTTACTTGATGCTGAGGAATTAGGAAATTTCAAAGCCCTTGTTGGCAGGCCTGGGTACCACTTCTTAAGGCATCTTTGAAATGCAAACTCATTCTCTCAGTGGAGTCTGGGCATTTCAGCCTTGAGGATAAATGCTTCAAACAGCAGCAGACCCACTTGAGTTCAAAGCCTGCTTTGTGGACACATTCATTATATTGATTGCTGACTGGCTGTTTGCCTTTGCGGCCACCCTCCCTTGTTTGCTGCTGTTTTCTTTTGCCACCGTCACAGCAACCTGGATTCTGTCTAGAAATAAACTCTCATTCAACATACCAGCAATGCTATGTGGGAGGGGACTGGAAGCCTGACCGCTTCTGCTTCTGTTGGGAGTGAGCTGAGGATGAGTTTGCAAGGCAAGGCTGTGATTCCAAGTCCATTCCTTTTGGTGGATTTAAGAATACCTGTGGGATCAGGAACTCTGATTATTTACCCTGGACAGGAGCCAGTATCCAAACTGGCCAGATGTAGCCACATCTGCTTTGATAGATCCTGCTTGGGGCAGTTGATATCCGTGTTCCTCATGAGTGTGTGTAACCCACAGTTCTTCACAGATAGCTATGAATGTGGACCAACACGATATTGCAAACTTACTTAAAACATGAGATTTTTTTTTTGCAGTTTTTAGGACATGTGTGTAAATGTATGTATGTATGGGTGCACTTGTGTGCAGGTGTGCATGTACATGTGTATGCTTGCATTTGGAAGCCAGAGGACAACTCAGGTGTCATCCTCAGGAAATCTGCCCACCTCTTTTGAGAAAGGGTATCTCCTTGGCCTGGAGCTCACCAATCAGGGTAGACTGACTGGCCAGAGAGCCCCAGGGACCTGCCTATCTCTGGCTCCCAGGACTGGAATCTCAAGCACATACCACCATGCCTGGCATTTTATGAAGTTTCTGGAATTGAACTCAGGTCCTCATGCTTGTGAGGTAAGCACTTTACTGACTGAGCTTTCCTGGCAACCCTGACATTCCTTTTGAATTTTTCTTTAAAAAAAAAAAAAAACCTCAATCGCACAGTTCTCTAGCATGAACTTTATAAATGACGACTCTGTATCCAAGGTCAACAGGTTGGACATGCCTGCTCCTGAATTCCTATTGGGTATTGGGCGAACCTTTTTCCCTTCTTCATCTCAATATTTTTATCTGCAAAATGATAATAGCTATATATGGAACTCTTGAAATACACCAGGAATAGCGCTAAGTGCTTTGCAAGCATTATCCCTTCTAATCCTCATGGTGACCATGGTGGAGGCTTAGAGAGGGGAAGAGACAGCCAGTGTCAAGATCAAGAGCTGTCAGGGGCTGACCAAAGTTCAAGGCCAAACCTGGTAGGGAGATTGTGCTGTCTCAGAACAGCCATAAGGCATTGCTCAAACTTGATGTTTTGAGATGGATTTCACCATGGATCTTACTGGTGCGAGTACTTCCCAAGTTGTAGTAGAAAGTTCTAGACACAATATTTGCAGCATCAGTTAGTGACTATGAGCACAGACACTGCAGTCAGCTATCCTGTGTCAGATACTGTTCTTCTACCAATGAGCTGTGTGACCACTGACAGGTAACTTGACTTCTCTGTGCATCACTTCCTTGTCTATACAACATGGCTAGCAAAGGTACTATAAATTGAGCCTGCCTATTCAGGAAATCAGAAGACTGAAATGCTCCCATCAATTGTTTTATCACCAGTGTAGCACCACAATGAAGAAACTTATACCAGGGCAGTTTCTTTCATGCACAAAATTATTAAAAATGCATAAAGTTACATTGAGGGGGTTTGGCAGTTAAAAACACTGGCAGCTCTGAAAGAGGACCTGGATTCAGTTCCCAGCACCCACATGGCAGTTGACAGTCGTCTGTAACTCCAGTTCCAAGGGATCTGACTCCCTCCTCTGACATCTACAAGGCATTTCATATGTGGGTACACTTGGACACAAGCAGGAAAAACACTCACACACATTCAAAAATTACATTCACAGGGCTGAAGAGCTGGTCTAGCAGTTAAGAGCACTGGCTGCTCTTGCAGAAGACCCAGGTTCAGTTTCTAGCACCCACATGGTGCCTGACAACCATCTATAACTCCAGTTCCAGGGGATCCAACACCCTCTTTTGGCCTCTGCAGGCATTGCACACATGTGGTGCACTTTACATACATGCAGGCAAAACACATAAAATAAAAATAAATAAATAAACTAAATTAAAATTCCATTCAGGCTTCAGGAATGAAGCATACATGAATCATAAATGAGTTTCATTTTGGACTCTGGTCTCATCAGATAGCTCATTATGTAAATGCAAAGTCTGCAAATCTGGAAAAAAATTTGAAATCTGAAATAGTTCTGGTTCCAAAGTGTTTCAGATGAGGGATCTCCAACGTGCATCCCCTCATGGGATTAGCACAAGGATTGCAAGCATTCCTGCTTGTGAAGTATTTAGAGCAACACTGTGTGCTCAGCAAGTGTGTGCTTATTAAAATATTTGAATGCTTTGTGTAAATAAGTGTGTGGCTTCAATATCAGCATCTTGTGTTGTTTTGGGCTGGTGGGTGGCTCTTGGGCTCTCAAACCTTGAATGTGAAGGAAGGTTTTGGTTTTATTTTTTTTATATCTATAATATTTTAGTGTGTGTATGTGTGTGTGTATGTGTGTGTGTGTATGTGTGTGTGTATGTGCGTACATGTACAGGGCCTGCAGAGACCAGAAGAGAATGTCGGATTCCCTACAACTAGAGTTATAGGTGGTTGTGAGCTGCCTGATGTGGGGGCTGAGAGTTGAGCTCAGGTCCTATGGAAGAGCAGAAATGTTCTTACCTGATGAACCATTTCTCTAGCATGAGACTCTGGTTTTAATACCAAGTGGAATAATTAGTTGCTGCTGGCCTGGGAGAGAAGAGGGTGGGGAACTCACATTGTATGATTCACAGTGATCCTCTCTACTTAGCAATTAAAAAGAACAATTTCATGATTGTGAAAATTAAAACCTAAGGCATGCTTTTTTTGTCATAAGAATGGGCTTAGCTTGATTTTTAAAAGTAGCAAGTTAATTTAACTTTTGTAAAGAGCTGATTTTGCTGGGATTATACAATGGGTCAGTCTGTCAAGGTGGGCTTCCTCTGGGTGGTTTGGGCCCCCATTTTGGGGACAAGGTGCTCAGGAGTTGTTTGGTACAGGGCTGGAACTCACTACAGGCTCAAATTTGGTGATCTTGAAAGAACTTGGTAGAAGTCTCATTAGGAGACAGTAGGCAAAGAAATGCTTAGGTCTTTAAAGGTTTTGAAAACTGCCCCAAGCCAGAAAGATGCTTCCAGCATAATTAAGACATCAATTCTGTTTGAGCTACGTCCACAGAATCCTCACTTCCAAGTCCGTGCACCTTGGGTGTACCCCTTCTTGGTGGCTCCTAATCTGACTCAGATGCCTCCCAGTGACTTCTGGGCTGTTTTCTGACCAGTTGTCCTTGAGACTTGGCCCTGAGGACCCAAGTCCTCCTAGTACTTCTTTTCCTGTCCCTTCCTGCCCATGGCTGGTTGAGGTACTGCCAGGTTTGCAGTCAATTAGATGTGATGATTGCCTTATATTTGGTAACTAAGCATGGCTTAGTTTTATTATGGCAAAATAAAACTGTGTAGCATAAAGACTCAAGACCTATTGTCTGGTGAAAAATAGAGGAGAATGTTACTTGGTGGAGCAGGTAAAATCATCAGAAAGGATTAAAAAGATGCTCATAGTGACTGTTTAACGTGCTGTGCTGGGCACACCTATATTCGATGACTATTCCATCCAGTAAGGAATTACATCCATTTTGTAGACAAAGAAACTGAGGCTCAAAGGATCTGAGACTTGACCTTTTTGCACCTACAATGTATCTTCTATGTACCGAACACCAGGATGCCATTCATGGAGATTTTCGAGGCTCTGTATTACTTTATTTTTTTCCTTTTTATTTAATTAAAATTCACTGAGAAATTCCTGAGACAGTAGCAGATTGTGATGTGGCTTGTGTAGATCTTGGAGGTAGTGGAGCAGATGACAGTGTCAGGGAGTGTAAATGTAGCCAGGGTGTAATTGTGAAAACTTTGCCTTGGTGTCTGCCAGCTTGACCCATGTCTCAAAGCCTCCATAACTTCCCTAACAGTACCATCAACTGGGGACTTTGTGTTCAAACACATGGTCCTGTGTGGGACATCTTACATTCAAATATAACAGGCACCAAAAATGGCACCAGGCTCATTTTGGGAGTCTGTCTAGTACTTCTCATGATGGTCATCACAACCTTGGCAAAGCCTAGTGGGATTGATCCCCAAATAAAAATTTGGTCTCTCTTTGTGCGGCCATGAACTTTAAACCATGAATACTTTTACACAGTCCCTTCTCTGAGGGAGGAGGTCCTTCAGCTAGGAAGATAGATACAGAAGCCAAGAGATAAGCTTAGGGCAGAGTCTTGTTTTCTGAGGGGAGATGGGTAGAGCAGAAAGCTCTATGGGAACCAGCATTGAGAAGTGATGTCCTCTCAGAGAGATTCTGCAAACCCATGTATATGAACACCCTATATACTGTGGCTGCTTTCTTTATTTTTATTACTCACTGCCTTAGAAAGCTTTCAAGGGGGAAACCGAGGCAGAGAGGAGGCTGGTGTTGGTCAGTGGTAGAGGTTTGGACTGAGTCCCAGCCTTTGTCCTCTGTTGGACTCTGACTGTCTCCCAGCTTACCTGTCCCCATGTAACCTGAGAAGGCTGTCTGCAAGTGGTCCATGGAGTGGGTGGGTGGATGGGTGGATTGGCCATGACTCTTTCCTTCTCTGTGGTGCATGCCATGGCACATCTCCTGATGAAGCCCTGCAAAATCTGGAGGCTTGTGCTCAGGCCTTGATGAAAGATGCCAATCAGCCTCCACAGGGGCTGGATGACTGTTCATGTTCCTGTGAACCAGTTGAAAAGAATGCCTGGGCCAATAGTACGACCAAAAGTGGGCTTCAGAATCACCTCCCCTTTCTTTGTTCTTCTGAATCAAACAAATCTGGTGCATTTCTTTCCCTGCTTTCACCCCCAGGGTGAGATATTCTCCCTGGTTTAGGTTGGGAGAGCCCCAGCCCACTCCTGGGGTTATAAGAGAAGACCCAGGAAATGTGGGAAAGCTTGTCTCAGTCTCCCTGGATCCATCGTGGGGGTAGGAAGGCTGGTTTTCTTCTGGGGCCTCTTTTGAGATTTGGGGTGCTGTGGAGTTTGGTCTGATCCCTTATCTTCACTTGCTACTTTCTAGATGGTCCTGCTGCCAAAGAGGAAGGGCCAGGGATACCCCTCCTTCCTCCTTTACTGGGGTACCTGGACCCTCTCCAGGGCCAGGTTTCTGTTCTCCCATTTGCTCTCTGGGATCCCCTTTGTTATGTGTATACTACAGCTCCAGAAGCAATCACTTTTGAGCAGAAGGATATCACACTTCCAGGACAAAAAGCCTGGTGTATGGTAAGGGAAAGCATGCATCTCCTTTTGTTATAATCACAGGTAAGATAATAATCACACATATTCATTTTCTCCTGGTGTGACATACATGTGTTATTTTACTCAGCTTCATACTGTCCTGTGAAGGAGATGCAGTTAAGTCATCTCATTTTACATTCAGGGAGACTGAAGTGTGGTTAGGTGACGTTTATACGTAAGGTCAATGGTGGCTCTGACCTTACACCCAGGCAGACTGACATGGGACTTTTATACTTAGCCACTGTATGGACCTCTGGGCCCATGTAGAACCATGGGAGGTGACTGTGCCCACTGACCTTACTGTGCTGGTGAGTCTCTGTGGTTTAATACTGCATTCACTCAGCGTGCAACCCAGGGGAGCCTGTACCTGATAAAGATGCTAATGAGTGTTCTAGGGAGAGAGTCCTGCACAGGAGAGTGTGTGAGGCCCAGGTCTGGGAGATGGAGGTATCCTCACCTTCTAGATTGATGCAATGGCATCTTGAAGCAGTTGTCAATCTGTGTCCATTGTTTCCACACTTTCATGATGTTGTTTCATAGCTCCTCCCTCTGAGGGGTGGAACCTGCCTCTTGGGTCCATGTTTATGCCAGGCTGAATGTCAGTGCACAAGTGCATTGAGTCTAGAAGAATCTTCTGGCTCAAGTTTCTCGTCAGTCCTTAGAACCAAGGACTCATGCTGCTCGTTACTACACGCACCAATAAGTAGAGACAGGGATTAAATTTTTTAAAAAAAATATATATTTTCATTTTATAATCTTATTTATTTTCATTTTATGTATATGAGAGTTTAACCTCCATGTATGTAGATGCACCACATTATGCATTGCCACAGAGGTCAGAAGAGGGCATTGGATCCCTGGAACTGTTAGCTGTCATGTGGGTGCTGGGGACCCAACCCAGGTCTTAACTGCTGAGCCATCTACCCAGCCCCAGGAATTGAATCTTTAAATTGCACTTTATTTAGAAAGCCTGCAATCTGAGAAGGTAATGGGTCAATACCCTAAAAACGAGCTGCTGTTTCTCATCTCCAGCTTTCCAAGGCAGTCAGTCATTTTAGAGCACAGTTTTGCCCTTCTGGAGAGGTGATCAGACACTGGTATCTGCACCTCTTGTCATTACCCCCTGCTGCCATCCCTCATTCTGTGGCTGACTGTACTGAGGTATTCCTTAGAATGGAGAGACCAGTTAGATCCCTGTACTCTTTCTGACATTCTGGGCTGAAAGTTAACTCAGAGTAAGCACGCCACTCACAGTGCTGTGTGAATCAGTTCTCTAGAGGAACAGAACCAATAGAGTGAGTGTATTCAAAGGGGATTTATTAGATTGGCTTACAGGATATAGGGTGGGCAGTCCAACCATGGCTGTCTCATGCCAGAGAGGTCAGGAACCCAGTAGTTTCTTAGTCCACAAGGCTGGATGTTTCGGCAGTCCCAATCTGGCACGGAAGGCCTGGAGGATTTCTGGAGAGCTGCTGGTCTCCATTTCAGAAATCTGAAATGGGTCAGTGAACGAATGCAGTAGCATCAAAGTAGATGACCTTGCTAGCAAGAATGAAGGCCAGCAGGCAAAAAGCAAAAAACTTTCTCCTTCCATTACTTTTATCTGTATTGCCACTGAAATGGGTCACCCACATGTAGGGTGGGTCTTCCTACTCCAAACAATCTGATCAAGAAAATTCCTCCCAGGAGTGCCCAGTAGCCAACTGTTTTGTAGATTACAAATCCAGCCAAGTTGACAACCATGACAAACCACCCCAAGAGTGCACATTGTAAACTGTTAACATGTAGGCACAGAGTCCTGTTCCTGTCCATTCTCCCATCCCCAATCACATACATAGACATCATTTCCAGCCACTAAGTCTTGTGGTAGTTTGTTATGCTACAAAATCTCTCTGGTACACTTAGCTCATCTCTTTATCCCACAGCTGGGCCAGCTGAGTGAGAGTTCCCCCAAGAGGCCTCTGAACAGGTGTGTATCACATTATGTGCACTGATTGTTGCTCTGTTTCTGGACATCTCAGGGACAGCCGAGTCTCTTACCTTCTGCAATGGCTGGAGTCTGGTCTCAGTCATTCCTTGATGGATCCTGGCTGTGGTTCCTTCTGCCTTTAGGGGTGTGAAGCTGAAAGCTTCACTGCTCCCACGCATCTCTGACCCTGAGGCATCACTAGGCTGGTGTGTGTTTGGGGGGGGTTGTCTCTTCTACACTGAGTTTGGACAGTTTATTCCTTACCTCTGCAGTGATACCAAATGATGACATAGATTTAAAAAAAGAAACAACTATTACCATAGAAGGAAAGACCATAAGCCAGTGAGTGCTGCAATAAGAAAAATCCTTTACTGACAAAGAAGCAAAAATAGCTTTACAATAAAATTCAAGTTTGGAAAAGCAATAACCAAGTTTTCAAACAAATTAGAGTTTGCATCCTAAAGCTAGAGGATTTGTTAAGCTTTTTGTCGATGCATACAAAATTGTACCACTTTTGGCTTTTCTGCTAAAGGTAGGAAAAGGTCTGGTTGGTTGGTGGACTTCAGAGCTCTATAAAATATATTCATTTGCCCACCGAGTGTTCAATAAGTGTTTGCTGAGACAGCTCCTCTGCTTATCCTGGGAGTAGGGACTGGAAGCAAACAGTCACATCTGTTCTGGTCCCCCTTCTTCCCGGCAGGAGCTGCTCTGAAATTGGAAGAAGGATGCACCCCTCTGAGAGAGGAGGGGAAGAAGGTGAAGACAGAGAGCAGCAAGGCGACTGGGAGCTGACTGCTGGAGTTCTGGAAACCAGTCTGTGGGGATGTCACCTATACTCCATCCGGACAGGTGCCAATGACCTTCCTCCATCATGCTCGGGGCAGCCCTGTTAGGGGCCAAAAAAACCAAGAGTGAAGCGCCTTCTGCCTGTAGCGTCTCTCCTGCGCCCTCTACTGGCAAATGCAGCACAAGCCAGCTTCGGATCAGAACTCTTCATAGGGCAGGCGACAGGGGGAACCGGAGCTACCCGAAAAAGAATAAAATGCTCATTGGCGCATATTTGAACTATACTCTGAGCCACTTCTGTAGCGCCTTTTGTGGAACCGTTCTGACTCAGTAGACATGACATTGATGTTAACAGTGAATTCATAGATGAATGAATGGATGCATGGATGAACAAATGATTTTTTTTCTTTCTGGCAGCTATTTTAGAGAATGCAATTTCCTCTGGTTTAAATTTTATCTACACAGTCCCCAATGATAGTTTTTACTCTGCACCCCATCTTCCCACTAAAATTAAACCTAATGGAGTTATCCCATTACATCTTCTCAACTCTCACACAATTGATCGATTTGATAAAAATCCATTAAAGAGTAGAGTAATTTGGTGGAAAAAATTAATTAAACTAGTTAGAATTGATCAGGTGTTGATTAAATCCCCCAGTTGAATGTTGATCTGATAGCCATGAAAATACAAGATCAGTATCAGGTTTATGCTGGATGTTTTAACCAGAAGACTGCTGGTTCACAAG
Organism: Nannospalax galili; assembly: GCF_000622305.1. NCBI lineage: Eukaryota > Metazoa > Chordata > Mammalia > Rodentia > Spalacidae > Nannospalax > Nannospalax galili. The sequence continues at coordinate 2,722,869 of NW_008357033.1, read as the reverse complement.
CTGGTGCTGTAGAATTGTTGCACTGAAGGCTACCGGCGTGAATGCCATGGAAATGAGATGGGATTTTGACTTCAGTATCAAATGTCCAGATGCAATGTGGTAGTTCACGGTAGCCAAGGACCAAATAACACTGAGGACTGGCAGACAAGCGGTCAGGTTGGCTTTGAGTAACCGGCATAGGGCAGAGTAGCTGACACAGTACATAGACACTTAGCCTTTCTGGAATTCCTTCTCCTGTTGAATGTAAGATGACCACAGACTGTGCTAAGCTCCTGTGGCCAGAGGAAGAGGAAAGAGAAGGGGAAGAAACACTGTGGCACGAGAAAGTGCCACATAGAGTTGAGATTTTATGTTTAATTATGTGTACGTGTGGGTCTGTGTGAGGGCTTGTGCACATGAGGGCAGGTGCCCACAGAGACCAGGCATGTTGGATCCCCCTGGAGGTGGAGTTACAGGTAGTAGTCTTCTACCAGACTTGGGTGCTGGGAACCAAATAGGTCTTCAGGCTTTTTGTGCTGGATAGCTTTAGTGTCAACTTGACACACCTGGGTTGAGGGACCCTCAATTGGGGAATTGCCTCCACTGTCCTGGCCTGTGGGCATGCCCGTGGGGCATCTTCTTGATTGTTGAGTGATGTGGGAGGGCCCAGCCCACTGTGGGTGGTGCCACCCCTGGGCAGGTGGGCCTGTGTTGCATAACAAAGCAGGCTGAGCAGGGGCCAGGGGAGCAAGCCAGTAAGCAGAGTTCCTCCATGGCCTGTGCTCCAGCTCCTGCTTCCAGGTTCCTGCCCCGAGTTCCTACCTTGGGCTCCCTGATGAACTGGGACCTGGGAGATTGAAGCTGAATAAACCCTTTCCTCCCCAAGTTGGTATTAGTCAGAGTGTTTTGTCACAGCAATGGAGAAACAAATTAGAACACTTTTCTTAATAGTTCTTTAGCATTTAGGGTTGCTTCAATAGTTAAGTTAGGTTTTTTCATGATAAAGCATTTACTTTATAATATTAAATGAAGAAAGCAAGGTAGGGCAGAACCTAGGAGACTAGGTATTGGTTTTAGGGTTATATACATGAGGTCTCCATCAGTATCCCCGTTCTTCACTCACCTATTACGCCCTTGTGCCTGGGATCCTTTCTCCTCCTCCATGACTTTGACTTACCTCATGGAGTTGATCCTTAGTTCCTGAGGGGAATGCCCTCTGACCCCCTAACTTGGTAACTCTCCACTTCCTCTTCTCAGATACCACATCTCTCCTCTACAGTCTGATCACTGTAGAGATTTTTGCATCTAATTATGATTATTTGATTAATGTCTATGTCTCTGAGTAGGCCATAAATTCCAAGATGACAGGGAGCCCACAGTGGTGTGTTCAGCAGGTGTTCAATGTCTGTTGAGTGAATGACTGAGTCACACATGTCATCTGTTACTAAAACCTAGTGGATTTTGATGTACTGATTGAATATAGAAAGAAATGGTGGTACTTGACCTGCTGAGGTAGAGACAGGACCCAATGAAAGCCATGTCCTTCAGACAGGACACAGTGGTAGTTGTATTGTTATAACCAATGCAAGTCTCAGAGAAATGCCACACAGTGATGGTTGAATTAAGCATCCACCTTGTAGCCAGTGGTTGAGAGCAGGCTAATGCCAAAAAGAACTCTCGACTCTGAGGAGGGGCAGGGTAGGGTAGGTTTTACAAAGGCAAAAACTACAATTATATTGTACCAGGGGAAGGCCAGAGAACAAAATTTTCAGTTAGACACTTTTCAAGAATGAATTTTCTTCCTGGTACTATGGAGACAAGGAACTTCCTGGAACTGCAGGGGCGGCAGGATAAGAGCATTCTGCCCCACAGATTGTGGCTATTCAGGGTGTGGGTGTGGATGGGCAAAGCGCAGGGTGAAGCAAAAATGGCTTGTCAGTTAGAACAAAATGGAGTCACTTTGGTCAATTCAGTGTTTTACCAGAGAATCCAGCCAAGTACTCACATCCAGCATCTGCATCCAGCATGATTTCTGTGTGGAGCTAAGAGTTCAGCCAGCGTTGAAGAACAAACACTGGCACCAAATCGTCTGGAGTTTGGTCTCTAAAACGTATAAGCTCAGTAAGCTTGGCGATGTCTGAGCCCATTGGGGAGGCAGAGCTGTACAGCAGGGTAAGAACAAGCTCTGTGGTGGAGGGGACAGCTGTCCTGGTGCCACACCTCCATTTCCTAGATGGATGACAAGACAGGTAACATCACCATCCTCACATCTGCCGATGTGCAAAACTGCAAGAGGTATCAGAAGCTCACAATCACTTCAAGTCTTTTTTGTTCTTCATGTTTTGACAGCTTCAAAGCATACACTGTGGTTCTATACACCTCCCTCATTACCCTCTGGTGTCCCCCTTCCCTCTGAACCCCTTCTCTCTTAGTCCTCCAGTGGTTACACCGTTAGAGAAAACGGTAGCTCCTCCTCCAGTAACCATTGAGTCATTAGCTCCACTGGAAGGGGTGGGGCCTCTTGTGCGCATGGTGGAAAGTCGGAGGACCCTGTCTTGTGCAGGTGTCCCTAGCTGCTTCTGTGTGCCTGGCTGCTACAGCCGTGTCATGTCTGAGGGGTAATATTTTAGGACAGTCTTATCCATCCTCTTTAAATTGTTTTGCCCGTTCTTCTGTTATGTTCCCTGGGTCTTGGTACGTAAGTGGGGAGAGATATTAAAACACAGGTGGTATGAAACGGGGGTGGGGATGCTAGGTGTGAAAAGTATTTCAAGTCTTAAATGAGAAAGTTTACTCACAAGACTTTTCATCATGCAACACATATTAGATTCCCCAATATTTTCCACAGTCCTTAGTCATCTCCGAGCCTCCAAGACATGAGAATAACATTAAATATTTCAGAATCATAAGGTCATGTACCTCCAACACTTTAACGTGAGGTGCAAGATACTTTCTTGATCCTTGATGCTGAAACGAAAAAAAAAAAAAAAAAAAAAAAAAATTGCAGAATCAGCATTAGCCACCAGGTGGCACTGTGGCGACAGTTTTGATTTTAGGATTCAACTTAACAAACCAGCACCTTTGTGTGAGTCTTGAGGTGAGGAAAGTGGGTTGATTGCATTTGCTAGGGGAGCCTTGCTGTATAATGGAATGACGTCTGTTGTAAATGGTATTTTGGTGTCCAGGGTCTTACTCGGGGGAATCAGAAAGGAAAAAATTTTAAAACATCTTCTTAGACTTTTATTTCGGAACAAGAACCCCCAAAATGGAGTAAATGAGAGAGAAAAGTTTTCTTTGCTTTATTACAACAGTCTTATTAGAATTTATAACTTTTTCTTCTTGAATATTGATTTTTATTTCACCAAGTACTCTGGAAACTTCTGCCTATGGCTTTGGTTTTTCTTCCTTTCTTTTTTAAAGAAGCGATTTCTAGTAAGGATGATATTTACGAGTTTGGACTATCAGTATTTCTCAGCTGGACCGCAAGCTATTCTGATAGAGAAGACAAAGCTACTTATAATCAAGGGAGTGGGAGACACATTATCAACTAGTAAAACAGCGAACAAATAAATTATTTCGACTGGCATTGGAGCAAAGCATGGCTCAGATCCTTGTGTTGGGCCCTACTTTGCAGAGAGTCCTGAGCAAAGGCCTTTCTAAGCTGGAGGGGTTTGACCAACAGCCTGCATGGTTGAAAGGATATTTTCAGTGTCCCACTGCCCCAAGGTGGAAACAAGGTTGTCAGACTGAATCCTGCTCAAGCTTTCTATTATTGAACAGATTTAAAAGCCTGTGGTGACCACTTTGTCAACATCAAGCACCTGGAAAAAGGCTCCTCCAAACCTGAGGTTTCTTTGGATCCTCTTGGCATCCAAAGTGAGGGCAACTGAGGCTGAGCACTGGTGTGCAAGGTGGTCTTTCATTCCTACACTGAGCACCCTGAAGTTTATTGTTCTCCTCCACATGGCTTTTTTCCTCTCTCTCTCCGCAGGTATTATACTTCTCACAGCAGAAAAGACTTTGAGTATTGCCACTCCTCAGTCTTGGACGCTAACAGCTTCCATGAGATCGGGGTAGAAGCTGTGAGTCTGCTGAATGCCTAGACCCAAATCAGGATGTCTTCACTCCTACCCTACGTACCAGTCAAAGAGGACAGTCGTGTTTCCTTTTCAAAGGAGAAGTAAATGGAAAACAATGAGGGCTGGCTATGATCAAAATATAATTTATGTAAGTGTGAAAATATCATGATAATGGGGCTGTAGAGATGGCTCAGCGGTTAAGAGCACTGACTGCTCTAGCAGAGGATCTGGATTCAATTCCTAGCACCCACATGGCGGCTACAAACCATCCTTAACTCCAGTTCCAGGGGACTCCAATGCCCTCTTCTGACCTCTGCGGCATTGAATGACATGGGTGCACTCACACACATGCAGGCAATACATTCATACACATAAAATAAAAATAATAGATAAAATATTTTAAGAAAATATCATGATAAAACCTGTTGTGTATAATTAATATATGTGGACATGAGACAAACAAAATAAATAGATATCCCCCTTTGCTGGAAGGAACATTCAAGAATTTGTAGCCATTATCAGTTCACAATAGATCCTTGAAACATTCTCAGACTTCTTCACTCCTGATTGGGAACCTGACTTCTACTTCCCAGCATCATAGATCTGGTCACACTATAGTTTATTATCAGCCACCAGCCTTGGGGGATACTTTCTTGGGATTCATAGCCATACATAATCAGGTCTGCTCTACACAGCACCCTCTCTGTTACTACTTGTCAAGGGCATTGTCCACAGCCCTGAAGGCAGCATGCCTGACACTTCTTAGATTTTAACTGTGAATACATCTCTTGAAATTAGAATGGAATACACACAGCAGACGTCAGCTTGTGTATATGTTTGTGTGTGTGTGTTTGATTTTTCTGATGTAGAACATTGCTGGGATAATTTTAGAAAAACAGAGCAAGAGGAAATAATTTATTGAAATGTAAGTATTATAAACACAAGATAGAAATGGTCCAAAGAACAACTATAACATTTTACCAGTCAACACATGATGTGGCTGGAGGAAGTTCTGATGTGTGAAGTTCAGGGAGGAAGTGTTTATTTTTGTCTCATGGTTTCAAGTTACTGTTCACTGTGGCAGGAAAATCATGAAAACCAGGTCTGTGGCAGCAGAGCATGTGGCTTTGCTTGTTCACATCTTGGTGGATCAGAAAACTGACAGCAGGAACAGAAGTGGGACTGGGCTATAACCTTCAAAGGTATCTTCCCAGTGACCCACCTTGACAAGCTCTAGCCACACCTCTCATCCCAAAGATTCCACAGCCCCCACCCCAAAACAGCACCTCCGTCTGGAGACCAAGTATTCAAACACATGAGCTTGTGGGAGACATTTCACATTCTAACCATAACACAGTGCTTCTTCTCTACTGTGTCTTAGAGAAAAGAAGGAAAGGGAGATATGTTTTCCATTTCTGTCCACTTGGGCCTTGGGAGGAAGGACAGACACCTGTGGGAACTTGAAATTTGCTCTAATCATCAGGATTTTGGAGAGAGAAGTAGTGGGTAAGGATGAAGCAAGCAGACTCAATTGATAAAGCACATATGCTTTTGATTGACACGTGCCCCCAGTGCAAGGCGTGCCTAATGATGGTAGCTGGCTTTCCTCAGGAGGCAATTCAGTTCACAAATGCTGTTTAATGATGATGTCTGTGATATTAAGGTAAAACTGAACTTGAATAATGACGAATGGAGTATACATTCACATAGGTTCCAAGGCTGCTTGTTTATTTCTGTTGACATCCCAAATGGACATGACAGCACACTCCATCTTGCCCCTCCTCTTAGATGTTAGGTGGGACTTTCATGAGCCTCTCATTGTTCTCTTGGTCCATCTTGGGCAGTTTATTATTCACTATTATGGGATGCAGGCTTCTGATGGATGAATTCACCTAGATGAAGATGTTTACTGAAGCTGTGGCAGTTGATTGGAAAAGGCAACTTATGGTCATGTTGTCAATAAGATGGGATGTGGCCAATTAAGTTCCACCCCTTAGAGGTTATCTCTAGATTCAAGCCAATTGTGTGAGTAAATAGGAAAACAAGGAAATGATTGTTGAATGAATTGTTTTTTGTGGGCTCTCCTGTTTTACATAAACAAGGGAGAAGGCATTCAGAGCTACTCTTCTGGCATGGAATCAGGTTTGGATTTTATCTTATCTCAGTATTGATCAGCCTACAGGTTCCCACAGAGGCGTCTATAATTTGGCCTGCTCCCCTATTCTTATTCACCAAGTTCTTGTTTTTAACAAATTACTCCAAAGATCTTGGCAGGGAACTTTGATAGGCTCATAAACAAGCCTGGTCACTCGTGTGCTCCAGGGCTTTGTGGAAGCTTCCGGTCTTCTGTTTCTGGCTGTGCCTGGTGTCAGGGCTGTGTAGGCCTGTCTTCTGATGTCAGGGACAGATGTTGCTTTTGCAGCTGACGCTCTCATTCTCTGCGGCCCAGTCTGGGACCTTTCTAGGTTCCTGAATGTTGGGTCCTACCTTTGCCAACAAAGGAGCAAACTTGTCTCCTCTGCTAACATTAAACTTGGCACCGTGGAGATCTGCCACCACATTCCTGGTATCCTGGATGTGTGGGTAGCAGCTGTACCAGCTCCTACAGCTGCACTTATGGTTCTGCCTCTCCCAGTGCCAGCTGAGGGAGGTAAGCTCAGGCAAATCTGAGAGGCAGGCTGCCTTCTTTGGGAGATAGACCCTTATATTTGGCTCTTATAGGGACATGGCTATACCTTCAGGATGGGCAGAGTTTGGAGTCAAGCTGATCTGTCCTTCCTTTTCCAGCTACACTTGGTAACATTCATAAATGAAATCCCTCCCCTCTCTCCTCCTTCCACCCTCTCTGTCTTTCCTCCTCTTTCTTTTTATCCCTTATTAAGTGACTCCAGAGACAAAGATCTGGTCACTGCTCTTGCAGAAGACCTGGGTTCTGTTCCCTTCACTAACATGGTAGCTAACAACCATCTGTAACTCCATTTCTAGGGGATCTGATGCCTTCTTCTGGCTTCCATGGACATTGCATGCTATATGGGCACTTATATATATGCAAACAAAACACACACATAGGAACTAAAAATAAAAACAAGGCCAGTGTGGTGGCACTGGAGTGAGTTGGGCATAGGAGGATGAAAGATGCTGAGCAGAGAGGTCATCATGGGGCCATTGACTTTGCTCCCAGTGGGGATCATGGAGAGGAGATCTGACTTCTATTTTCACCAGATTGAGCTGGCTGTTGTATAATGAATCAAAAGATGGAGACAAAGAGTAAATGCAGGAAATCAGCTGGGGGCGCTGTTGCTGTCATTCAGTTAAGAGGTGATGGAACTGTGGACCACCATGGCAGGAGGAGAATGGGAAAGAGAATTGGATCTGCATCTTAAGACTTTGACCCATTGGCTGGGCACAGTGGTGCATGTCTTTAATCCCAGCATTTGGGAGGCAGAGGCAAGTGGATCTCTGTGAGTTGGAAGACAGCCTGGGCTACATACTGAGTTCCAGGTCAGTTGGGGCTTCAGGGAGATCCTGTCTCAAAGCAAAGAAGAAAACAAACAAACACACAAACAAAAGAGCATTCCATTCGCTTGAATGGCTGAATGAAAGAAAAAAGGTGCCAGAAAGACTAGGTCCAGCCCTGGACCTAGGAGAAAGTACAGCCCTTAATTTAGATGGATGGGGAAGACTGTGTGCAGATTATTGAATCCAAGCAGGGATTATGGGAACCCCTGAATTTGTAATCTGCTAGCCAAAGTGAGAATTGGCTGGGGACTCCATATGTGGCAGGCCATCAGAAGTAAGCTTTATCTTGGAGGGACCCAGCCATAACCTTGTGGGATCTCTATTAATTTTGGTAGTGTCAGAATTCAGACTGAACCATTGGACACCTGGCTCATGTTAGAAAGTTTAAGGATTCATATCAGAGTGATTGATGTATTTGATATCAGAAAACAATAACAACTGACATAGCTTATTAAAGTGCTTTGTCACAGTAAAGTGTTTTAAAAGTACTGCATAAAAGTTAGCTCTTGTAAATCATTTGACCCTCATGGCAATTCCTTAAGTTAGATACTGTTGTTCTTTTAAGTAAACAAACAAGGAAAGGAAGGCATAGAGAGGTTTAGGCACTTGCCTAAGCTCATGTAGCTAGTCAGTACAGGGTTCAAATCTAGGCAGGATGGTGTCTGAGGCCCTGCTCCTCCCTGTTCACACCTGTCCTTGGTCTTAATATGATCACTGCAGTTTGCTCAGGGAAGCCTGAATGTCCTGCAGAGGGTTAACCAGGCCTGGAAGCTTATCACAGAAAACTGCTTCCATGATAAGATGCTTGTATGTGTTTGTCCCTGATAGGTACTAGCCTTGAAAGAGGTAATAGCTTAGAAAGGACTTGAATTACTTTTCACTTTTGTGTCTAAGAGGTAAAAGGTTGAAGTGTGGTGACTGGACATGGTTGGGTGCATGGTTGTCCTTTGGTTTCATGGGTTTCTCTTGAGGAAAGTCAGTCTCTTGAGAGCAAAGTACTAAGTGGGCTTGTTACAGGTCCCCAAATGCTAATGTATGCCTGGCTCCATTTGCAACACTAGTGTTACATGGGCTTCCTTCCTGGTTTATTCAAGTTCAAAGAGAACCCTGCTCGTCTGTGGTACTATCTTTCAGATCCAGAAGGGGAGGACAATAATGGGAGCTCTGTGCGCAGCACTGGTAAGCAAATGTATACCCATTTATCACAGCAGACCAACACACTGACAGACCTACATGGGTTTTTAAATAAAAGACATAAGAAAGCAAGACCCACTGGAACAAACAGACAAGTAACAGGGTTCAAAATAATAATAATAATTATAATAATCTGGTATATATTATACAGAGGTACAACTTAATTGTATTCTATGAACCTGTTATATTCTGGAGTCCTCACATATATCCTAGTGAGATATCCAGAAAGGACTAGGTTTGCCTAGAACAATTCCAGTCTCTGCTTAGTGTCCTGATGTGTGAATTAATGAAAGACCTTCTTTTTCACTTCCCAAAATATGCTGGGTGGGACAGTGTAGTTGCATGATCACCTGAATACTGATCTTTATTTTGTGGAGGTGGAAACTGAGGCATAGAACAAGTAAAAGGCCCAAGGACACCCAGCCAGTGGGTGATGGAGCTGGATTGTGACCTAGGTCAATCTGTCAGTTATGCCCAAATTTCTTTCAGACTTTTCTGCTTTAAACATGTCTCCTTCATAGTTAGACCCCAGAGAACAAGAATTTCCTTGAACTGGTCTACCATCTTTTTGAATATTCTTGAAACTTCTTTCACAATGTTAACTCAGGCAAATTTAAAAAACTTAAAAGACATTTATGTTAGCAGATCTTGGTCCACTGAGGGTAGATTTCAGTTTTGAAAATATCAAACTCTTGATAGAGTTTGATAGAGTTGGCAAAATATGCTGGAGACAGCACCTTTGAGCCAGATCAAAGGCTGAGATTGGATTGTTGGTGGATTATTTGTTTACTTATTGGACGGAGAAAACCGAATGTGAAAAAATATTCTCAGAAAGCCATACCCTAAATATTTTGAAGGTAACAATATCATGTGAATGAATTCAGCTTCTCAAAGTACTTTGAATCTCATTTTTCTCCACCTGGTAGATTTGACATTATGTCTAGATTATTGTCTCTAAGCATTTTTACCTTGGAATGAGTAGATGTCTTGCTTAGCTGTTAGAAATGGTTGACTTTGTATGAAGAAAATAAATCAACCCTTCCCTAGAACTCAGGTTACCGTTACCTCAATTTTCATGTTCCCTGTTCCATCAGGTGAATTCCATGAGTAGTACTGTATTGTATTGCATTGTATTGTATTGTATTGTGTTGTGTTGTGTTGTGTTGTGTTGTATTGTATTGTATTGTATTGTATTGTACTGTATTATTTAGTGACATTTGTATTTCTTTCTTAATTTCTCCTTTGACATTGTATTGTATTGTATTGTATTGTATTGTATTGTATTGTACTGTATTATTTAGTGACAGGGTCTCCCTGTAGCACCAGCTGGCCTAGAATTTGCTATGTAGACCAGGCTGGCCTCTAACTCATAGAAATCTACCTGCCTCTGCCTCTGGAATGCTGGGATTAAAAGTGTGTGCCACCATGCCTGGCATGTTTTCATTTTATGAAGATTTATTTTTATATTTAAGTGTGTGTGTGTGTGTGTGTGTGTGTGTGTGTGTGTGTGTGTGTGTGTGTGTGTGTGTTTGTGGCTATGTGCATGTGAGTGCAGGTGCTCTCAAAGGTCAGAAAAGACCATTGGATTCCCTGGAACTGGAGTCACAGTGGTTGTTAAGCTGCCTGATGTGGGTGCTTGGACTGAACTCTGGTGTTCCAGAAGAGCTGCAAGTACTCAACTGCTGAGCCATCTCTCCAACCCGTCTCTACATTTTGAAAATAAATGTCCAGGGAGTCTATATTTGCAATTTTCATACTTATCTTTGAAATCATGAGAATTATTTTGAGTGCATTTATTTATTTACACCATCATCAAACATTAAATTTGCAAAGCAATGTTGATCTATGTTTTCTTTACCTAAATTCAAAACAGCCCAGGGAATAAAGACGACGAGGTATGATCACCCCATTTTAAGGTAAGGTAAAGGCTCTTTGGCTCATGATTCCCCTTTTTCCTCTCCAAGCCCAGCTCTATAGCATGGTGGACTGTGAGGACCATCAACTCAGACATTCAGCCTGCTGGATTTGAACCCTGCACTCAGTAGTGAGGTAAGCTTGGGGAAGTACTTAAACCTCCCTGCCTCTCAGTTACCTGTAGCATTTGTAAGTCTCTCTTTCTCTGCACCATTTTTATGTTTTATTGTCCTTTTATTTAAGTTTTACTCTGACTGCATTTAAGAATGATATGTATGAAAATAAAAAAATAAAATAAAAATAAAAACAAATAATAAAAACAACATATGTGTTCCCTCATACGTGGATCCTAGCACCAAATCCTGATCAGTGAGTATGTATCCAGACATAACTATAGGAACCGGGATAATGGAAAGGAACCAGGGAGGTAAAGGGAAAGAAAGAATCCGAATGAGAAGAACTGTAGGAAACAGGCATTAATAAGGGAGATATGGATAAAAATTTTGTTAGTTTAAGGGAGGAGGGAGGGAAGGGTATACAAGGAACCTAGGGGATAAAGGGAAAGAAGGAGCTCAAGAGAGGTAGGACCATAGGGGAAGGGTATTGTTAAGGGAGAAAGGGGAAAATGGGGGCACCTTAATAGGGGAAATCATGATGGAGGGATTAGACAATGCGAGAGATAAACAATGCCTAGCTAGTTTTAAAAACCAGAGGGAACCATATTAGTCCAACAACCTACTGACAAATTATATATACCAGATCAAGAAATGTATGTCTAGGCAAAGTTTATCTGAGCACAATTGGTCTTTGCCCAAGCTTTATCTACATGGCATATGGTAATTAAAAGTACCAGGCTGGTGGAACTAACCTTCTTGGATGTTTAACAGACATGCTATGAGGCCTATACTAACTTGGACAGAGGGACATAAAGGACAGTTTTTGCTCCTTGCCCTCCTAGGTTGACTAAATTCCAAGGGAC
>NW_008357033.1:2701504-2710988 GCF_000622305.1 Nannospalax galili | reverse complement strand
TCTCAAAATGTCCTGTAATTGTGGTGGGTCACCTGTCTTCTTGATCAAGGAGGCCATGGAGACCCCACGAGATGGACTTGAACCAATGTCCAGTCTACAAAGAGGAGGGTCAACACAGAGGAAACATTTCTTCCAGGCTTCCAAGTGAAGCTGGCCAGCAGGACCTTTGACTTATCTTCACATAGACAGAACTGGTAAAAGAAAGGAGCCAAGGGCTCCTCCCAAGCCCATGTGGCCACTGAGGAACAGAAGATCCTCAAACAGCCTTAAGAGCAAGAATAAATTGGTTTATCTGGGCCAACTGTATGGCCTTGAACACCCAAAAAGGAAAGTATAACCAAAGATTAAAGAGGTCAATATAATTTTTTAAGAGTCCATATAAACATGTTATGTAGCTAAAGACTACATAACAAGAAACAATGCTAGACAGGAGATACCTTCTTTTGAGTTGTTGGCAAGGGTGTCCCAAGAGACTCCCAGATAGTAACCCAGCATAGAACTGGGAAAATAAACAGCAGACCTTAATCTTATCTAAAGGAATATTGTCAACTGATTGCTGCTAGATGAGGAACAGCTGACCTTCCTAAAACAAAGGCCTCTAGATAGGCTGACTAGATTCACCAGATGGACAATACTGGGGAATGGCTGGGGGTGCCAACAACACAGCAGACAGTAGCAGGGAAGGCAGAGTAAAAGGGCTCTAGTGCAGGGGGAGGCTATGGGAGGGTGCCATCTGGGAAGTAGGTGTAGAGATGAATAAGATGGTTTGGGGTGCTCTGTGTGATATACACAAAAAATGAGTTATATTTGAGGAAGAAGCACAAAAATTTACATCATGTTAAGTAGTAGAGGTAATAAACATTACCATTGAAATCTACCTGATAACTTTATATCCATACACAGGTGCCATGGATCTGAGTGCAACTGACCGTGACTAGCAAAAATCAGATACATGCAGATTAGAGACACATGCGTCAACATCTAAGCATTATTAGCAAAAACAGTGAGTCTTTCTGTAAGAAACAGAATATTTTTAAATGAAATGGAGATCTTTTTTAAAGGTTAAAAACTCATTAAATTTTATGTCTTACAGGGTTTATACTGAGTTCAATATTGTATAACTGTATTAATTCAACTGTATTAAAAATTTTATAGCCACTTGTGAAAGAGATGTATCTTTGCTCTAGAAATTGTTATTGAGTATGTTTAAGCTATAATGAAATGCTTCTAAAAATAAGGGTAAAATAAATATTAAAAAATGCTATATATGGTTGCAAGTCCATGGTAGTGTCTCTACCTCAATATTCTTAATTTATCAACACCTTTTTTTGTAATATAAGAAAAATTCTATCTGGGTATGGTTGCCTCACTGTAATTTCAGCACTCAGGAGGCAGAGGCAGGAAGATCATTGCAAGTTTAAAGCCAGGCTGGGCTACAGAATGAGTTTTAGGTCAGCCAGAGCTATGTAGATAGTCATGAAACAAAACAAAACAAAACAAAACAAACAAAATTAAAAAAAATGGAGCGTTCTCAGGTTCTAGGATTAGAATGGGGATATCTTTCAGAAGGAGGTGCCATTCAGTTACTAACCTTTAATCCTTAAAGTCAGACCCATCCCACATGCAAAGTGTATTCAAATAACATCCTCAAAGCCAAACCTACTTCAGTCTTCATTTTAGTACTCACATCTTATCCATATATCATCAGCTAAGGGTCCAAGATCTTGCCAGGTGTGGTGGTACTTGCCTGTTATCCTAGCACTTGGGAGGTGGAGGCAGGATGATCAGGAGTTCAAAGTCATCTTTGGCTGCATGGATGTAGTTGGGTTTCAAGAAGCCTTATTTCAGAACCAAACAAACAAATAGACAACAAAGAAGGTGTGTGGACATTTCTATTCCAGAAAGGAGAGTAGGGAAGGGGGAAGCAGTCATTAATTCTAAACAATTTGAAAATCTAGAATTAAAAGTTTCCTGAGGTCTCAAGGCTTAGAGAAAATCCTTCATGGTTTGTGCCTCTATCCATTCTTTCCAAAACTCCAACCTGATATTAATTCATTTTCTCATTGTTGCTTTGCCAAAATACCTGATGAAAGCAACTTCAGGATAGGTTTGTTTTGGCTCACAGTTCAAGGAGATACAGTTCATCTTGGTGAGGAAATTATGTTAATGCCAATGACTTTAGCTGTGGCAGCAAGAGCATGAGGCCAGTGAACTTGCATTCCCCATCCAGAAACAGAGAGAACAAAGTCGGTGTTCAGCTTACTTTATCCTTTGTTCTCTTTTTTATTCAGTCTGGGATCCTAGCACTGGGGATGGTGCTGCCTATATTCAGGGTGGGCTGTCCCTGCTATGTTAAACGTCTCTAGATGGAAAGACCCTCACAGACCTGCTCAGAGTTATGTTTCCCAAGTGATTCTAAATCCAGTCAAGTTAGCCATGAAGATTAACCATCATACCTGCTTTTTATTTTTATTTATTTATTTCTTCTATTATTATTATTATTATTTTTTTTTTTGGTCTTTTTGAGACAGGGCCTCCCTGTAGCCATAGCTGGCCTGGATTTGCTAATGGAGAGCAGGCTGGCCTCGAACTCACAGAATCCACCTGCTTCTGCCTCTCTGCACCACCACGCCTGGCTTACACTTGCTTTTTAAAAATACAACACAGGATCATTCAGTTCAATGAGTCTTTCCCACCTGTGGACTTTTTGGAAGCCTTGCAGACTCCTTTGTTTGATCCTCTTTCTCTTTTTTCAGTATAAACCAGCCTAGCTGAGTTTTCTTTTTCTCATTTTTGTTTGAGATGACTGAGGGGACTGATGAGTCCCATGCCTCATCTCTTCAGCACTATGATGTTCCTGATACCTTTGGCCTTCTCTCCAGGTCGCATTCCCTAGCAGTCTCCTCATTTAACATCTTTACAAGCTGTATAGACTCAGAATTTCCAAAATTCCTGTGTTAGTTACTTTTCTGTTGTTCTGATGAAATACCACTGCCAAGGCAACTTATCAAAGGAAAAATTTATTTGGCTTACGTTCCAGAGGGAAAAGAGTCCATCATGCAAGAGAGGCATGGCAGGAGGCCAGAAAGCTGAGTGCTCGCTCACATTTTCAAGAATGCATGAGAGAGGGGTGGGGGGGAGGGAGAGAGAGAGGAACTGCAAGCGGGGCAAGGCCATGAACTCTTAAAGCTGTTCCCAGGACCTGCTTCCTCCAGCATGGCCACACCTCCTCCCACAGGTTCCATGACTTTCCCCAAACAATGTCGTAAACTAGGGCCAAATTCAAGTACTTGGAGCCTAGGGGGAACGTTCCTCATTCAAAACACCACAATCATCAAGTCCTATGTTTGCTTAAAGGAATCATTTTATCTCTTTTCTTTCATATTTCACTACAAAGGATCACAAAAGACAATGCTACAGTTTTGAAAGTTTGCTTGGAAGTCTCCTCAGTCAAATATCCAAGTTCAGGACTAACAAACTGTGCTTTCCTTACAATGATAGAATGCAAATCAGCTTAGCCTTCTGTCAGTACATACTGAAGGTTATTCCTTCAGTTTCCAGTAGCATGCTCCTCACCTTACCCACAACGCCTTTAATGCCCACCTTTCTACTAACAGACAATGTAAGCCAGTCTGAGCTTTTACTGTCCCATGTCTTGCATTTCTTCCAGTCCCTGCCCATTATCCAATTCTAAAGCCTCTTCCACTGGCATGAGTTTCCAGTTGCTGCTATAACAAACGACTATGACTGATGGCTTGAAACCAGAGAACTTTCTTCTCATGTAGCTCTGGAGGGCAGTTTTGGCATAAATGACAGTGTGCCAAAATCTAAGGTTGTAGTCTCTAGAAGCTCAAAGGAGAAATTCTTTCTTTGTCTCTTCCAATTTCTGGTATCTGCTGGCATTTCTGGGCCTTTACCTGTGTCTCTTCAATCTCTGCTTCCATTATCACATTGTATGTTCTATTCTGCATGCCATGTGCATACCTCTCTCTCTCTCGCTCTCTCTCTCTGTGTGTGTGTGTGTGTGTGTGTATGTGTGTGTCTCCTTTGCATCCCTTTCATAATAATACATTTGTTTGCATTTCAGGCCTAGCTAGAGAACTTAAGAAGAGGGAGTACGAATTTGGACAGTGGTTATGGAAAACTATGAGGCAGCACTGTGGTCTGTATGTTTTTGTCTTCTCTGAAATTCATATATGCTTTAACCTCCAGAACATCATATTGGGAGGTGAGGCTTAATGGAAAGCACCCAGGTGGGATTCACAAGCATTGGGTTGAACAACAGAAGCAGGCAGGAACACATGCCACAGGGTTCCACTTCTGTGAAGTCCAGAGCCAGGACTAATCAATATCAATAAAGTTAGGACCTTTCTAGAAGAGGAAGGGATATTACTGGTAATTGCTCTCTAGGCCAGGTGTTTCTGAGTCATTGGCCTCTTATTCAAAGAACCTGCAATAAGGGCTCATACAGATTTGTTAAAGTAGCAAGGTAACTTTATTCAAAGAAAAGTGATAATGCATATTAGAGAGAGAACTGAGAGCGGGTTACATGAATGATGGTACTCAAGGACCCTGATTATTATTTGGGGCTTCCTTTTATGGGGTTCAAAGAAAGAGAAATTTGGTTATTAAAGGTCATAGTAAGTGTGGTTTTCTGTTTTGATTGATAGACTAGATCATATAATCACTTTCCAACTTCGAATGTCCCTTCCCATAACATAACTGATTTTAGTCATATGCACATCCAGTTATGCATAAGCATAAGATAATAGATAGGTATGAGGTTGCTAGTTGCATTGTTTTGAGAGAAGAGAAGGGAAAAGAGGAGAGGGAGAGAGAGAGAGAGAGAGAGAGAGAGAGAGAGAGAGAGAGAGAGAGAGAAAGCTAGGGTTTCAGATGAAATTTTAGAGGAGAGACTATTCCCTATGTTTGCGTGCCTGGGGGGTAGGTTAGACAGAGGGAAGAGGGGCCTGAAAGAGGATCTGGGTGCTAGGAAGTGTTTTCTTAATCTGGTTGCTGATACATAAAAGGGTTTACTTTGTAAAATTTCATGAAACCATATCAATACACTCTTATAAAGACTATACCAAAATTAAATTGAAAAAGTTTTAAAAATGTTTATTAAATCAAACTGACTCTTTAAGAGCAGCTTGGTTCAGGAGGATAGGCCTGGGTCAGAGAATCTGCTGTGCTGATAGTTATCACTTACCTTACTGTATTGGTTACTTTTCTTGTTGCTGTGACAAAACAACTGACTAGAAGCAACTTAAGGGGGAAAGGGTTTATCTTGGCTCACTCTTTGAGGGTACAGTCTGTCATGGTGGAGAAGGCATGGTGGCAGGAGCATGAAACGGTTGCATTGTGTCCACAGTCAGGAAATAAAGAGTGCTGAATGCAGGATCTCTGGTTGCTTTCTCTTTCTTATTCAGTCCAGGACCCCAGCCCATGGAAGGGGCCACCCACATTTTGGGGACAGTCTTTCTACCCCAGTTAACCCAATCTAAAAATTCCCTCATAGACATGTTCAGAGTTGTGTCTCCTAGGTGATTCTAGATCCTGTGAAGTTGACAATTGATAGAGCCATCACCCTGATGAAAAAAAAAAAAAAAACATTCAGAAAACCTCAGCAAGTTGAATGAGGTTCTTTCTGGGTTCTTGCCATTTAGTTTTACTTAAAGGTGTTGTGGGTGTGTGCTGTTCTGTTTCATCCTGCCTCACGCTGTTGCCTTAGTACTGATGAAATTATTTGAAGCCCTGCACTAGCTCCTTTCAGTCTTTGGTGGCCTGCTGAGGTCTTTTGACTATAGTTCTGTTCAAAAGACAAGGGGACTAGAACACAAGGAGAGTGAATACTATGGAGGAAAGCAAAGAGCACGGACAGACAGGTACAATTAGATGGTGAAGGGAGGTGGGGCCCAGATTCTCCTTTGTCCTTTCTTGAATGGCAGGAATCTCAATTCCTGAAAGGAATTGACTTTGGCTTTTCCCAGGAGTGTTTTAGAAAATCTTTGAAGAGGGGGCAGCAAGATTGTAAGAGCCAAGGAGGAGGTGCACGACCGTACGGAAACAGAGTCCTACAAGCTCCTGGGACCCTGCTTATATGATTCTATGACAATGGTGTCAGCATATAAAAGTCCCATGTAAACTCAGGCAGACAGAAACCCAGCATAGAACTGGAGAAATGAACAACAGACCCCAGTCTTAGCTGAGGAAACATTGGCAACTGATTACTTGGGTGAGGAAGAGCTGATCTTCCTAAAGCAAGAGACTCTAGATAGGTTGACTAGCCCTCAGTGGGTGGACTTACATAGAGGAATGTCTGAGAATACTGACTTGACACATTGGGCCTTAATAAGGATGACAGAGTATATGGGTTCCAGTGGGGGGACTGTGGGAGTGTGCTGGTGGGGACAGGGGTATAAAGATGATTAAGATTCTTTGAGATAGTCTGTATAAAATACACAAAAATTCAATAAAACAAATTAAAAAAGAAGAAAAGAAAAGGGGGTCTTCCTCTTGCCTGTGCCCCTTTGCATTTTTTTGTGTTAGAAATCTTCATAGTGGGAGGCCAGGGAGGAGGAAAGAGGGAGTCAGCTTCATTCTCTTGACTTTCACATCAGGCTGTCAAAGCCCTTCACTGGCAGCATTTGCTCCGCTATCTTGTTCCCCATCAAGGGAAAAAGCAAAGAGAGAAACTGTTGAAAGTTCAGCTGCTTACACTGACTCACAATGGGATCGCAGGATGCATTCAAACAAGGAGTCTGGACTGAGAAGCAGACTCCTGTGCACCATGGATTTTTGCCTATAGCCAATAATCTGCCAAAGAAAAGAGCCTCAAGAAATGGCCCAGGGAGGGATATTGATGAAAAGCTGCCAGGCACTCACTGAAGGACAAAAGACAAATCTTTCAGACCTCAGCTGCTTTTCCTGTAAGAACAGTAGGCTTTGTGTGTCAGGGTCAGCTGCTTGTCAGGAAGAGGGGTTACAGGAAATGGTAGCAGTTTGTCATTTCCATGTCCACGATTATCTTTGACCTTAAGATAGATGCAAGAGCTCATGACACTTAAATACATTACATGTAATACTGTCATTGTATATTGTGAATTATATACTTATGATGTTATAATAATTATATACAGGAAGAATTCATTGTGGAGATAGGAGACAGAGATTCATATCTCTGGTCCTTGTCTAATCTTTGTACATTTAGACCATTTTCATAGTTTTTTTCTGCTTCTCTTCCTCAACTCCATGATGCTGATTGTGTATTAATGCCTATGTTAAAGGGTTGTTAGGACAAGCAGGCGCTTAGCATGTGGCAGACATTTTTTTTTTTTTGAGTAAATCTTAAACAGTAGATAACCATCCAGATTCATATACTGGAGCTAGTTGAATGATGATCCCCACCTCTATGTGTTCCTAATGTTTCTACCTTTAACATAGAGCAAGGTTACCAGAATCATCCCTTAAAATAATGTACCAGATTTCATTACTCTGAGACTCACAAACCCTTCATCTGTTTTTCTTCACACTTAAAGTCCAAGTACATTGCCAAGGTCTAATGTGCCTTGCATGGTCTGACTTTTGCCTGATTCATCTACAATGGTTTGAATGTTCATATCCTTGAAAATTCATGTCGAAGTTCAGTCATCAGTGTAACTGTATTAGACATGGGGCCTTCAGGAACAGATTAAATCATGAGGGTTGAGTTTCCATGGATGCGATTGGATGTTGGCTCTTCATCCCTTTCACCCTTCTGCTTTCTGCATGCGAGGACCTGACCTTTCTTCTCTCAGGGAGATGCAGTGTTTAAGGCCAAGACCAGACACTGAACATATGGTGCCTTGATTTTAGATAACCTATAGAACTGTGAGAAATAATTTTCTTTTCTTCACGTTACCTAGCCTGCAATATTTTATCATTAAAACTGAAATGGAGTGAGATAATGATCCACCTTATAGGCTGTTGACTGCACACACAAATAAATGGCAGGCAAGACGTTCAGTTACTTGCCAGCTTGGGCTACTTAACATATCCTGTACTGCCACTCTCTGTGACTCAGTGTGATTGAGTGAATTTCTAAGATAGCTGTCTCTTGAGGTCATGCTGAGGTTGTAGAAGGGACATCATGCCTTTACTCTGTCTCCGTCATTTATCTTTGGAGAAGACCATGAGCAGAATGATACAGTACTGCCTGTTCTTAATAGATACTTCATCGTTATGAGAGGAGAAAAGTGGTGGTGTGGAGTGGAAATGGGCATTGGGCTGACAAGTCTGTC
The DNA here is from genome assembly GCF_000622305.1 of Nannospalax galili. Lineage (NCBI taxonomy): Eukaryota > Metazoa > Chordata > Mammalia > Rodentia > Spalacidae > Nannospalax > Nannospalax galili. Next base: position 2,702,709 of record NW_008357033.1, on the reverse strand, counting down.
TGTAGACATGTTGGTCCTTGCCTCCAGGGGGTCATATGTGTTGTAATGGGAAAGTCCTGGCCAGGTCAGAAAACTCAGGAATGAGGGCAGTTTCAAAGTCAGAGTGCCTCCAGCCAGTGGAGGTCAACTAAACTTGTTCTCATATGTTTTTCTCTTTCCTACAGAATACTTGGAAGCCAAATAGCTTAACATGCATCAGGTCAAAGAGAAAGAAATCTCTGTAAGGAGTGAACTGTGCTCACCAAACTATAGACTGCTAATAATTTAGATATGTATTTTTGTGATAAGCAGGGAAGCTGTCCCAGCCATTCTGCCTGGTGATGTCTTGCTATTGATTTTTTTTTCTCGTCAGAGAGCAGTTCTGCAAAATAGCCTCATACTTTCTCCTCTAGACCAGGAAGCATTTACTTGCCATTCATTCATTCATTCATTCATTCATTCAGACTTTTTGAACAAAACATACATTTACTCATTCATTAACAATAGAGATCTATCTCCCCATTGCTGGGGGTGGGGGTGAGGAGGATGGTCAATAGTTTTGATGGGTTGCTAGAGTGTGTGTTTTTAAAAATATTTTCTTTATTGTTTTTATGTGTATGTGTGTATTGCCTGCATGTAGGTAAGTGCACCCGTGTCGTGCAGTGCCTGTGGAGGACAGAAGAGGCTGTTGGATCCCCTGGCACTGGAGTGATGGACAATTGTTAGCTGCCATGTGGGTGCTGGGATTTGAACCTGGGTCTTCTGCAAGATCAACCAGTGTTCTTAACTGCTGAGCCATCTCTCCAGCCCCTAAGCAGTTCATTTTTGAACAACAAACGAGAGAGGATGCAGGTAAAATTTGCTTGTAGAGGCAGGGACTATTTTACCTCTTATTTTTATAGCTGTATATAAACTTTATAATTATGGACTCCAAAGCCTTGGTCCAGAGTACTTGAAACTTGGAAAAAAAGTAGGAAGGGGTTAGGAACATCTAGTGGCTGTCTTGGAGGTAGATATTGAGTAGGATAAGTGAAATTTATGGCAGTTTTATTTGCTTTCTGTTTTTCTATTTTCTTAAATTTTCTGTTTGGTACATATATTACAGTGGGGATCAGAAACAAAGCTATTGCTAAATACATACAGTTTTGTTGAACTGTTTTTTAAAAAATATTTTATTATTTTTATTTTTTTATTTTATTAAACTATTTTATTTATTTTTATTTTAT
>NW_008357033.1:2663296-2701450 GCF_000622305.1 Nannospalax galili | reverse complement strand
GGCTTTGGATTCCCCTGAAACTGGAGTTAAGGATGATTTGTAGCCACCATGTGGGTGCTGGGAATCGAACCCAGGTCCTCTGCAAGAGCAGTCAGTGCTTTTAACCCCTGAGCCATCTCTCCAGCCCCTATTTTTATTTTTTATGTGTATGAATGTATTGCCTGAATGTATGTGAGAGCACCCGTATCATGCAATGCCTCAGAAGTCAGAAGAGAGCTTCATATTCCCCTGAACTGGAGTTAAGGATGGTTCGTAGCCACCACGTGGGTGCTGGGAATCAAACCTGGGTCCTCTGTAGGAGCAGTCTGTGCTCTTAACCACTAAACCATCTCTCCAGCCCCTTGTTGAACTATTTTAAAGACAGGAGTCAGGGTTATTTCATGACCTGGGTGCACTTACATACATGCAGGCAACACTCATACATATAAAATAAAATTAATAAAAAAAATATAAAAAACTAAAGACAGGAGTCAGAAGAAAGGATTTTTTGTGAGTTCAGGATATTTTACTTAAAAGAGAAGGAAGCACTACCCTAGTTTGTGAAAGTCTCTGGATTTGATCTCCAGCACCACAGGAAAATAATAAAAGAAGGATGTCTTCTTAGTAACCATTTACTTAGTACCTGCGAAGAGTTTTTCCTTGAAAGTATCATTATTCAATACTGGTCCTTGTGAGTGACAATCTGTCAAATTATTATTACTGAATTTATATTATTTTGTGAGTGTTTTCTTATTTGGTTAGATCATCTTGGAAAGCATTTTTAGTGATAGCATCATGTTACATTACATGGCCTATGCAACTTTGGGTCATTTAAACTGTATTTGGCTGCGTTGGTAGCTGTGTGTCCCTGAATATTCTCACTAGGTCACTTCGGGGTGATAAGATGCAGGTCCAAGGAACATGCCCAGGTTGAGACTTACACGTCTGCTCCCTTGGAAGGCTGTGTGTGAAGCCTGCTTTCTATATGCTCCTTATCAGACAGACATGCTTTTAGCTCAGGAATACTAAGCCATCTGCAGAGAAACAATACAATGAAATAACTCAGGATTCTTGGAGAACTAGTTGCTTGTGAGTCACATTGAACATAATTGATAGAAACAACTTAAAGAGGAAAGATTTATTTCAGCTGTGATTTTAGTCCATCATGGCAGGGCAGGCATGGTCAAGTTCATGGTGGCTGGAGCCTGTGGTGGAAGCTCCTCACATGACACTGGATCAGGAAGCAGAGCTCCTGACAGGAAGCAGGACAGGGATTTAACCTTCATGTCTGACCTTAGTACTCTACTTCCTTCAGCTAGGAAGCCACTTTTTAACGGTGATAGCCACCAGGAGAGGCAGGCCCTTCCAGGGACAGCCACCTGTGTTAATACACCTTCAATGTATCCTTTATTTTCAGCTAAAATTTTATGGCACAAGCTGAGCATGCTCAGAAGCATCCTTGTCCATCACTTTAATCTCCATGACTTTAAACTGAGCATACTTAAGAATGGACCAGCCCCTCTATGGATTGTATAGACTTGCTGCTTTTATTTAAGAGAGCTTTGCTTTATAATTGCCTCCTGTGCTCTGCTAGGCAATAGTCTTTCTCTTTTATGTTCTAGCTCTACTTCCTTTTGGTTTTGTACCTCCCTTACATCCCAAGATACCAACCCATTGTTTCTGGTTATAAAGGTTCCACACCCTCCTCAAATAGCACCACTAACTGGGGAACAAACATGAGCCTTTAAGGGACATTTCAGATTTGAGCCCTAACGCTTAGGTTCAAGTAGATAAGCAGGTGCCCCACTTACAGCCCCGCTTTCTCAGTCTATGACATGGACCTTCCAGGTTGCTGGGGACTTCTGTGATAGTCCGACAAGTCAGCAGTTGTGCTAGGGAATTTTGCATAGCACTTTCCATTTGAACATGAAATAGGTGTGGGATAAAACACAGGGATTCATAAGTGCAAGAGAGTTTGGTCATCTGCAAAGGCAATAAAAATATAAGGACCTTCCTGACCCAAGTCTTCAAGGTTTCTTTGGATCGAGACAGTGTCACTGTACCTTTGGGGAACTAGGACACAGCACATGGTGTCCTTTAATGAAAATAGGGAGCATATGCTTTGAAAGAGCCATTAACTTTAGGTCTTATTGTTTAAAGTAATGAAAACTTGACTTTAAACCACCACATTAGCACATCATAGATACTTGATTTGTAGTTAGTCTTAGTTTTTAACATCTTGTGTTTCCCATCCAAGGAAGAAGGGTACCAGATGATTTCCCCATTCCCATTCCTATCAAGAGTTCTCTGAGACAATTCAGAGACCCTAGAGACATGTACAGAATATTCATCTGAAATTTAAAAGTCTGCTTTCCTTGCTTAATTGAAGCATGCTAACACCTGATATTTCTGTTTCTTTTTCCTGTTTCCTCAATTAACAAAATGAGAATCTCCCATAATCAGCTAGAGTTAGCTACAACTAATATTTTGGTATATTCATTTCTGAATTAATTTAGAGTCCCAGGTACAAATGCAGAATACATTAATAGGATTGGGTTTCACAGTGTATAATTTAGAACTTGATTTTTTTAGAAAAAAATTATTTATTATTGTGTGTATGTGTGTATGCATATGAAGGTAGTGTGCATGTGGAAGTTGGAGGAAAACTCTGTGGAGTTGTGTCTCTCCTTCTACCATTACATGATTGTAGGGATCAGACTTGCATGGTAAGCACCTTTATTCACTGATCCATTTCGCTGCCCTGGAACTTGACTTTTTCTTACCATTAATTTACATCTTGAACAACTTTGTTGTATTAGTAAATATTTTTCAACTTTTCCATAGGCAGGGAGGTGCTTTTACCATGGGTCTTCAACATACTATATTTTATTTAGCCTGATCGTTGGGCATTTAATTTCCCAACTTTCTGCTGTTGTAAATAATGCTACAGTTAATGTTCCAGAATAGAAAAACCTATAGGTATGTTGACAGAAATATGAATCCAAGGGTACAGATATGGTAACCTGCTGTCCTAGTTAGTTTTAGTTGTCAATTTGACACAGTGTAGAGAAAAGCGGAGACTGTGTTGACTGTGGATGTTGAGGCCAGGGCCTGTGGTAGTACCATCCCTAGGCACATGATACTGGGCTATATAAGACATCTAGCCGACCATAAGCCAGCAAGCAAGCCAGCAAGAAGCATTCGTCGGTGGTTTCTGCTTTGAGTTCCTGCCCTGACTTCCATCAAAGGATGGACTGTGATTTTATGCTGAAACAAATTCTTTCCTCTTCTAAATTGCTTTTGGTTGTGGTATTTGCCACAGCAACAAAGACAGATGAGAACACCTACATTGCTTCTTACTCAACTTTTCTTTTAGAAACAGTATCTCTATTAGTTGTAATGACTTTCCCATTAGATCCATACTTGTACTCATAAAAACATACTCATACTCCTAAAAACACTCCTTCCCATTTGATGTGAAAATGCTGTCTTCTACATCCTCTTTGCTCCTGATTCCAGTGACTTGTACCTTTGTCCCATCCTCTATGGCTCCCTGTAGACTGTATCTCTAGCCTTTGGTCTTCTCTCAGCCCCTTTGAAGATTCAGTCAACGGGGAGCCCAGAAGATGAATAGGGAAGGAAGAACATGAGACCAGGGTGTTTATGACCTTGCCTCCTTCCTTTCTTCCCTCCGTGGTCACCTGTGACACCCAGTCCCTGGTCCTCCCAAGGTGGCTCATCTCTTATAACTCTAGCTTTGTCCTTTCTGGGACCCAGCCCTTCCTTTGTTCTAGGCACTAGGTCAACTGTGCTGTTTCGGCCCAGGAACCTACACCATCTCCTAAAATTTCAAATGAATTTCTGTAGTAAAAATCCTTCCTTAAGTGGTATGTGTTGCATGCATTTCTCGATGGAACCATAACCGATAAACGTGACTGTGCTTGTACTTGGAGCAGGTTGCAGGTCTTTATAGTTTTTCATCCTGTTTTACAAGCTGTGCCAAGGTACTGTAACGCTGGCCTCTATTAAATTCTTTGGGATGCACTGACAGAAGGTACAAGGGATAGAGGTTTCATGCTAAGGCTTTTCTGGAAAGGTCTTTATTAAGCTTTTAACTATGACATACCATCCAAACAATATTGTTGCTTTGCTTTGCCATCAATAACAGTCTTCCAGAAGCTACTATTGTGGGGGTGCTGGTGATCGAACGAGTCAGGTAAGTATAGTGAATTCTAAGCTGTACCCACAGCGTCTGTTAGACATTGCCACCTGGGAGTGTTAGCAAGAATGTTTCCAGATGAGACAGGCAGCCCCAGTGTGGGTAGGCATCAGGTGAGCTATTGAGGGCCTGAATGAATGAAAGCTGGAGGAAGAAAGAATCTGTTCTTTTACCGCCTCCTTGAGCTAGGATGCTGTTCTTTTGCTGTTGTATTTGAATTCACATCTCTGTCTTTTCTGGTTCCCAGGCCTTTGGTCTTGTGCTGGAGTTGTGCCAGCCAACAGCTTTCCTAGGACTCCAGTTTGCAGATGACAGACTGATGGGAGACTTCCTAGCCTCTATAATCATGTAAGTCATTAAAAAAAAATAAATCTCTTTATGAGAAAGAGGGAGGTGGGAGAGCGCGCAAGAGAAAAAGAACTTATGACGAGGTTATGTTTAAATAAACCTACTGTAAGTCAACAGCTTTGTAAGTCAAAGGCACATGTGATACACCCAGCCTATAAAACATCACGGTTTAGCCCAATTCAGCTTAAACTTGCTCAAGATGTCAACATTAGCCTACAGTTGGGCAAAATTATATAATACGAACCTGCTTTATAATAAAGTATCACATATCTCTCTATAACTTAATGAATACTGTGACAGCAGTGAAATATATAATGGTACTCTTTCATGTAATCATAAACTCAAAAATCCATAAATTGAGATGCTATAGGGCAGAAGTGCTATATTCTGTGAAATGGGAGTAAGAACAGTAGTTGGCTCCGCCGTTGCCATAAATTCATACTTATTCATATACTCCACTCTTGTTTGAGAAGTTTTACTGCAATAAATCATCTAGAAAGATTCATAGAGAGTACTTAAACATGGTAGATGGGACAATAAAAATGACCACATTATTTTTATTACTTCTGCTTTGAGTAAGTCATGTGTGTGCTAAAGGGAGAAGTCAAAGGTGTGCTGTCATTGTAGGGCAGGCTCCCACAGCTGAGTGTTTACCTGGACCCTGCTCCTGCAGTATCTCAGGATGTCACATAAGCCCCCTTAAAAACCATTGCATTTTAATTTATTTAATTTTTGTGTGTGGAGGGGGGATGCATTCATGGTAAATGTGTGGATATTAGGGAACTTGTTGGAGTTGGTTTTCTCCTTCCACCATGTGGATCCCAGGGACTGAACTCAGATTGTCAGGCTGAGCCATCTTTTTAGCTCCACATCTAAGTCCACTTAATGCTATGTCTTCTCATTAAACTGGGTGAGGAGTCACAAACGATCCGTATAGCTATTCATGCACGTTTAGAAGAATAACTTGTAGTTCAGAGTCTGGGACTTCTTTCTAATAGTCTCAGCGACTGACTAACTTTTGCCTGGAAATGTCCTGTAACATGAGACTTATTCTTTATGGAGCACTTGATTCTGGGTTTATATACTTCTCTCACAAAAATAGTCATTTCCTGAAGGAGACAGATCTCTGTCTTTCTAGTGTCTGATTTGGGCTTTCTCAGCCACAGTAGTATTGCCACGTTTGTCATTCTCTGTTGAGGAGGACTGTCCCATGCAATGTAGGACGTCTAGTGGTCTATCAGGCATCTACCCACTAGATGCAGTGGCACAGTGCTAGAATATTTCCAGGCATTGACATACATCTTTTAGAGGGCAACATCACCCTGACTTGAAGGCATCCATTCTAAGTGTCTGAACACTTTTTCTACTGTTCCCAGTGGAACAGAATTCAGGATAAGTTCACCAGTGGGAATATAATCAGCTGGGTACATTTTAGTTTGCCAGTGGTTTGCTAGTGATGTGCAAAGCCCCTTAGAATCACCTGCAGTTGGTTACATTTCTGACTTGGTCCAATGGTCTGAGGCACAGAATGAAGTCGACATCTTTCTTCTCTTTCAGTCCATCCCCTGATTGCACTAGGGTTGGATTTTATTTTGCTTTTCTTTTTGAATCCTTGAACATCTTTGTTCTCATTTTACTCATCATCTAACCAGATTCTTGGGGACCACAGTAGGAAATAAATTCATATGAGCAGCTCTTCACCCACATTCTCCACATGCATAGTTAAGATCAGGAAGGTCAAGAGTACAGGAGGATTTGTCTATTTGAACTTCCTCTTAAACACCAAACGTTTATAATGTCATCACATAGGAAATGCTCAGTAAACATGGTGGACTATGTGATAAGTTTCAAGAACCCTCTCAGGTTTGATGATTAGCTAGAACTCAGGTAAGCTAATAGGCTCACTGTTATGGTTTACCCCAGAGAAGATATAGAATAAAGTGCATGAAAGAAAAAGATTCATGAAACAGAATGCAGAGGAGACCAGGCACAAGCTCCTAGTTGCCTTTCCCCAGTGGAGTCATGGAGTACTCTTAATTATCTGAGCAGTAATACATGACAACACTTGTGAAATATTTCTAACCAAAGAAGCTCAGACAAGTTTGATGTCTAGGATTCTTACTGGGTGTCACACATCTAAGCATGGGCTGCCCAAATGATTCACCTTCGTTTCTTGGACTCCAGCTTTTACTTCCATCCCAGAGGTCAAGCTGATGAAGCATGGCTCAGGACCTCAGGGAAGCAAAAGTAGCCCTTTACTATGAATTATGTGATGGACATGAACTATAGCCCATCACCCAAGAACCCAGTAATACACAAGTACACTCAGAGAGTAGCAGAGTTAAGGGCTTAATGGTTTCATGCACAGAAGCAACCATGGGACAGTCCTGTCTTTGGAATGTGCATGATTTGAGAATCAGCCTTCTGAGTCTATGAAGACCAAGAGGTTCGGGGTATTTACATCTTTTGTTCTGTCATAAATCCCAATTGTTTAAGATGATACCAAGCACAAAGTTGATGCTTACATTACATCAACAGACCCAGGAGTATGATGCATTTATATTTGTTTATTGGTGCATGCCACTGAGGAATGTTTCAGACTCAGCTGGCCTTAGGGTATGAGAACCAGCCCAAGCTGCAAGAGACCATATACAGAGACAGGCATATCCAGGATTATACAGAGTGCAATTCATTGGGAGAGTTACTGATAGAAGTGTGGCCCTTGGTGGCAGCAAGACTAGTTGGAGTATCACAATTTGAACTGCAGGGAAGAGCATATATATATATGTGTTAGGACAAAGGTTACTAACTTAATTCTAGTTGGAATGTCACAGTGCTAGGTGTATCTCTGGAGGCAGAATACAGCTGCAAAGCTTCACACACCACTGTGATGGTTCTGCCCATTTTTAGTTTGCTAGGGAACCACTGGGTTATTCTGGGTTGGTCATGGTGGTTATGACTGAAGATGTCAAGCTGAACCCTTATAAGCAGGAACATAAGTCCAAAAGCTTTAGGGTAAGCTTGAAGCCCCCAAATCCAGGGACAAGTCACAGTTCAATTCCAAAGGCAATCTTTTTTCAATGTATTTTTATTGAATTTTCATGTATTTCATACAAAACATCTTATTCATCTTTATACCCCCTCCCCACCTGCATCGTCTATTCCCTTCCACCAAATTTCATATATTCTGTAATATATGTTAAGACCTACTGAGTCAAGTTTGTGTACCCAGATATCCCTCAGTGCAAGTTCATACACGGGAGTCTTAAGAATCTTTTTCTTAAGTTCTTTGAGCATCTGATTGAGACCACACTTTTAAGAGCAATGTATTTTATTCAGTATCTGCTGACCAAAATGTTAGTCTCATCCAAAAAATGTCTCCATAGAAACAACTAGAAGAATGTTGACCAAATAAATACCTGGATCCTGATGGACATCAGACTAACACATAAAACTAACCATCATAGTGCTCAATAAATGTTATTAATAAGCAATAGACCATTAAGAATGGTAGAGGCTGGAGTTGAAGAGATGGCTCAGTGATTAAGAGCATATAGTGTTGTAGGGAACCTGAGTTCAGTTCCCAGCACCCATGTCAGGCAGCGTACAGCTATCTGTAACTCCAGCTCCAGGGAATTCAGTATGCTCTCTGGCCTCTGTACTCATGTGTACCCACCAGCACATGTGTACCCACCAGCACACACACACACACACACACACACACACACACACAAAATTAAAGAAGAAAGATTGGCAGAGACCAAGTCAAATTCATAGGATATGCTTAATAAGCATTGTTGACTAAGGGAGAGTTTTCAAGACCCACCTCGGGTTTGATGATTATCTAGAAGGAACCCCTGAACTCGGGTAATCCATTATGCTCATAGATATGGAAAACCCAAGGCTCACAGTGGTGGGTACACACCCATTGTCACCTGGGGTGGGTCAGTCCCAGAGTCAAGTTTTGATTCCATTGACTTCTAACCCTCTCAGCTCTTCTCAACCCTTCTTCAGTGGCGGTCATTGGAGGTCAGAGCTTTGGCGTCTCCTTGCTTTCAGCTCAGCATTGAGGTTATCTGGAACTACTCAATACTTCTCTTCCATCACAGTCCCATTTGCCTCTTCTACCTATCACATCCCCTGGAGCATGCCCATCCTAGACTCAGAGCAACCTCATTTACTAGACTGTGTGATAGATTTTAGTGGAATAGCACCTTTTTCTTTTCTTAGAAACAAGTTGATAGTGGTGAGAATGTTTTTTCTTGTGTCTTAGAAAAAAATAGGCATCAAATAAAAACAGTGATTTTCTGTATAACTAAATCAGACAGTTTATCCCCCTGGCTATTGACACAGAAGAATCTAGAGGAGAAAAAAAATTAAAAAATATTTTCAGTCAGGGTAACTCACAGTGAATAAGACAACGACATATTCCAATGGATAGTTGAAATTAACTCAATATTTCATGTAAGGGCAGAGGAGTTCATAGCAAATGTGGTCCCCAGGTCCCAAAACGAAGCTCTTAACAATTTCCTCTTCCTTTACTAGAGAAAACACTCCATTGTGAAGTTACTGTTATTGCTTTACTTTGCTTATTTATTTTTTATAGGGGAATACTTGGCCGTTTGTGTGTTGTTGCTTCTAAAACCCCCAGGTTAAGATTCTCAGGGATATATCAGACACCAGCACTTCTACCTTAAGCAAATTGAAACACAAAAATGCTTCAGAAATTAAAAGAGATTATTTCAAGTGACCTTCCAAAATTATGCTTGCTGCTGAAAATTTCTTTTGGTGGTCACTCAAGCTTCTGAGGGGTTGCCACAGCTAGAGTATGGTGTGCTAGGAAGACCTAGGCTTGAAGACTTCAGGGCAGGGATGGTAGGCCTTGGAAGAATGGTTGGGAAGGATGACAGCATCTTTTTATGATATATATATTCTATTTATTATTTTATGTGAATGTGTCTATTGCTTGCATGTATGTAAGTGCACTTGTGTTGTTCAATGCCTGTGAAGGATAGAAGAGGCTGTTGGATCCCCCTGGAACTAGAGTTACAGACAGTTGTTAGCTGCCATGTGGCTGCTGGGATTTGAACCCAGTTCTTCTGCAAGAATAGTCAGTGCTGTTAACCACTGAGCCATCTCTCCAGCCCTGACAGCATCTTTTGATTTTCTGGGTGTGATTTGAGTTGTCTAGGCCTCTGCCAGGAATCTTGTATAACCTTCTGCAGCATCCAGACTTTTGCTGTATCCCTAAACTATTCCTAGGTGGGGCTGTCCTAACCCAAGGCCTTTGAGTTTGTGCATCCTCCAGAGTGTGCAGGGCTGGCTCCTTTGTATCCTTTAGGTCATGGGTCAAATCAGCAGCTCACAGAGGCTTCTCAGTTACTCTCTTCCTCACAGTACTGTTTGCTTTTCCTTCACAGCTCTGTTCCAGTCTGAATCATGTACATATTTAATCTGATTACTTCCTGACCCTCTTCCCCACCCCTGTGTCTCTAGCATATGTTAGGCTCTCACTGACTATGTCAAATACATAAAAATGAATAAATAAATGGAGGTGCTGGAAGGTGCTGAATGAATAGTTAATAGAATGTAGCAATGATAATGGAGGAATTCTCTCCACTGAGTGACTTAATGGACTCAAGATTTATTTTCCGTGAATATGAAGTCCAGTCAGTGATGGCAGTGAAGCCAGGCAGAGACTCAGTGCTGACTCTTCCCTCGACAGACATCCAGTGATCCAGGCTATCGGGGGGCTGCCCACTTTCGTAGTATGGCACTGACTTCCAGCAGTGGCGGTGGGAAGAGGGCACTGGGGGTTGAGCAGGAAGTTTTGTGTCCTGGGTCTGGAAGTAACGTTCGTCACTTCTGTTCCATTTTTCCTTCTTTTTCCTTTTGGGTGAAGCGCGGTAAGTAAGCATGCCCACACCTACAGGTAAAGGTGTCTAGAAATGTGGACAACGACTTCCCAGTAATTGCTTTATGATGGCAAGGGTGCATTTGTAGTAGAGCACCCACTCCCACCATCACTGTTACCTGAGGAGCCCTGTGAGGGTCTTTGTATCAACCTGATCTGAGGGTCTTAGCATGGCAAATATCAGAATGAATAACTGTGTCTCTTGATCCTCAGCTGAGTGGGAGACTCAGTTCAGTCATGAGAACTCATAGTATGAAGACATAGCAGGAGCTATGTAAAGACTTAGAACCAGTGAAGGGATCTCTCTCTCTCTCTCTCTCTCTCTCTCTCTCTCTCTCTCTCCCCACATTCAAGCATGTGTGGGTATGCATGTGCATATGTGTGCACTATATATGGAGGCCAGAGGAGAATGCTGGATATTGTTCCTTAGGAGCTAACCATCCTAAAAAATGTTGAAAAATATTTTATGTATATGAGTGTTTTGCCTACATGTAAGTGTACTTGCATGTAAGTGTACCTGGGTATGTAATGCCTGCAGAGACCAGAAGGATCCCCTGGAATTGGCGTTATGGATGGTTGTGAACCACCATGTGACTGCTGGGAGCTGAACCTGGGTCCTCTGCAAGAGCAGCCAGTGCTCTTAAGAGCTGAACCATTTCTCTAACCCCTGTTGCTCATGGTTTTTTATGAGACAGAATCTCTCACATACCTGCAGCTCACTAAATAGGCTAAGCTGGCTGATCAGTGTGTTCTAGGGGTCCACCTATCCCCATTTCCTCAGTGCTGGAATTACAAGTGTGTGCCAGCACACCTGAGCTATTTCACATGGGTCCTGGGAATCAAGCACTCTACTGACACAGTCATCTCCCTACCCCCAGGATCCTACTCTTTCTTTTCCTTCCTTCCTTCCTTCCTTCCTTCCTTCCTTCCTTCCTTCCTTCCTTCCTTCCTTCCAGAGGACCCAGTTTTGATTCCTAGCATCCACATGGTGGTTAACAACCATCTGTAGCTCCATTTCCAGGGGATCTGCTGCCTTTTTCTGACCTCTGTGGGCATTGCACGACACAGGTGCATTTATACACATGCAGGCAATATACTTGTACACATAAAATAAAAAAAATAATTATTTTTATTGATTTGAGAATTTCATACAATGTATTTTGATCATATTCAGAACCCCATGTAACCCCATCTTTCTACCTCCCCTGAATTTCATATTATCTATTATTATTTGTCTTTTTGTTAATTTGTTATTTATTTATTTATTTATTTATTTATTATATATTTGGTCTTTTTTGAGACAGGGTCTCTCTATAGCTGCAGTTGACTTGGAACTTGCTGTGTAGACCAGGCTGGCCTAGATATCATAGAGATCTGCTTGCCTCTGCCTCCTAAGTACTGAGATTAAAGGTATGGACCTTTTACTCCTATATGGTCTTTTTTTTTTTTTTTAAGGCTTATTGAGTCTAAACTGTGTTTTCTAAGGGCTGTTGAGTGTAGGTCTATCCCTTAGAGTCTGGTCAACCTACCAGGCATTCCAGCAGTAAGGAAAATTAACTCTGACTCTCCATCTCCCAGCATTTATAAAGTACTAATAGATCTTCAGGTAGGGCTAGGGCCTCTTACCCACCTTCCCCATTCATAAGTATTTTTATGTTTTTGTCTTTCTGTTGTTTGTATGTTTTTGTTTTCTGAGACAAGGTCTCCTGGTAGTCCCAGCTATTCTGGAATTTACTATGCAGACCAGGCTGGCCTCAGTCTCAAAGAGATCCACCTGCCTCTGCCTCCCAAGTACTGGGATTAAAGGCATGCACCACCATGGCTGGCTACATTTTCCCCTTTCTTGCCAGGAACAGGAAGTGAATTTCTAGTCTACTTTTCCCTTGACCTCAGTTTCTGTTCTGTTGTTTGCCCCTGTGATGGCTAATCCTGGGTGTCAGCTTGACTGGATCTGGGATTAACTGAAATGAGAGAGATCTTCTTGATCGGATCATCTGAAACTGGAAGACACATCCTAAACATGGGTGTTACCTTCTGATGGCAGCCCATATAAAAGGCCATGGCAGAAGGGAGTGCTTACTTTTGCCACTTGACTTCTCCCTCGCTGGTGAGTTTGTCTTGTTTCTGTAGATGGAAGACTAGCAGATCTGTTGGAATTCATCAGACCTTCAGCACTAGATGGGGACTTGAGACACCCAGCCTCGTGGACTGAGCAACTACGGATTCTCGGCCTCTCCAGTGGTGCAGCCCTTGTTGGACTACTTGGACTCTATCCTGTGGGATAAGCTGATAAATCCATATATATACATATATATACATATATATGTGTGTGTGTATGTGTGTGTGTGTGTGTGTGTGTATTCTACAAGTTTTGTTTCTTTAGAGAACCCTGACTAATGCAGCACCCCATGGAAATCAAAAGTTTCAGACTGAGCCACCTAGCATATGTGAAATGCGTTGTAGCTCTGCAAGCAGAACATGCTTAAACTGAGAGTACTCACTGTAATCCCAACCACCTTAGTGAAGGTTTAATGTTTTTGTCAGACCCTAGATTTGAGTCTTATCAAAAAGGGTATTCCATAGGGGACAGACTCATATTACCTGTCCTGAAGAGGCTGTAAGGGGAATGTTTTTTGGCAGAGCTCTTACCTGGAGGGAGCAGGTAGGGCTAGGTGGGGCTGAGGAGATGGCTCAGAGGTTAAGAGTACTGGTTGTTCTTGCAGAAGACCTAGGTTCAAATCCCAGGACCCACATGGCAGCTAACTCCATCCGTAACTCCAGTTCCAATGCCCTCTTCTGTCCTTCAAGGGCATTATTGCACAAGATGGGCCCACTTGCATGGACACAGGCAACACACTCAGACACATAAAATAAAAATAAAAAAATAAATAAATAAAAAAATAGAAAGTCTGTGTCTCTTTTGAAAGAGAGCACCCAGATACCATTCTAGAAAACTGGGGTGCATGTATGTGTGTGTTTGTATATGTGTGTATTTATATGTGAGGTTGTGTATGTATGTGTTAGGCATGTATTGTGTGTATGTATGTGTGCATGTGCATGTGTGCATGTGTGCGTGCACGCTTTGAAGCTCAGGTCCCAGTCAAGGGAAGTAAAAAGCACCTTCCCAAGGCACGCTCCGTCCTTTTGGCCCCTCTACTCTCACTTTGTGTTCGTGACAGATTGACATGCCTTAGCTTTTATTGTCTCCCTTTAAGTCAGCAGCATGCAGTCTGTCACTTTGTCTTGAAATTTACTGTTTTCACCCAGTAAACTGTAGAAACTCTTTGAGAATGAGGAGTTATGTGATGGTGTTATGGACCAAGAGGCAGCGTGTGAAATGATATCATTTTTAATTTTCATCATTTCATCATTTTTCATCATCATGAAAACCCTCAAAAGTAGTGGCGAGCAGGTATAATCCCATGATATATGCTGGAGTCTTAGGTGATGGTTGGGCTGGGCAGATTGCTGGTATTGCATAGCTATCATGCCGCCCAGCCTGTGTGACATTCTATCTTTTCATGGATATGCTGGTGGTTAGATTCTGTGTGAAACGTGACATTAGGGAAACTCTTTTCTCTGCAACACATATTTCAAAGGAATTTTATTGAGATGACTAATAATCTACCTGAGAGAAAGATGGATGTTAGTCAGCTTATGTTATTGTAGAAGGTTACCGATTTTGGGGGGGCATTCAGTATATAGCATTCTATTTCTCCCTCCTTTCATTCTATTCCTGCCTCCCTTATATACCTAAATCCATCCATTCCATCCCAACAGCCCCAAAAGTCTGCTAGCATCAACACTAAAGTCTAAAATCCGAAGTCTAATGTATTAATAAGTATCAAACAAAGAAATTAGAGAGGAGAGTATATGAGCCTCTCTGAGGCAACACTTCTTTCTGTGGGCCTGAGGCACCTGTCTATCCCAGCTTTTACCCATCCCCCAGTTCCAAAGTCACTTCCACATCCTCAAGTGACTGTCAGAGCAGCTCCCCACTGCTCAGTCTTCATTTCTAGATTGGGTGACTTAAATAATGAACCTTTATTTCTCCAAGATCTGGAGGTTTGAAGTTCAAGATCATTGTGTTACAGGCCCATCCTGGGAAGGCCTGCTTCCTGACTACAGAAAGGCATCTTTCTGTATCTTCATACATCGAGAGAGAAAGAGATTGCCTCTCTTGGATCTCTTCATACAAAGGCACTGGTCACACCGTAAGTGAATGGTTTACCATTTTGCCCTAATCACCTCCCAAAGGCTTCACTTTATTGGAGCTTAGGTTTCAATACACGGGCATCAAAGAACAGAGATATTCAGTCCACACAGCATACAGACACAGCATACTCTCCTAGTACAGACAGGTGCCAGCTTAACTTAAGCTCCTTAGTACAACATTGGGAAATTAGCCTTATTCTCTGAGCTTCACCCCGGCTCCCCAAATATCCCAATGAAATATCTGCCTTCCTCAAATTCTTATAAAAATTAAAATTTTTGTAAAATTAGAATTTGTAAAATGTCATTCTGTTCAGCTACTATTTTTATAGGCAATAGTGACAACAACCTTCATGGTGTCAGGCAATGGCCATGTCCTTGTGCTCATGGCTTTGGGCGATTAGGGACTTTGGGGGTACAGGATGGTATTTTATCACTGCTCAAGAATATCTGAGTCCTTGGTAGAAGGCTGTAGGGGCTGAGGGTGAGAGTCTTCTGCAGGTGGCTGGGCCTGCTTGAGATGACCCCCAAGTCTGAGCTCAGCTGGATATCTCCCTTGGAGCATACAGGTAGCCTCCGTATGGTCTGAGCCTCTCTTGAAGGATGGCGATTGTGTTTGAAGAGGGGTACTTTGTGGGCAGTCACTTCCAGGGGAATCAGATACAAGTAGGCAAGCCTTTTAGGACCCAGCCTCAGAAGTCATGCTCCATCACTTACCCTGTAACAGATATGGCTTACCCTGTAGGATGCAGTAGCACCTTTGAAAAGAATATGAAATCCTACTAAAGCTGATATTTATTTGTAAAGACTTCTCATTTCATAGATGGCAAGCCTCAAGTGATTTAAATCCTTAAAAAATTGCAAATGACCACTACATATAGAAAAGTGTACACACATATATACACAGTTTGAATGCTCCTTTATGTGATCACATAAAGTCAAGAAACAAAAAGCCTGAACTGCAGGCACCGAGCATGCATGTCTCAGTCCCTCCTTAAAGGCTGGCAACTGTGGTAACTACCATCTATGCTTGGATAACATTTAATGTTGAATTAATGGAGTAATATTATGTATAAACATTTGCATCTGAGATTAAAATTTTCTTTCTTCTCAATATTAGGTTTGTGAAATCTATCCATGTTGTTAATGTAGCTGTTATTTGTGATGGGTAGTTTTAATTGTCAATTTGATGTAATCTTGAATTACTTGGGAAGAGTTTCAGTGAGGGATTATGTATATCAGGGGACCTGTGGGGGATGGTCTTGTTTATGTTAATTGAAGCAGGAAGACCTGCCCCCTGTGGGTGACACCATTCCTTGGCACAGGGATCCTGAACTGTATAAAAGAGGAGAAAGCTAGCTGAGCACTTGCATGCACACATTAATTTATTGCTGTCTGCCTTGACTGTGGACATGCTGTGACCAGTTGTTTCAAGTTCCTGCTGCTTTGACTTCCCTGAAGTGATGAACTGTAAACTGGAATTGTCAGCCAAATAAACCCTTTCTCCCCTAAATTGCTTTATCAAGGTGTTTTTCTTTTCACAGCAATAGGAAAGGAGACTAAGACAGCTGTGGTTTATTCAGAACATAACTGCAGGATGTTCTATTACATGAATATTGATCCATTTTACTGTTGGTCAGTGTGGATAATTTTATGATATTTGTACAAATAATGTTGCTATGCACATTCTTCTTAAAAGATTTATTTTATTTGTATGTGTTCTTTTTTAAGATTTTGTTTATTTATTTATTTATTCATTATTTATTTATTGTGTGTATGTCTGTGTGTGTGGCTGTGTGTTCCTGTGTGTGCACAGAGACTAGAAAAGGGCATTGGGTTCCTAAAAGCATTTGTTGGAAGCCTGGCTTGTTACATGGATGCTGAGATCCAAACTCTAGTCCTCATGATTATGAAACTTATGTTTTTAATCACTGAACCATCACTCTAGTCCCTGCTATTCAAATTCTTATCTATGTATTTTTCTCAGGCATCACTTAGGAATGTAGATTCATTTTAACTTGAGTGACAGTGTTTTTTTCTCAAGTGACTGAGACAATTTATCCTTCTGGGGAAACAGGAGAGAGTTTGGTTAGCCAGTAGCTTCACTAAAACTTGATACTATTGTCTTTAAATTTTTGCCATTGTAGTAGGTATGTGGTGGTATATCATGGGAATTTTTATTTGCACTTCCCTAACAGGAATGAATTTATCTACACTTTTCCACTTATTATCCACTTGGGTATACTATTTTGGTGAAGTTTTTGCTTGTTTCCTTTTTGATTTCACTATTTGGCCCTTTCCTTACTGATATATGTATGGTGAGAAAGTGAGTAAGCATGTGTGTTTATAATGTGTTATAATGTTATAATGTGTGTTATAACATATGTTTATAATGGTTACATGGATTTTACTCATTACGTGAGCACCAGATTTCTTTCCACTCCTGTAGTTTGCCTTTTTCTTTCCTACTGATGTATCATGTGTATACAAATGTGCAGTCTCTTTAGTTCAGTGTCACAAACATTGTCTTGTAATGCATTCCTAGGAATAAAGCCTATTCCTAGGCTTTGGTTGGGAGGCTTGACCGTTTCATGATTGCATACAATCCCATCAGTCTTAATTTTCATACTAGACATTCTGCTTGCAAATTATTATCCTAAATTGTAACTGGTTTTGTGTCTTATATAAATACTCATTTTTTTTCTGTGCTGGGTCTACAGAAACCCTATGATATTATTATATTAAAGTTTTATTGTTTTCTTTTCTTTTTCATTTATATTACAAGTCAGGGAACTATAGTTATCAAGAAAATCTGACCAACAGTCTGACTTTGTAAGAGAAATCTTATTGGAACACAGCCACAATCCTTCATTTGTATATTACCTATGGCTGTTTCCATATTTCAAACACAAAATTAAGTTGTTAAGCTAAAATATCTTCTAGCTTGCCCTTTGCAGTAAAAGTTTGTCAGGTCTTGACTTAGATCTGTAACATACTAGTAGAAATGACTGTATCTTCCTATCTCCGCTTTTCGTTTCCAACTGAGATTTTTTTTTTTTTTTTACAGAAACATTTCTTTAGCAACTACTGTATGCCAGGCCTTGTATGATAGAAGTATGCTTCATGTCCTATAGGATTTTCAGTTTGGCAGCACTTAGTTGGATGGACTTTGTCTTACCAGCAAATACATGTGTAAGTTATTCTAGATTTACTGAATGGACCCCAGAGTGTACCAGATATCATGTCAGATTAGGAGGGTTTTGGGTTCTCAAGGGATTTTTGATACGGTAGCATGGTCACCTAGAGAGAAAGCCCAGAAGAGCAAGAAAATTGCCATTTTTAGTTCATGAAATATAACCAAGACCAAAATGGAAAAAAACCCTGATTTTCATGTCTGAAAAGAGGCCATTTCTTTGTTCTTAGCAAGCTTTATCACACATCCTCCTGGGAGAGATGTAAATGCTGGTCACAGTGCTCATTAAATTAGTCATCCTGATAATTATAAGGTCTCAGAAATAATTACTAATCAGTCCAAATAGAGAGCTGCTCCCAGGATTCATTGAAACGCAACTAAGGCAGGGTAGTTAATTCTGCATGCATGTTTAAAGGAAGTGTTATATACATATATATGCAACATATATAATCTATATTATGTTTATATATCTGCTCCCCTTAGGATTCTTAATAACCTTATTTGGCATCACAATGGCTGCTTGGTATTTCTGCCACCCCCCCAATTTAAAACTCCTTTGAGACTAGATGGTAGGATATTTGAAGTGTATACACATAGGAAAATTTCCCTCTCCCTCAGCACATTGTAAAATGACAGGTTTGAGAGAGAAACTTGTCAGGAGACTGCAATAGCAAAATTAAAGAACTAACAAAGTCAGAGTCATTTCAAAAGGATGGGTGGGCAGGAAATGGTTTATGACAATCCAGTCATTAACCAGTAGTTGAAGCCTATGTTCTCTACGTTTGTATGATGGAGAAGAATATTACACAGGCTGAAATGAGGTCCAAGTTACAATATCAGTGCCACCTGCTACTTTAGAAATTGCCATCTCCTGGGCTGTTGCTATTACTAATATTTTATTTGGTTTTTGTATCTTGGCATTTTCAAAGTTTTGCTCTCAAATAGAAGGGTTGGCTTTTTGTTTGATTTCTGGTGACTAAATGACCCTAGACAACGGTATTCACTTTGCAAATTCTTCTAGTCCTCATTTTTAAAATTCTTCTTTAAAAAATTCACAAATCTAGGTCTTCTGCATAACACAGTCATGGGTATTTGAGTTCTAAGTCATCTGAGAATTGAGTCTTAATTTCTTTTTCTGAAAGGAAGCACTGCCCTGTGATGGTTGGTCCTTACTGTCAACTTGATTCGATTTAGAATCACCATGGAAACAAACCTGTATGTAGCTATGAGGACATTTTTAAAGAGGTTCAACTGAAGAAGGTAGATTTATTCTTTCTATATTTTTAAAAATGTATTTTTATTTTATGTGCATGAGTGTTTTGCCTGCATATATGTAAGTGCTCCCATGCATGCAGTGCCCAGGGAGGCCAGAAAACACCTGAAACTGGTGTGTTAAGGATGGTTGTTAGCTGCTGCGTGGGACTGGTAACCAGACTCAGGTTGTCTGAAAGAGCATCCAGTATTCTTAACCACTGAGCCATTTCAGTCCTGGAAGACCAATCTGAATGTGGGTAACAGCAGGTCATGGCCTTGGGTCCTGTAGAGTAGAAGGGAGAAAACTAGCTGAGCACCAGCACTCCTCTCTCTCTGCTGTCTGTGGACACAATGTGACCAGCTGCCTCAGGAGCCTGCCTCCGTGCATCCCTGCTAAGATGGACTGTATCCCTTCTCAAACAATGAGCCAGAATAAACTCTTGCTTCCTTAAGTTGCTTTTGTGATGTATTTCGCCATGGTAATGAGAAAGTAACAATATAAAACATTGCATCATGTGCTGTATGTTCAAAACAGTGGCTAATTCAGAGCATTTGAAACTCATCCTACAGCGTCCTCTATTCCTTTTGTTCCTGCAAAATTTTTGATTGTCTTTCCATCAGGGAAGTGTTTCAAACCATACCTTGGCACTCTTTTTTTTAAAGTATAAAATGCACTTCTGGGAATGATGTTAACATTGACTGTCACCTCTGTGCCATGTATTGAGTCAGAGGCATTTAAAGCAGGGGCGGCACATTTTTCTGTTGAGGAATACTATATTAGTTATTTTTTTCATTGATGTGACAAAATAGCCAACAAAAGCACCTGAGGAAAGAAGGATTGCATTTTGGCTCACAGTGTTAAGGTGCACTCCATCATGGTGGGGAAGGCATGGTGGCAGGAACTCCAGGCAGCCATCACACCAGCATTCAGTGCTGGTGCTCAGTAGGATTTCTCTATTTTATTCAGTCTGGGACCCCAACCCATGGAATGGTGCTGCCCACATTCAGGGTACATCTTCTCATCTCAGTTAAAAAAGTTTAGAAACTCCCTCCCAAATACATCTAGAGATTTGTCTCCTAGGCGATTCTAGAACCTGTCAAGTTGACAATCAGTGTTAATGATCACAAAACTAAATACACATTTTAGGTCTTGCTGCTGATCCGCTTTGTTACTGTGTCATGAGAATACCTTCATACATGGTTGTTACATTTAAAAAGGGCATTTCTGTGCTCCAGTGAAACCATTATTTTTATCCACCAAAAACATGTAGTGGGCTGGAGTTGGCTGATTGGCTCAAATTTACACAGCCCAGCCACTGAGCATTGGGTGGGAAGTGTCCTTGGATGCTACAGCCCTGGCTATTGTAAACCATGGCCCTTTCCTATGCTGGAAGGCCCTGCCAGACCCCTTCCTTTCAGTCAAAGCAGTGGGATCTTACATCCATTTATATTATGAGGTTTTGCATGAGAATGATATTTGGTTTCACTTGAATAAAGGGGGTTTGCAACTCCTTTAAAACAATTGGAAGTTGGGGCTAAAGAGATAGCTCAGTGGTTAAGAGTTTGGTTCAGTCCCCACATCTCATGGCAGCTAACAACCATGTGTAACTCCACTTCCAGGGGATCTAATGCCCTCTTTTGACTTTCTTGGGCATTGCACACATGTGGTACACTTACATACATGCAGGCAAAACATTCCTACACATAAAATAAAAATAAATAAATAAAATAAAAAAGATTGGAAGCTCCCAGTTTTCATTCAGCTTTATATTGGTAAAAATGAGAGTGACAGAAGCTGAGTTTCTACCGTAAATAGTGCGTGTGGCTATGAACAGAGCCAGGGCTTCTGCCCACCATAGACTTCAGACTCTTCAGTTTAATGACATCCTTGGACAACATGCCATTGAAAATCAAAATTCCCATCAGAGGGAAAGCTCAGGTCTGGTGTGTTGTTTCTAAAATAAATCACAATCATTTGTCTACATGAGTAACCAAAGCCCAGAATCACGATTTCAAGAAACTTTCCATTTTCTGGAGTGGAGGAGAGCCCCTAGTTCTAAGTACAGTGTCATACAAGAGATTTTGAACTCCTACACGATGACTTTGCATGCATATCAAGGTCTGTATCATCATATCTATGTCTGGGATGGTGGTACAAAAAGCCTTCAAGGTCTGCAGTGTAACTTTCTGGAAGCTGGTGATAGCTAGTGTTTATTTTATTGCTTCCTATCGCTCCAACTACCCATTATGCTTCCCCGCAGTCTCTATTTACCTCAAATATGAAAGTGAATGAATTTTAAGTTATATTTAAAAACCCATGGTGCTTCTGGCCTGGATAGAAGAAATTGTTCAGTTGCCCAGAAGGGAAAACCTGTGAGCTAGAGAGCACAGATTGTACTGGTTGTACGTGCCCAGCTCTGCTCTTTGAGGGACTTGGTGCCCCAAGTCAGTGGAAGTCCAATCAAGGGAAGACACTCAGTTACCCAGCCTCTCCCAGGACTCCTGCCCTGCCACCACCCCAGAGCTCATTATGGAACTTTTTGTTAAACCTTCTAAGGAAGGCGAAGGCTCAAACTAATTTTCGATTTGCTTCTTTTCCCCTGAAGGTACATAATGAGATATCAAACAAAGGTCATTTCAGAAAGGAAGCATTTTCTTAACTCATAGCAAATATTCTTCCTAAACTTTGGCATATTTCCTGTTTAGTTTAGTGAGAGAGGAGGGAGGCAGGTAACACAATGGGAAATTTGATTCTGAACAGTTATAATTGCCTCCCTATGAAA
This sequence comes from Nannospalax galili, assembly GCF_000622305.1. Taxonomy (NCBI): domain Eukaryota; kingdom Metazoa; phylum Chordata; class Mammalia; order Rodentia; family Spalacidae; genus Nannospalax; species Nannospalax galili. The sequence goes on along the minus strand of NW_008357033.1, from coordinate 2,679,548 downwards.
GATCACTGATTTATATCTGAATATAGGACATTTATACTGCTTCATTCATTATTTGGCACAGAATGTGATATTAGCATCATCTGATTATTGTATTTTGATTTTGTGACTAAGCATCACATTGTATTATTGACTTAGAAGACTTCATACAAGTCAGCATGTAAAAGGTATTACAATGGGGGCTGGAGAGATGGCTCAGTGGTTAAGAACACTAGTTGTTCTTGCAGAAGACCCAGGTTTGAATCCTAGCACCCACATGGCAGCTAACAACTGTCCGTAACTCCAGTTCCAGGGGATCCGATAGCCTCTTCTGTCCTCCGCGGGCATTGCACGACATGGGTGCACTTACCTACATTCAGGCAATACACGAATACACATAAAATACAAAATAATAAATAAAATATTTTTTAAAAAAATATTACAATGGAATTCTACTATATGTATGTATGCATGTGTATATGCACCATGTGTGTTTACATATGCCATGTTTGTAGTGTCTGGTTACTGTTTCAATGAAGTAACATTCATTGAAATGATCAGGGCTTTATATTCCTGAGTCATTTAAATGTTTTATTTGCTTTAAGAAACAGCATCATTCATGCAGGAGTGATGATGGGGCTTGTGAAAGAAACTTAGTATTTTTTCCTGATAACTTTTGCATATGGCCTATTGTTATGTTGAGAACTAGGACAGCATTATAGAAATACTGAAAACAGAACAGAACGTGTCACCTATGTGTCCTGGTGACTTACAAAATGTTTGCATTCTTTTCTTGGTTTTTAAATCTTGTACCTACAAAGTCCTTTGTTTCAGAGTTCCAGGGAACTGGGTGAACCAAGAGAATCCCCAGCCTCTGCCTGTCTGCTGACTGAGACATCTTAAGGAAACTGGGTGGATGGATAATGATTAAGAGAGCAGGGAAGCAACAAGTAATCTAACTTGAAGTGGGTTGTGAAGTTTTAACTGTTAGCTTGACATGAGAGTCTCAATGAAGAATTGTCTAAATCAGGTTGGCTTGTGGGCATGTCTATGGGAAATTTTCTTGTTTGCCTTAGTTGATGTGAGAAAACCCAGCCTGAATGTGATGGCACCGCTCCCCGAGTTTGGGCCCTGGGCTGTATAAGAGTAGTGCATGCTAGCTGAGCACTAAGCACACTTGTACCCATTCTTCTCTCCTCTTGACAGTGGGTGTGATGTGATTAGCTGTTTTAAGCTCATATCACCTTGACTTGTTATGATGGACTGTAACTTTGAATTAAACCAAAATAAATGCCTTTTCCTGTAAGTTTCTTTTGCCAGGGTATTTTATCACAGCAACAGAAATAAAAGTAGGATAAGGACTAGTGGAGGGGTCTAGAAGCAGGATAGAGCATGCCATGCTTAGCCAGCTGACAGAGGTTACATGGAGATGCAGTGTGGGATTACCTGAGTGAAGTGGCAGGGACTAAGATTGGAAGGAGGCTGGGTTAGGTTGTGGAGAGGTGTTAATGCTATGTTCTGGAGTGGGGGTTTTGCTTGTTGGTAGGTATAGGGAACAGAGGCCCCATCATAAGTACTTGCTAGAATTCAAATTCATTGTCTTCATGTTCAAAGACAAATTACTCTTTGGTGATGATTAGGCAAAAAGTGGGCTCAGCCTAGCCATGGGATAATCACAAAATGACACATCTGTTCTCTTCCTGTGACAGTTACTGTACTTGTTGCTGTGGTGAAATAACTTACTGAAACAACTTAAGGAGGAAAGGGAAGTGTGAGGGTCCATCAGGATGGGGAAGTCATAATGGCAGGATGCAGTGGGTCACATTGCCGCCATAGTCAGGAAGCAGAGAGCGATGAATGCTGGTGCTCAACTCACTTTCTCCTTTTTATTCATTCTGGAACACAGCCATGGGATAGTGCTGCCCATAGCTTTTGGAAAGAGGCATGTCATCCCACTTTAGTTAAGCCAATCCAGAACCTCTTATACAAGTACCCAGAGGTTTGTCTCCTAGGTAAATCCAGATTCTGTCAAATTGAAAATCAGTATTAGCTCCCATAGTCTCCACTTTGCCACCTCAGCACTGGTCATGAAGAGAGTAGGATTGGGAAAGAAAGCTTTGCCTTGCCCACATCCCTCCTCCACAGGGTTTTTAGCACTGTTTTAGCCTGTGCTAGTGTGCAGGTTTAGGCGTGATTTGTCCGTCAGAGGCTCATATGCTAGCAGATTGGTTCCTAGATGCTAAGAGATAATGAAGTCTTTAAGAAGTAGGGCCTAATGGGAGGTAGTTTTTGAAAGATTTATTTATTTTTCTTTTATGTATATGAGTGTTTGCCTGCATGGAGGTCAGAAGAGGGTGTTGGATCACCAGAAAATAGAGTTACAGATGGTTGTGAGTCACCATGTGGGTGCTGAATACCCAAATTCTTTGCAAGTGCTTGTAACTGCTAAACCATCTTTCCAGCCCCAAGTGGGAGGTGTTTTGTTCATGGGAGGATAACTCCTTTGGAAAGGATTAATGCTGGTCTTGCTGAGAGAGTTAGTTCCCGAAAAAATGAGTTTGTACAAGAAGACTGTCTTTTGCTTGAGGTCTTCCTTCCTTAGGAATTTTGAACTCACTGACATGTTGTGACACAGCTAAGTCAGGTTACTGATACCATACCCATAGCTGTGAGCTAAATAAAACTTCTTTCTAAAAAAATTAATGAAGTACCCAGCCTCACATATTTTGTAGTAGCACCATAAGTCTGAAGGAATAGCAGGAGGGTTTGCCTAGAATTTCATATGAAATCGATGCTTTAACTCAAATATGACTGAGCCTGAAGGACCAATCTGAGGGTTTTAATAACCCAAAGTGACTGACAGTTTATGCAGACTGCTGTATCATCAGGGAGACTTTCGCTGCAGAAGCAGCCCTTGACTCTACAGTAGACAGTTGTGGGAGATTCCTAGAAATGGCAAACCTAGTTTACAATGTAGACTCTAATCCCTTCTTCATCAGGACCCTTCCTAAACAGGTTAAAGTGCACATGGATAAGGAATTTAAGAAGTAAAAATGGAGAGATTTATAGGAAGGGATCAATGTTATGATTTCTACATTCTCAGGAAATTGCTGCTCCTAAGGGCTAAATGAAGACTTTTAAAAATTGAGATAATATAGTTACCTATTATTATGCAGAAGATCCTTCTGTGTTTTACTCAATTTTATGGTGTAATAATATGATTTTGTTTTCTTAAGAACTTAATAATTAAAAAATATTCTTTCCCCATTGAGTTGAAGTGAATGTTTTCAGTCTTATTAGTTTTTCCTATTATAATTGTTAAGAACTCCTCTGCAGCCCCCCTTTTGCCAAATCTGATGAACATTTTAAGAACATCTCTCTGTGGAAAAGTCCCTAATGGCTGCAATCTATCAAGATGTTCATTTAGATTATTACTAAGAAGCATTGTTGATTAATCAAAAAGGAAGGAAAAAAAAAGGAGGGAACAAAGAAAATTCTAAGTGAAGCATTTTCTTGTTGAGGTCAGGTTAAAAGGTCAGAGCAGACCTTGTTAGACCTGTGCTCAGAGCAGGCTTCAGTAGTGAGGGCCAAGCCTTCCACAGACAACCTTGGAGGCCCAGAGGGAAGTTACCTGGAGGGATTGTCTGTGGGTGATTCTGTGTGGAGAGGGTAAGAATAGAGAGAGAGAGAGAGAGAGAGAGAGAGAGAGAGAGAGAGAGAGGAAGGAGATAGGGAGTAGCGGAGAAGAGGGGGAAGGAAGAAAGGAGAGATGGAGAGAGAGAAAGAGAGAAAAAGAAAGAGAGAGAGGAGAGACAGAGAAAGGGAGGGATAGAAGAGCAACTGGAAAGGAAGAGCTAGATGATTCAGTAAGTTTTGGCTTTTGGCAGAAGGGTGGCTGGATCTTTATTCAACATAAATGTGCTCACATATGTAAACACATGGAAGACTCATTTTTATACACAATTTTTTTTATGAAAAGGGAGATTCTCTTATTTTCGCTTGTGAAAAAAAAAAAGAGTATCCTTCATCCTAAATAGACTCTCATTGGAGCCCAGAAGTCTGTGATTATTAGAATTAAAGCTGTTGAGGCAATGCCTGAAGTCACTGAGCACTGCCAGTCCTGTGAGAAAACTATTCCCACAAGCAACCATCACCCAGCTTGGAAAAAAACCACACGGTATTAATCTCGATTCTGTTGTCATCTAATTTTGAACAAAGGCATTAAGACCAAAGTTAGACGCATCAGTCATCACACAGGAAACGGTGCTGACATCCATTATGAACTGCACGGTTGATTAGCTGCTTTGATTAAACAGTGCTGCAGCTGATGGGAAGCAGAATTCCCAGTGCAGAGTCTCTGTGGAGTTAGGGAGAGAGAGAAATGGAAAATAACAGAATCAGGTCCTTCAGTGGTGAACTCTGGGCTCTCTGAAACAGAGATCCTGGGAGGGACAAGCGGTTAGTGTCCCTTTCGTATGCATACACAGGGGATGAGAAGTTGTTGCTGCTTTTTAGAATAAGGTGGTCAGGGAAAACCTTACATGCCATTAGAAAAGCAGAAATTGCATCATCCTTGGGTCAGCTCCAATACTTATGGTTACATTCACAAGACCTGCACAAAATCAAGCCAGTCAAAATTCCAGCAAGGATGGAGAAGGGCTCAGGAGGCTACCATTAGTCAGGGAGCTATTGGCAGTTGATGGCTGCTGGGGGAGAGTCATTTTCTTTTGGTGATATGGCCCCTGGTAGTTTGTTCATGTTCCATGGATGGCCCTATACCCATGTACACATGGGCACTACTAATATGTCTCAGTATGATATTGATATATATGTATATATATATCAAGTTGTGAAGTTGGCAGAGGGGCACATTGGTGGGAAGTTCAAGGGGATGGGAATGGGTGATATGATTAAAATACATTGTATACATGTATGATAGTCTCAAAGAATAAATTTATTTATTTATTTATTTATTTATTTATTTATTTATTTTTTAGGTGTATGAGTGTTATGCCTGTATGTATGTAAGTGCACCCGTGTTGTGCAGTGCCTGCAGAGGACAGAAGAGGGTGTTGGATCCCCTGAAACTGGAGTTGTGGAGGTTGCTAGTCGCCATCTGGGTGCTGGGATTTGAACCCAGGTCTTCTATAAGAACAACCTGTGCTCTTAACTGCTGAGTCATCTCTCTAGCCCCAAATAAGATATTCTTAAAAAAGAAAAGTAGAAAAGAAAAACTCTATAAAAAAACAAAATCCTCATAAGATAAAATAGTCACTGACAACCCAATGCTGACATTAGCCAAATGTCAACATTTTGGACAGTGGCATAGAAACAATGTCAAAAACTTCTGCTATATTTTTCCCAAACAGTGATTTTCTTAGGAGACTGGAAGAATGGGAAGAGGCTCTCCAAATGAACTGTCATAAGACCTGGAACTGCTGAGATGAATGTCCATGTCTCTGTTGGGGTGGAGGCCAGCAGTAGATGTCAATGCATTGGGAGCCAGATATATTTAAGACTATGGCAGATACTTAGGGAAGGATGGACGTAAAAAATGCTCAGAAAATGCCAAAATCCCTGAAGGAGAAACAAATGGTTTTCTCTTTCACATATTCAATATAAAGCCAATTTTGCTGTCTAAGAAATTCAAAATGATTATTGATGACACCACTGACAAGGTGTGTGTAAATACACACACACACACACACACACACACACACACACACACACACACACACACACAGAGCCAATCATCAGCAACACAGCCATCAACCAAAAAGACCTTTCTCCCTTTTAAGGGAAAGATATTTGTGCTCATTTACTCTGAGCCTCCTGAGTTCCTCAATTTGCGGTCTGACTGGGGAGGTGCTTTTTTTCCCTGTGGAGAGGACTGTGGGAGAGTGACTCAGGCAAGGGCTGATTGGCTGGCTGCCCCCTTGCCGCAGCCGCTTGCCTTCTGGGCCTATCCTGCTGTGTGGCTGCTGTTTATACCTGCTGAAGTGCTTTCTGTGTTTGAGTTGGCACTGCCCATTTACATGCTAGAGCCTGGAGCTGTTCATGATGTGTGTCCCAGGACTTCGAAACCTATGAGCTGGTGGCTGGGATGAAAGAATGTCTCTCTCAGTTTTTGTGTGAACTCCATGTCTTTTCCAAGAGGTTAGATCACTGTCTACAATTCAGGCTTGCTAGAGAGAATGCAACAGTTACTGTTTCAGACATCCTGAACTTTTAAAGGCAAAAGGCAGAGGGGGAAGTTGGAGAGTAAGCCCAGGGTCAACTGAACAGCTTGAAAATGAATACTTTTGTAACTGGTAAACAAAGACTTTTACTGAACTGGAAAACTTTCTCACCGAAGAAAGAAAAGAAAAAGATCACTTGTTATGTAAAGAGGACATAATGTTTAAAACTTCCTATTCCAGCCCAAGTTATATTGGAGACTAGACCATATTAATCAAATTATTGCAACAAGGTTATTAAGAATGATAGAATTTTTATAAAACTTTTCTTGGCTCTCTCTTTGGTCTTTTCATTTCTCCATATAGATTTTTTTTAGAAGATTTGTCTTTTTGTAAGTGGTAAAATTAGGAAAACTGCACTTCCTTTTGTTCCTGCTTCCCAGTTGCCCTTTTCTGACACACTGGGAAGAGCATCATCTATCTTTTTTCACTTGGGATTTCTCTCTTTTCATCTCCTACCACGAGAAGTCTTGGTTCATGGAGGAAATCTTGTTTGGTTTATATAATCTTAAATGTTAACTTTATACATTTTGTTTTTGTTCCTGTGTAGGATTACATAGGACATAGTTATGTAAAGGATATCATACCTGAGAAATGAGTACATATTAAAAATATTTTATGCCAATGTCTAATAATATCCAAATAAAAAAGTAAATAAAAATTCAAAAAAAAAAAAAAAGAATGGGAGGAGGCAAGCCGATGACATTTTGATTGCAGTCCCCACTTGGAAAGGCATTGTGGAACTTTCAGCTTAACAAAGTTTAAAAAAAAAAAACCAAATCAATATAACACCTTGATCTGCAGTTTTAAAAATAGAAACTGCTAAGACTTGTGCTACTGTTTGTAGCCTGAGATTTCCAGGACCTGTTTGTAGCAATTGTTCTGTATTCTAAGAAACCTGTTTCGAGATGCGGAGTGACCCATTAACGCGCTTAGTTTGCACTGACCCTGGTGTTCCTGGCTTCATTAACACCTCCAGTGAGTGTTCTTCACACTCAGCTCTTCCCTCTCTGCCGAAGAGTCTTTCCAGATGCAGCATTTTTTTTCTATCCTGTGTTATAATTCCATCAACTTTTGTCTCAGCTTGTTTACATGATACTTTACCAAGCTCTTTGAAGGTAGTAACTCTTCATACACTAATTGGGCATTTAATGAGTGAAGTGAATGCATGCATGAACAGATGCCTGGCGGGATGGAAGATGGATGATAGATAATGATATAGATGGATGGATGGAGAGGAGGATGAATGGGTGGTGGGAATGATGGTAAGACAGATGGGTAGGTGGATGGTGGTTGGTGAGAAGTATAATGGAATGGATGGATGGATGGGTGCATGGATGGATAGTTGATGATGTGGATGGATAGACTAACAGGAGAATCAATGTTTGGTGGGAAGAATGGTTGGCTTGATTAATGGGTAGATGATGGAGTGAATCAATGAATGGATGAAAAAATGAGTCACTCAGAGAAATACAAAAAGAATTGTGATTTGTCCAATATTTGGTGTAAGACTGATAGAGGTTTTGTTGGCTTTCTACAGACTTTTAAGGCACAATGGACAATGGTATTACTTAAAGTATAATATTTTCCCTTTATTTATTTATTTTTTTTCTGAGTCTACCTTCTATTTCCCATCAAGATTCAGGTATAACAGCCACCAGTTTTATGTGTAGAATGATTAGCAGAACACTGGAGGGGCAGTTTTATTTTAAACTTATGACATTTTTTTTTATCACATCTTACAATGTTACATAAAAAATTTATGGGACAGTGTTGATAAATTGTAACAATGTAATAGCCAAAAAGCCTTCTCCTTCCCTGCTCTTCTTTCTCTGTCTTCCTGACTGTCCTTTAATACTTATGCTAGAGGGTTGAAAAAATTAAGTCCTCTCATTTTTCTGTATCCTTTTTAATAGAAGAAAATGAGAGGATAGTTAAAATTTACCCCTAAAGCTACTGAAATAAAAATGATCTATCTTCTAAGCCACCTTTCTAAGTGTTCTTTGAAATTAAATGGACTGTCTTAAACACAGGATGCTAAACTTTATGCAAGTTTCCTATTCACGCATAGATGTAATATCAGTACGTCTCCCATTATTGCTTTTGAAATGTTTTGCTGCTCTGGAAAAACCACGTTTAAAATGTGATATTTTAATACTGTGTTTTTAAGGTAAACAAGCAACAACTACTTTGGATAAATTCAGATGTTAATATCCTTTTCTTTGCATTTATCAAATGTATGTTTGTATGGATGTCTTGGAGAGAGGATGAGAGAGGTATCTGGTGTGCATGCTTATATATTTTAGGAGCAAGAAATGGTAGAGGATGGTGCATCTCTGTGAGTTCAAGGCCAGCCTGGTCTACATAGTGAGTTCCAGGATAGCTAGGGCTACAGGGAGACCCTGTCTCAAAAAGACCAAAAAAAAAAGTGAAGGTAAAGCAGTAAAAGAATGAAGATGATTCCTTTTAAAATTTATTTCACAATACTAGAATAACTGCAATGAGCGCTACGACCGATGTATTCAGGAGCAGAGCAGTTGATGTTAGGTGATGGTCAGAATAATACCAGACTTTGCTACAATAACAAATAAACCCTGATGTTTGGGTGCTATAATGCCTCAAAGGTAGATTTCTCAATTTGGCAATGTCTCCCTTTGTGTTAACTATTATACTCGGAGTTAGTGCTTTCTAATCACTTGGGAGGGAAGAGAGTTGGAGACAACACACTAGCTATTATGTGCATCAATACAGAAGGGTCATGTACTGTGTCTACTTACAGTTCATTGATAGGAGGTGGACCATGTCCATTAATAGGAGGTAGTCACATAGTTTAGGCCCCAGGTTCAAAGAAGACTGTGAAATGCAAGGGTGCCCATGAAATACTTGGTGAAGACTAGTTGTTTTCACTACCGGTTATATATTCCATCCCATTATTCTGATCTCAACCCGGATCTTTTGCAGAAATTAGGGGCGTGTGCTGGTCTCTTGTGTTCCCCAGCTTCAATCCAGCACCATTTTGAGACCAACTATTAAACCTAGGAAAAAATCTCTTCCTCATTCTAAATATTTATCTCCTACCTCATCCCTCATAGAGAAGGCCTCTCTCTCTCTCTCTCTCTCTCTCTCTCTCTCTCTCTCTCTCTCTGAATGTTTTCATCCATTAATGTCATCTTTTCTTTATAAGAGTCATCATGCATGTGTTTAAAAATCTTTTTATTAGTCTCCTAAAGGTTGGAAAGTTTTGTGGCTATGAAATGTTCTTTGCATAGAGGGTAGAAAGTGAAGGGGTTGGACTAATTTATTTTTAGCTAGGAGAGGGAAGGAAAAGTGATAAAATATTTCACATCATCATCATCAATAAATTCATACTCTACACATTCACTGACCTTTCCATTGATCACTGATCTATTGACCCGTTCACCTACTCATCCATCTATCCATCCTTCCATCCATCCATCCATCCATCCATCCATCCATCCATCCATCCATCCATCCATCCATATATAGGGGTACGAGATCAAGTCGGAATTTTAAGGTTAAAGAAGTGTCTCTTTGGGTTAGCGATGTAGCTCAGTGGTAGAACACTTGCTTAGAATGTGTGAGCTCCTGGATTCAATCACAGCACTGAAAAAAGGTGTCTTAGACTGTGATAGCCATTTTTAGTTACCCTTCCCTTTGGACAAAGGAATTATTTTGTTTGTAATGTTGTCTCACATTTTTAAGTGCTTCTAAATTGATGGGCTATAGATTCTCAAAGCTTTTATTTTCATCTGAATCCAAAGTCACAAGGTAATCCCTGACTCAGAGGAGGCACCATAAATATATTTTGGGCATTGTGGTAAAACACAATGACCAAGGCAAGGAAGAGTTTATTTGGCTTATGGTTCCAGAAGGAGGAGTCAGTCATGGCAGGGAGGCATGGCAGCAGAGGCAGTCAGAGCAGAAAGCTTAGTGCTCACATGTTCAACCACTTGCAGGAAACAAAGTGACAAACTGGAAGTGAAATGAGACCCTGAACACTCAAAGCCCACCCCCAGGGATGTGCTTCCTCCAGCAAGGCTGTACCGCCTAGAGATCCCATGATCTTCCCCTAACAGTGCACCCAGCTGGAGACCATATGCCAAGTGTTCAAAGACTTGACTCTATGGGGGACAATTCTCATTTTAACTATCACACCTAGCATCCCAGTAAATCCTGCCTCTAAGGAGGCACCACAGATCTATTTTGGGAATTCTCTGTCCAGCCCTGAAAGCCAAGTTTGGCCTGGGGTTGTGATTGCAGCTGTGTTGTCTCTTCACAGCTTCATCTTCAAATGTCCTTCCACCCTGAGACTTCTGGGTATTGACAGTAAGTGACTCTGGTGGTTCCTTCTAGATGATAGCACCAATACTCAGTGACACCGGATTGCATCATTTTTTTTGGATTTGCTTTAAAAACTCCATTTGGTTGAAAATTATCTCTAGCCCTCGATAGAAGTTACTATCTTGGAAGAACATGTCTGCCATTTCAGGTGGCTTTCCTTTGGGCCACTCCTAAAACCAGGTTTTCTTCCAAGGTTCCCCTGTGGTTTTCTTCCTTCTCATCCACACCAAGCTCTTAGGCTTTCGTGACTGTAACTCCCCTCCACATTGCCACCTATGGTCCTATGCTGTGCCCCCAAATTCTAGCCCTTTCTTTTGAGGATATCCTGAGTGTGCCTCCCACACCTAGGCTCAGTGTGCTCTAAAATGCACCCCACTGCTCTCTCTGTTCTGTCTTCTCACAGTCAGTCTCATGACCTACTGCTGCTCTTCCTTCATCCTCCTGTTCCAGGGCTGCTCCTACCTTTTCTCTATCCCCTTCTCTCCTCCGAGGCCTTTCTTGATGGCTGGCCTCACATGATCATCTTCAGACCTTCTCATCCTTTCCCTTGCATGCTTTTTATTTTATTTTTTCAAAGATTTTTATTTTTAGTTATCTTGCATATTTGTGTGTGTGTCTGTGTGTGGGTATGTGCATGGGAGTACAGGTGCCTGTGGAGACGTCAGATTCCCCAGGAGCTAGAGTTACAGGCAGTGGTGAGCTATCCGATGTGGCTGCTGGGAATTGAACTGAGGTCCTCTGGAAGAACACCACATGCTCTTGGCTGCTGAGCCATCTCTCGATCTCCTTTGTACGCCTTTCCTATTCAACCCATCTTAGTATTTTCATTTATTTTTGTCTACCTCTACTTCCTAGAGAGTCCATCTAATGCTATTTCTAAAACACTTTGCTTTACTGACATAATACTGTTGATGGCTCTATGTGCCCTCTAAACAACCTGTAAGTGCTCTGTCATATCCAAGGCTCTGACCATTTCCTTCTACGTGTGTTTGCTCAGGATTCAGCCAAACTACATGACTCTTTTTTTTTTTTAAACCCATCTCATATCACTGTGTTCACATGGAGATAATGTGGTTCAGATTCCTTGTGGAGATTTCTAACTCCTCTTCAAGCGCTGGTTCAAATGCTTTGCCTTATTTCTGAAGTGGGAGCGAGTCTCTCCCTCCTGAACTCCAACTCTGGAGCAGCAAGGTTTCATCTCAGGAATGAAACCTGATTGGTTAAGAATAGCTGCCTGCAGGGGATGGGTGATAACTCAGTGAGTGAAGCATTTGTGGTTCTTCATTTGACCCTCAGTACACATGCAAACATCTGTATGTGTTGACACAGACTTCTAATATCAACACTTGGGGAGGCTGAGGCAGGAGCATCCCTGGATCTTGCTGGCCCGTCCTTTGGCTTCTTTTCGCATCCACAAATACAGGCAAGCACACTGTCCCAGCATGAATAACTGGCTGCAGAGTTGTCTTGGGAGCACACAGGCCAAGCTGGTTCAAAGATAAAGATTTTCATGGCCATACTGCTTAGAGTGTGGGAAAATGCAGTGGAGACACTGATGTTGCTTAGATGTTGTCTGTTACATTCTTTGCCTAATGCTGTCACATCACCTGTATGAAGTGTATTATTATTATTTTTTTTTGGTCTTTTTGAGACAGGGTCTCCCTGTAGCCCCAGCTGTCCTGGAACTCACTATGTAGACCAGGCTGGCCTTCAACTCACAAAGATCCGCCTGCCTCTGCCTCCCAAGTGCTGGGATTAAAGGCTTGTGCCACCACGACCAGCATGAATTGTATTTTTAAGGGCATAAGTTATATCCTGCTGAACTCTGTACTCAGCACCTTGGGTTTACCTGTGCACTGTGTTGGAATCAGTAGATGCTCCAAAACTGTTTGTTAAATAAATCCTGGAATGCTTGATGGTGCTATTTAGTTGTCTAAGACTGAAGACCTGTGGGCTTGGCTGTGATCACATTGATCGGCCTGCAGGTGTTATATTCCCGCATCTACTTTAAGAAGCAGTTTGTTAAGGAACCTGACTGTGCCAACATGAGAAACTCTTTCTATACCTGTTTCTTTAGTGATAAATGAGACCAGGCACCCCTGGAAGAATAGGGGACAGCCCAAGCCCCACTATTGCCTGTAACAGAATTAGCTTTCTAGTAGCCTTGATGAATTCGTCTTTTAGGCTTGTTTTCACAGTTCAGCAAAGCAACTTGTCAGATTTTAATTCCTTTAGCCAAAGTCACAATCTGAAGGCTGGCTTAAAACACATTCTCAATGATGCCAGAAGCTGGTTTTATTGATTTGGTGGTCTTTAAGATGTCCCAAACATTTAGACAATTAAACATTGTTCAACCAAGTATAAAATGATGCCTTTCCTGCCCTTTTATCCTCCCCAGACAAGCATCTTGACTATTTCAATCATTCTTACGAGTCGATTTTCAGAAATGACCTCATCCTTCTGACAGATTTCTAAATATCCTGCATTTTTTGAGTGAAGTGTCCAGAACTGGAGAATACTCTAGTTGGGGTCTAACCAGCTTAGATCAATGTCAAAGATCACATCACTGGGGCCCTATATTTCATGTTTCTGTAACATCCTAAGAATATATTTAATCTCTTCCATTACATCATGACATCATTCTCTCACAGAATTGATGGAACCCTGAAGTTCCTAATCAGTAAATGCCATGTTGCTTAACTGGGGGTTGGCTAAGCCTCTTTATGTTTGTCAGAAAATGTAGCTCCTGCTTACATAGTCATAAAAGTGAACTTACTGGGTCCTGTTATGGTTTGGATATAAAATGTCCCCCATAGGTTCATGTGTTCAAATGCAGGCAGTTCCCCAGCTGGTGGTGCTGTTGTGGGTGGTCCTGGAACCTTTGGGAGGAGGAGCCTAGGTGGAGGAAGTAAGTCTTTCCTAGTATGGTTTCTGTTGCTGTGATAAAATACTGACCAAAGTCACCTTGAGAGGAAAGCATTTATTGCATCTTGTGCTTCTATGTGACAGTTCCTTGAGGGACTTCAGGCAGGAAACCAGGGCAGGAACCTGGAAGCAAGAACTGAATCACAGATCATTGAGAACACTGCTTACTAGCTTATTCCTCTGATCTGTGTTCACTCTGCCTTCTTATATAACCTAAGACCAACCCCACAGTGGGCTGGACACTTACACAATACTCAATAACCAAGAAAATACCTCACAGACATTCCCATTCCCATTGGTCAATCCAACAGAGGAAATTCTCCCGTTGAGGTTTCTTCTTTCCACGTGTGTCAACCAAAGCCAACCATAACAGGGTCCCCGTGGTGTAGCTTTTATGGATGATAGTCCATCCCACTTCTGACTCACCGCCTCTCTGCTTCCTGGTCCATTGAGGTATGTGCAAGCAATTGCCAAACACTCCTGCCATGATGAAGCCGTCTGTCATCATGTCTTTCCTGTCATGACAGTCCTCAAACTCTGAGCCAAAATAAATCCCTGCAAGTTGCTTCTTGTCAGGTGTTAGGTCACAGCCATTGGAAAAGTAACTCGTACAAGTTCCATCACCAGAATACCTAGAGAGTGATAAATGTGTAACCCAGTGTGTCGTTCAGGTTCTGTTTCCCTCTCTTCATCCTGCGCTCTGTGTACTCTGTTCTGTGTGCATTCTTTGAACCCCATCTCATGGGAGCAAGATGGCTTTGGCATCTCCAGATTAAATCACTAAAAAAAAAAAAAAAAAAAACAGCACTTCCTAGAAGATCCCATGTAAATCTTGCAATTCACTCTTAATCAGGGATTAGCTTGATCTTGTGTTTATCTCCAGCAATCACTGTATCTTAAAAGATTCAGGGAACTGATCGATAGAGTGGGCCACATGTCTCAGTGTTGGAACATGTGAGTAATAAACACATACACAAAAAAAAAAAATAAAAAAAAAAATGTGTTTTAAAGATAAAAAAAAAAAAAAAAAAAAAACAGCACTTCCTAGAAGATCCCATGTAAATCTTGCAATTCACTCTTAATCAGGGATTAGCTTGATCTTGTGTTTATCTCCAGCAATCACTGTATCTTAAAAGATTCAGGGAACTGATCGATAGAGTGGGCCACATGTCTCAGTGTTGGAATTGGGATGGGGATCATGTTTGCTGAGCAAAAGAGGAGGTAGTGCCCCTAAAAGAAGCCAGAATGTGGGCTGGAGAGATGGCTCAGTAGGTGAAGTACTTACCACAAAAGCATGAGGACCTGAGTTTGGATCCCCAGCATCCACATAAAGACAGGGTGTCACAGATGTCAACCTCTGGGTTCCACATACCCACATATAGTCAAACACCCCTCACCTCCCCCCAGAATAAATAATCAGAATCCATTATCTAAAGGATGGGAAGTTTAGGGCTGTTTTTCTTTTTGTGTAAACAGTGCCATTGGAATTTTAATGGGCATCATATGGAATTAGCAGGTTGCTTTTGGTAAGATGTCTATTTTCACAATTTTAATTCTGCCAATTCCTGAGTGTGGGAGTTCTTTCTGTCTTCTAGTATCCTCTTTGATTTCTTCAGTGTTTTAAAATTTTTTATCATAGAAGTCTTTAACCTTTTTAGTTAGGCTTATTTCTAGGTGTTTTTTTTTTTTGGGGGTATTATAAATAGGATTGTACTTTGAAAAAGTAAAGGCAAAATTATAGCAGGATCCAGTGATCCCACACCTGGGAGTATACCCAAAGGACTTTGTCAGCATACAACAGAGATACTACACATCCGTGTTTGTTTCAGCACTGTTCACAGTAGCTAAGTTGTGGAAACAGCCTAGGTGTTCATCCACAGATGAATGGATAAATACAGTGTACGCCTAAATAATGTAAAAATATATTCATTCCTAAAGAAGAATGGAATTATATCATTTGTAGGACAATGAATGGAAAGGGAGGTCATCATATTAAGCAAAAGAAGCCAGACTCAGACCATATCATATTTTCTTCCATATGTGGCGTCTAGATTCTACACACACACATACACACACACATGTACACATGTGCTCACATGAACACGTGTGCATGTGTGCACACATGCTCACACACTTTTCTTCCATATGTGGCGTCTAGATTCTACACACACACATACACACACACACACACACGTACACATGTGCTCACATGAACACGTGTGCATGTGTGCACACATGCTCATACATACACTCATACATATGGCACACATGGCATGTACATGCCATGAAAGTAGAAAGAAGACTATTTGGGAAGAGGAAGTGAACTAACAAGAGGGACAAGACAAGAGAATGCAATGGGTGCATGTGTTCAATCACATGACATATTTGAACAAGAATGTCATTCTGAAAGCTATCTCTTTGTACAATGAATATATACTCATTTTTCTAAAGGATAGGAAGGATGCCGGCAGACCCAAATTAATGGATACCCTTTGTAAGACAATTATACTCTAAACTCCCTAAAGGCAGGAACTGTGGCCTATTAACTTTTGAACACTCCCATCTTGCCTTTAACAAACGACACAATAAAGGTTCTAGAACTAGTTGTTGATTGAATTGGTCCATGAACAAAAGGCAACAAGATGAATGAATTTGAAACAGTTCAATATTAAAAATATCTTGTTTCTTACTTGATGGATTGTAAACATTAGGTCAAACTAACTTAGCATGCCACTTGTATTCCCATGGGGCCA
>NW_008357033.1:2606996-2662899 GCF_000622305.1 Nannospalax galili | reverse complement strand
TTCCTTCCTTCCTTCCTTCCATCCTTTGTATGTATGTGTGTTTGTGCACACAAATGTGGAGGCCAGATACTGACACTGAGTGTCTTCCTCAATTGTTTCTCCACTTTATTTTTTGTAACGAGGTCTCTCAATGAACCCGGTACTCACCTATTTAGCTAGGTGGTCAGCAAACCTCAGGGATGCTCTTGTCTTTGCTTACCTAGCACTGGGATTATAAAAGCATACTGCTACACCTGGCTTTTATATGGGCACTGGGGTCCTGCATGAGCACTTTGTTGACTGAGCTGTCTCTCCAGCCTCTTGGCCTGACTTCTGATCTCCATCCCCACATCTCTGCCCAGGGCTCAGTATTGGTTCCAGGATATGCATGCCAGGCAGGCTGGGAAGACCAGAAAATCACCACCTTAGGAAGCATCTCTCAGCCTATGCCTGATGGGCATTGATGGAGAGAACACTGAGAGGACTTTTGCTCATTCAGTGGGGTGCCTGGGAAATGCATGTTCTATGTTTCATTCCAAAGACTCACCAGAATCATCCTGGATACCCATCCTGGTGACTTGGTTGATTAATTACCATCTAATAACTTTCCTCCCTGCTCTGCTTTTGCCAATGCTATGTGAGATCACACATAAACTGCTTACCTTGAAGCTGGTCTAGTGACTGCTTCTTAGGGAATGCAACCTATGACAACTCTTTACAGGGCAGGAATGCTCCTTTCAGTCTTCAGAGGGAGACCACCACAGATCCTCAAACCATGAAGGCAGCTGGGGAAGGGAGAATCCGAAACATAAACTCCAAGGTCTTGGTGGGTAGAGCTTGGCTGCTGTGACTGTGGTCTATGAGATGGCAATGTGGGTTTAATGGTGATTTAATGATGATAAAGGACTGGTTTCTAATCCATTATGACAACATAGAACAATTGTAGCAGTCAGTCAACACCCTGGCACAATCATTCCCAGGGAGGAAGGACTGTGGCCTATGATGTCTCAGTGCTGGGAAGAAACCAAAACACTACAGCTCTCCTGACAGGGCTGTGGCTCAATAGCATTTTTTCTGCAAAGGGCCAGATAAAATACATATTAGACTTTTAGGCTCTGAAGTCTCCATTACAACTTGACTTTTATAGCTTAAGAGCAACAATAGACAACACCTAAATAAATGAACACAGCTATGTTCCAATAAAACTTTATTTGTAAAAACAAAATATGAGGGCTAGATTTGTCTTTAATTTCTACAGCACTGACCCCTTCTTAATATATGAATGTAATAAGTTGATTTGGGTGGAGGAAGTCTAGTCCTGTGGGGTTTTTTTGTTGCTGATTTGTGTATATGTATGCCTGTGTGTGTGTGCCTATATGTGCATGTATACCTTCTTTATCATTCTCCATCTATTTTTGAGACAGGACCTGTCACTGAGCCTGAAGCTCACTGATTTGGCAAGATCAGCTGGATGGTAAGCTCCAGGGAGCCCCTTGTCTCTGCTTCCTCAGCATTCTGGTTCCAGGTGTGCACCACCATGCTTCGCGTTTTATATTGGTGATGAGGCTCCAAACTAGGTCCTCATGCTCACATAGCAAGCACTTTACCACCTGAGCCATCTCCCCAGTCCACAGTCCTTTGATTTCTGTATGCACCTTCTGGCAGGCTTTACCTAGCATGAATGTCTTTGGTAGAATATGGGAGAGAGGGTGGGATGAAGAGGACAAAGAAGCAAATTAAGGTAGAGTGTAGGATTCAAGGTGGATTAGAAAGGGAACTACAAGTTCAAGCACAAGCTTGTCTTTAGAGAGGAAGGTGGGAGAGAGAAGCACTAAATTCTGACCAATATTGAGGGACACCTATAAATAGAAGGAACAGGTTTAAGAAATGCTGTCAAACTTGACTTTATAAGATTTGGGCTTTATAGCCTATGCTGTAGCAGTTGCATTGAATAAATGTGTGCTTTTCATTATATTTTTATTATACATTTAAAGCACATTAAGTTATAAACAGCTGTCAAAGAGGAAAAGAAGTAGTAGAAAGTTTGGCTTTACAAGTAATCACATCCATTTTAAGGAAGCCTGCATTTCATGAAGACAGAAAAAGATACATGACTGTCGGCCTTTCCAGCTATACACTACTCACCCATTCTTCTTCAGAGAACAATATTAATAGGTGTTTGATGCAGTTATCTCCCACTGAAGGAGGTTTACTCCCTTCATAATTCTTTATTCTTTTGACTTTGAGTTCCATGTAATTCGTTGACATTCCTAGTCTATTTAAAACAAAAAAATCTGCTTTGTCGAGGATTGAGAAAAAAGTGAAAATTATTTTCAAAAAATTATCTTGATCTTTAAAAATAATGTTTTTCTTTTATAGTCCCAGCAGTTGGGAGGCAGAAGCAGGTGGATCTCAGTGAGTTCAAGGCCAGCCTGGTCTACATAGTGAGTTCCAGGACAGCTGGGGCTACAGGGAGACCCTGTCTCAAAAAGACAAAAAAAAGTGTTTTTATTCTTTGAGAATTTCATCAAATGTGTTTTGAATCTATTCAGACCCCTCCCCCATATCCTTCAAATCCATCCCATCTCCCTACCCCCCTAATTTCTTGTCCTATATTATTTTTTAAGGCCTATCAAGTCTAATTTCTGTTCCCCAAATGTTCTTGGGTGTGCGTCTATCCCCTGGAGCTTGGTCAGTTTCCCTGATGTCACACCCTGCTGGGAGAGGGAGAGTCAATTTTCTTTAGCTTGATTTTTTTTTCTGTCTCAGAAGCTATAGAATATTGAGTGATATTTGATGGGATTTAATTATTAATCTCTGGCCTGGGCAGAGGTGGGCAGAGAGCCATGAGGACAGGGCTGCTGTGAACTGTTTAGAGGTTGTGCATGAATGGAAACCACATCCTGAATGTGTGCTCTGACTTCAAATCTTATGTCTTGTGACTGTCAGGAGGGAGGAGTCTTCTTCCCCCCAATGCACTGTCCATTGGTCAAGCCACTGTCTTTGGGACCACCTCTGCTCAGAGATAGGTGACTCTTTCTTATTTATTCCCACAAGGGACGAGTGTGGCGTATGGGGCTCTTCAAATTGTATTCTAGCACATGTAAAATGCTCCCTGTTGTGAGATGAACTACAATTTTACAAACAACTAAGAAAGGCAAGAGGCTGCCCATGAAATCCTAATGCACCTTTGATTGTAAAACATACCTCAGTGCCCAGGATATTAACCAGTCCAAAAGACACAGCACAGTCTTCGCCTGCTGAGATTTTGCCTTTTTGTTTTTTTTGAATTTGCAGATATTCCATACTGTGAGAATGAGATAGGTAAGGTCATTGAAGGAGGTCTCCACCAGGTTGTATCTGTTTCCTGAGATGCACATTTCCCAGGGTCCATTTCAGCTTTCCATTCCACATCTGCTAGAATTGTGACAAGATGACACCCACTAAGAGAACAGATAAGAGTTGGATCAAATGACCAGGAAAAGGGATTGTGGACATTCTCAAAAGGAGCCTTCAATGTCTACAACATTCCCCTACCTCACTTTCCTTAAGTTTCTTTCAGAGGAGTGATCTTGACCCAGGAACAAGGATTTGGGTTTCCCCAAATCCAAGTTCCAAGGTGTTAATAGTTTTTATAGTAACATAATGAAGAAAGTCATAAATCAAGCACTTTTAAAATACATTAGTGGAAACATTAAGTAGACGGGTTACAGCAAAGTAGGAAAACCTCTGCTGGCAGACCTCAGATGCTGGCTGATGGCTTTCTTAGACTTTGGTTGGAGTGAGCTAGGTGTCTGTACATTCCAAAGGATTTACCTAATGGTCCCTAGCTCACACACAGCAGGACAGTAAATGGCTATTGAGAAGGCTAAAGATGGCTCCAGAAAATTTGATTCTGGACTTGTAGCATTCCAAACTTCACAGCCACTGAGGTTCTAGCCAGTTAATTAGCCTGGCAGAAGTTTCAGTGTAAGGTATGGTTCTTTCTGGGAACTTTCTTTCACTAGCTCTGTTTTACTGACCTTTGTATATGGTGGGACATCACTAGTTTCTTTTCCATCCAGCAGAAATGCTGAAGATCATGGTTTCCTGAGCATCTATCACATGCTAGAGGCTGAGTTTGAAGCGGAGGGTGGGCGTTTTCCAATTGCTTCTTGTCTTAGTCCATTTGTGATGCTATAGTAAAGTAACAGAAATCTGGTGGTTTATAAAAAATAGACATTTATTTCTCATAGTTCTTGAGGCTGGTACTTCAAGATCCAGGCTCTGGAAGCGTCATCAACTGGGGAGGGCCCCATTCCCTAATTCTTAGGCTACTTCCTCTCACTGTGTCTCCACTATGGTGGAGGGGACAGTAGAGCTCTTGTACGAGGACACTAATTCTAGTCATGAAACTTCTGTCCTTGTGACCTAATCACCTTGCAAATGCCCTATGTTCAAATACCACATATATTTAAGAAGATGTAAGCATTCAGACAATGTCAACTTTCCAGAAGTCAATTTCTTTTCTTCTAGAGTCAACCACCAATGTTTGGAGGCAGTTCCTTCTGCATACTGGTTAGAATTCCATTTCAATTCCACAAGCAGAATATGTGGGGGACATCGATTCTAACTGAATTCTTCAGGGTGTTACATTTCCTGACCCACAGTGATTGGTTTGGGGTGTGTGTATGTGAGTATCCGACCTAAGCTAGTCAAATCAAAAGGGACCTGAGGCCTTCCTGGGAATCAACCCAACAACAGGCTCGGTCTTCCCTCTCATCTTAGGGAAGGAAGGCTACCATGGTGCTACCATCTTGCCAAGGCTGAGAGTTCTGAAAGCTGAGAATGCAACCAAATAGCCAGAAGCAACGCAAAATGGAGAGAAACTGGACACCTGACTGTGAAGATGAGAACTAACATAACTGTGTTTGAAGCCAGAACATTTTGACTTCTCAGTGGGAGCTAAAACATCTCATTTATTCAGATAGGTATGCTGGAATTTTGGGGCAGTAAACTGAAATTTTGGTGTGATCCAACAGCTAGCAAATATTGCTAATGGGACATAAATTTGTTTGATGCTATTTTGCAGTATTTGAAATTGTTTTATATTCACCTTCAGAAAGCCCATTCTTTCAAACAGGAAGCAGTTGGTTGGCTTCTTCTTCTTCCTATATGGTACAACATTCTCTTTATACCACCCAGACCTTTGCAATTATCTGTGATAGTTTTCATTGTAGTAGTGTTTTTGTTTTGATTTGCTTTGTTTTCACAAATATGTCAAAGTATGATTGAGACATGGTAAATATTCATGCATATGAAGAATATAGTTTTATACAGCTGAGGAAGTATAACCATAATCATGACAGAGAGCAGATACATTACATGTGAATGTAAATATATATAGTTCATTTTTTTGTTAACAGCATCTTTTATTATTTCACTGATGAGAAAGTTGTAGTTGTGAAGCATTTCACATTAAATTTACAATGGTGGATTTTATACATAAATTATATAGGTCATTAAATTTTCAGTTTTATACTACTTAGAATCAAATTACTTTGATGCATCCAAACAATGACATAGGTTCTTAATGGATGGCAGAGTCCAAATATGCAAAGTATAGCTTCTGGTTTTGACCATGGTGCTTTAAAAATTCTCAAACATGCATTAATCTTTTCTAGTTTTAGGGGCTATATTATACATAGGCATATCTTGAATTCATGGAAAAGCTCAATCTGAATTTTATATAAAGTATTCCTGTCTGCTAAATTAATCTCAAATAGTACTAGAGAACAAATAAACAAATATTTTGTGTTAGAGTTCATTACTTTTTATTTCGAAGGAATGTTCCATTCTATAGATAGTCCACAGTGGGTTTATATTTTCACACGATGGACATTTGGCTTATTTCAAGTTCTATAAATAAAGCTATCCTAGGTATCCTTGAGTAAGTCTTTATGAGTAAAAAATTTTTTATTGAATTTATGTATTTCATATAGAACATCTTAATCATCACTATACCCCCTTCCTCATTGGCACTTTCCCCGTAGTTCCTCCACTGGATTTCATGCATTCTGTCATTGATGTTAAGGCCTATCAAGTCAAGTTAGTGTCCCCAGACATCCCTCAGTGCAAGTTCATCCACTGAGATCTAGTCAACCTATCTAGAATATCAGCTCCTTCCTCACCCAACAGTAATTATCTGCCAATAGTTCTTCAGCTAAGATTGGGTCCTGCTACCCATTTCCACAGTTCTATGCTGGGTTTTTGTCTGCTTGGGTTTGCGTGGGTCTTGTGCATGTTGTCACCATTACTGTACATTCATATAGTCGAGGACCCAGGGACCTGTAAGACTCTGTTTTGATATAGTCATGAACCACTCCTCTGGCTCTTACTATCTTTTGGCTCCCTCTTCTGCAATGGTCCCTGAGCCTTAGGTGGGTGCAGTTTAATATTAGAGACCTGTCCAAGGACCTATATTCTGTAGACTCTTATTCTCTATGCTTTGACCATCTGTGTCCTTTTGTGTTCATGGACCTTTGGTGTGTGCAGTAGCTTCATTGATGAGAACTGAGAAGATGCATTAATGTTCTCTCTACCGCTTGTTCTACTATGTTCAGTGAACAAGTGTAGAAGTTCCATTGTAAATGTGTCGCTTAGAATTGGGCATTTCACAGACAATCTCTGTGTGTGACCAGTTGTGGACCTCTGTAATAGCTGCCACCTGTTGCAAGAGGAGCTTCTTTGATGAGAACTGACTGACATACTTATCTGTAAATATAAGGATCCGTATTTAGTACATAGTAAGAAATTACATTTGTCTAGGGATGTGATGGCCTTGGTGTTTTCTTTAAGATCTATGACCTCTCCAGCCATATTATTTGGCTGTGTTTACTGTACCACACATGAGTTCCTTCTCATTGAGTGGCCTTTAAACCCAGTTAGGTAGCTGTTGAGTACCCCCAACATAAAAGTGCTGCTACTGCTCTAATATAGATTGTTGTACCAGTCATTGTTGTGGTTATTAGGCCTTAAAGCTGTGGTTAGACAGCTTCTGATTGATGTTCTCCCTTAGCAGTTTGCATAGTATCCACTGACACTGTAAGAGCTAGCCTTCAGGGGAGGTGGCTTCCAGATCAGTTCCAGCTCCATTGCTCCAAATCCTGTGTATGAAGTATGTCCTGTCTTCAACAGTAGGGACTTACCTTCAAGTTCTGGAAGGCAATCAAAGACTGTGGCAGTAACCTTTGTAATTTTGGGAGTCTCTTGTACTACCCTGGCCAGGAACATGAAGGGAGGTTTCTTCTGTCTGGCACCATTTCTTGTTCTATAGCCTTCACTTACACACATGGACTCATGTAGAAATGGTCTGTGTGTAATTTTTCAGTAGGTTTTTGAATTAACATGTTTCCCTCTGGTTTTTCATACCAGCTAAGCCTTATTTATGTCTCCTTCTCTCTCCATTTAACCATCTCTCCTCCCTCCCCAGTTAAAGTACCCCCGTTTTCCTCATTTCACCCTTGATAATACCTGCCTCCTATGGTACCCCCTCTCTTGAGCTCCTTCTTCCCCTTTACCTCCATAGTTCCTTGTATGATATACCCATTTAAATACCCCATTTTACCCATTTCCCCTTTGGTAACACTTGTCTCCTACTGTTCTTCCCTCTCAGGCTCCTTCTATCTCTTTACCTCCTGGATTCCTTTCCATTTCCCTGGTTACTGCAGTTACATCAGGATATATACTCACATTTAAGGATTTGGTGCTAGGATTTTAATCTGCATTTCCCTAATGAGAATGATACTAAGTATTTTTTTCATGTACATATTTAGCATCTGTATAATTTCCTAAAATATTTGCCTAAAGTGTTTTATTTATTGATGATAGACTGATTTATTGATTGAGAAAGAGTTATATATAGGCCAGGGTGGCCTCAAGTCATTATGTTGGGAGATGACCTTGAACTTCTGATCTTCCTGCTCCCACCTTCTGTATGCTAGGACTACAGGCATGTGACACTATGCCTGATTTATGCAGTGCCAGGGATTGAACCTAGGGCTTCATACATGCTAGGCAAGCACTCCCAAATATATTCTGGGATCATGGTCTTTATCACTTGCATAATTTACAAGTATTTCTTCCCAGCATATATTGTGGGTTTTCATTCAAAGTCCAGAAATTTTAATTTTGATGAAGCCAAGTTTATATTTATGTTATTTAATAAAGTATTTTTAAAATTGTATTTATTTCTTATGTGTTTGAGTGCTTTGCTGCATGTATATAAGTGTACCCATGTTCTGCAATGGCCACAGAGGCTAAAGAGTGCATCAGATCCCTTAGAACTGGAGTTTTGCATGGCTGTTAGCCACTATGTGGGTCCTGGGATCTGAATCTGGGTCCTCTGCCAGAGTAGCCAGTGTTCTTGACCACTGAGCCATCTCTCCAGTCCCAATAAAGTATTTTTGATGCTATGTATGTGACTTTTGTTTTAGAAGGCTTTATTCTATTTCATTCCACAATTTTGATAGCCTTAAATTTTAATTTGTATATAAAGAAGATAGCGTTGTGAGCAAATGGTACTAGAAAGATTGGATATTACTATGTCAAAAAGGAAATGAGAGGACCTTTGTCAATGGTTCACTAGATGTTGAATGGAATGCTCTGCAAATGTCATTAGATCAAATTGGTTAACATTATTATTCTAATCTTCTGTATCTCTTACTGACTCTCCAACTACTTATTCTATGAATTATTAAGAAATATTAAAACCACCTGGGTATGCTAGTGGATTGATCAATTTTGATTTGTATATTTGCTTCTCTAATTGGGGAGGGGCACAAACATTTAGGATTGCTGTATCTTCTTGATGAAATTTTTTTAAATTTTTACAAAAACTTTATTGATAATTTCATAATGCATATAAGGTGTTTTGATCAAATCCATGTCCACTCCCTCCCCTCCAACAATGCCCCCTTTGAAAAGGTAACCCTATCTTTTAAGGATTAGATACAAGCTCCCAAATACTTTTGACATTTTTGGCCCTGGAACAGAGTATGTTGTTAACAGGCCCAAGGACATTTTGACTTTTAGCCAAGAAACTGGCTACATTTCTTTGGGGTCTTTTTCTCTAACTGCCTAGCCAATTCCTACCTCCTATTCTTATCATGCCATGATGAAATGTTTTTTGTTATCTCCAATTATAATGAGTCTTGTCACCTAAAATAATTTTCCCCCCTGAAATTTACCTTCTGATGTCCATAGAAACACCTCCTATTTCTTTCCCTTAGGTTTAATGTGATACATGATTTTACCCTTTAATTTTAGTTTATTTATAATTTTATATAAAAATGATACAATTTTGTTTACAGTATATTGACTGTATTATCTTTTTGTGCAATTTCATAATGTCTACATTTTAACTGGGAGTGAGGATTAGACCACTTATATTTAATGCAAATAATGACTTCTTTGACTTTATTGTCTTTAAATTTTTAAAATTTAATTTATTTTTATTTTATATGTATGAGTGTTTTGCCTCCATGTAAATGTACCCATGCATGCAATGCCTATGGAGGCCAGAAGAGGGCATCTGATCCCCTGGAACTGGAGTTTTGGACAGTTGTTAGCCACTGTGTGGGTACTGGGAACAAAACCAAGGTCCTCTGGAATAGCAGTCAGTGCTCTTAACTGCTGAGCCATCTCTCCAGTCCCTAAATTATTGTCTTGCTATTTGCTTTCTGTTCATCTCATATGACCCCTCCTATTTTTCCTTGTTTTTCTGTCTTCTTTTGGGTTAGTTGCTTATCTTTTACGAATCTACTTTATCTTCTGTTTTACTTAGTATCTGTAACTATCTTTTGTTATATTTCTGTTTGCTTCTTAGTTTGCATCAGGCTGTAATAATGTATTGCAGTCTGCACACAAATGGTATAGTTTGAGGTTGAAGAGATGACTCAGAGATTCAGAGTCTATACTGCTCTTGCAGAGGACCCAAGATTGATTCCCAGGACCCATGTCGAGTGTCTCTCAATTGTCTGTAACTTCAGCACTAGGGATCTAATGTCCACACTCACACATGCACATACCTACACACAGACATACACATAATTAAAAGTAAAACTTCAACTAATACAGTTCCATGTCCAATATCCCCTTATGGTAGCATCCTTTCGCTTCTGCTCTGATCTTTGTGCTACTTTTTTTTTTAACTTGTACTGATGTTTAAAATCCATGTACTGCTTTTGTTTGAACAGTTAAAAGTATATTTAAAGAAAAGAAAAGCTCACACATTTACCCTGTTGTAGCCATTTCAGGTGCCTCTTTGTTTTCAGATTCGTTTTTTCACCTAGTGTTATTTTTCTTCTGTCTTAAAGACTTTTTTTTGAAATTTATTATGACACCTAACTGCCAGTGGTGAATACTGTCAGTTTGCTAAAAACATTCTGAATGTATCCTTATGCCATTTTCTTCTTCAACATACATTTTCCATAAGTATAAAGTTCTCAGTTCACAGTCTTAGGGATTTGAAGATGTTCCTTAGTATTGTGATTGCTTTGTTTTCACCATGAAATTTCCTACTATCTTAATCTTATTCCTCCATGTATAACAAGTCTCCTTTTCTTTCCCTGAGAACGCTGACGACGATGTGATTTGCCATTTTAAAAAATCGATCTTGTAATCTTATTGATTTTCTTGAAATTATGAGTTTATATTTGTAATAAAATTTGAGCTACTTTTGGTCATTATTTTTCCTATGTGTTCCGTATGTCCCCCTATTTCAGAGACTTCTTGACAATTGCTTCACAATTTATGGGTTCTTGGTTTTCTTTGCTTAGTCTCTGAACATCTTGTTCTTGATAATTTTTACTGCTGTGTCTTCAAGTGTGCTGGTGTTCACTTATGTAAAGGCCAATTGGCTGTCAAGCCTAGGCAGTATACATTTCATCTCAAAGCTTTTTGAAATATATGGAATGAAGTTACTGTAACTCAATTAAAGCTCACTTAACATCTGTGTCAGTGCTTGGCTGGTTTTGAGTGACTGATTTTTCCTCTTCATTATAACTTGATTTTTTTTTCTTTTTGCATACTTAGTAATTTTTTGTTAAATGTCAATTATTATGAATTTTATTTTGGGTGCTAGATAATTTTGTATCCTTATACTTTATGGCTTTTTCTAGTTATGCTATTTGGAGATAGATTCTGGTTTTTGTTTTCATGTTGCTTATAAGATTTGTCAGTCAGTAAACTCACTCAAAAAAGACATCTGGGGCAATCCTAGGGCTCACAGTATTCATTTCGAGTCTTTCAGATGTCCTTCATTGCTTGTATACTATTTGGAAAGCCACTGTCTCATATGTGATGCCCCCCTCCTTGGCTATTTCAGATAGAATGGTAAATCTAGGTCTTGCCACTTCAACTCAGCTGGAAACAAAATTGTGTCCTTCCTTCTAAATAATTTTAACTCTTATCATTCAACATTATGATTGCTATTCCCATTTATCACTGAGGAAACTGAAGTAGTTTCAGACATTGAGTTTTTATTTCCTCAGAGTGAACACAAGTAACTAGGAAAGTGAATTTATAAGGAGAAACAGACCACAAAGCCAGATGCTGGTGACCCGTCACCTGCCTTTCTTTGTGGGACCAGTTAACTCTTGATCAAAACAAAACAATATCCATCTTCCACATCTTTCCAAAACACCAGCTTCTCTCCTTTATTATTTCTGAAACCACTGCTTTCTAATTAAAATAAGATCATATAGATGTGGACTTCCATCCTGCAAGATGTATCATGGGGAAATGAAAATCTCTTTCCTGTATTTTCTGAGTGTTGCTGTCCTAGGACCCATTGCCGTTCCACCTCAGGCTCTAAGAGGAACTGCTTGGGACTGCAGGTGGGAGGCATGAAGGTTCCAGACACATCAGTAATTGCTAAGGTGCTTTATATAGATCTTCACTGTGTCATTCAAAAGGAGAGATATTAATATTCCAACTCATTTATTCTTCTGGGTCACTGGGAAAATAAGATATAACCACAGAGATGGTTTTAGTAGAAAAAGGTAAACCAAATCGAAGAAGGTTAATACTGAAGAGTTTCCTCCTTTGGTCAGTGAAGGTCAGAGGGCAACCTCGTTTCAGTCCTTAGTTGCCAACTTGATTGAGACAGGGTCTCTTTGTTGTTTTGCTTCTACAAATGCCAGGCAAGCTTCTCTTTTCCCCTCTCTCCACTCCAGATCTTCCTGGGATTGAAGATGTTTCCACAACTGAGTCCAGCTTTCATATGGCTTATGAGGAATTGAACTTAGGACCTCATGCCTACAACAAGTGCTTTTGTTCACTAAACCATCTCCCTAGCAGGTGATAGAGAGTATCTTTGCAGAACAAAGTCTGAGAAAATCACGGAAGGATCACGGGCTTAGGAGTTTGACCAAAATGTGCTCTTTGTGATATACACATGCATTTAATTATCTTTTATCCAGCAGCTCACATTTCTTCCTAGCAATAGCCAAAAAGGAATCTTGAGTTCCCTCGTTAAGCTAAGCAGCCATCTGATACCCTTTTAAAATCCATTTATTTACTTTATGTGTATAAGTGCATTACACACATATATGTAATTTCACTCATGCATGCACTGCCCACAGAAGCCAGAAGAAGGTGTCAGATTCCCTGGAACTGGAGTTATGGGACAGTTGCTAGCCACCATGTGGGTGCTGGAACCCAGGTTTTCTGGTGAATGGCCATTACTCTTTACCACGGAATTGTCTCTCTAGCCCCTGATTCCCTTCTTGAAATTCCCTTCTTGGCACAGTTCTCTGAGTCCCTCCAATGCTGGCCCAGTTGTTTTCTGGGGAGATTTTCTGGTCCTTTGTCTCTGTGACTCTTTGGTTGGGCTGTTGATAAATTGCTTATCATAGTATAGGACAGTTATTCCTTAACATTTCTATTTTACTTCAAGCCTCTCAAGGGTAGGAAGAGATTAAATTCACCTTAACATCTCGAGCCATCTGATCCTGAGACCATTTGAAAGGATTTTTTATAGTTTTACTTCTAAAAGAAAACCCTAATAAACAACTCATCATATTTCAAGAAATCTTATAATAGTGCAAAAGTAGATAATTAAAAATAAAATTTGGGACTAGAGAGAGAACTCCGTGGTTAACAACACTGGCTGCTCTTGCAGAGGACTAGAGTTTGGTTCCCAGCACCTATGTTGGGCAGCTCATGCTACCAATAATCCAGATCCAGGGGATCTAACACCCTCTTTCAACATTGGTGGGAACTGCACCCAAAATACACACATACACATAAATTTTTAAAAAGTCTTTAAATTTTGTTAGTCCTTCAGACCCTCGCTTGTTTGCTTACTCTGGAGCTAACTGCTGTGATTTCTTGGGAACAAGCTCCCTCCAGCCTGTTTGCACATGAATGCACTGCAAAGATGCACTTTCATTCTAAAAATGTCCAAACAGGACAAAGATTTGTTATTTTACAATCTACTTTTTCTTGCTATGTTTGTTATTGCATCTTAATATCCCATTTTAAATGTTATCCATGCTGTATAAGCTACTTTTCTTGCTACTGTGGCAAAATACCTGACAAAAGAGACTCGGGGGTATGTTTTGGCTCACAGTTTGAGGTTACAGTGTACCATAGCAGGGAAGATGTGGAGGCAGGAGTGCTAGGCACCTGGTCAAATTGTATTTGCAATCGAGAAGCAGAGAGAGAGGAATGCTAGTACTCTGCTTGCTTTCTCTTTGCTGTTCAGTCTGGTACCCCAGCCTATGGGATGGTGCCCCCCACACTTAGGGTGATTCTTCCCTCCTCAAGTAACTCAATCAAGAAATCCCCTTACAGATTTGCCTAGAAGTTTATCTTCTAGTTGATTCTAGATCCCGTCAAGTTGATAATCAACATTTTCCATCACATATACGTACCTGTTTCCCTGTTGATGGACACATTTTCACATTTTTGCTATTAAGTTCAAGGCCATGAAAAGTACCCTGGAAGGTTTTCAATCTACTTTCCAAAGAGAAAATAGGAAATATTGCTTTCTATGTGGATTGGAAACACTTGATTTATTCTTTCTTTATCTTTACATGATAACAAAACCTCTAAATTTAAAAACAATCCATTTGGAGACATTTGGTTTTCAGAGCTATTTCCAAACAACTTTTCCCCATTTTAAATCCAAATATCTTAAAGCACAATTTGAAAACACTGTGGATATTAAACTAATTTATTTTCTAAGCTTGCTGATGAGTTGAAATTTTTTTGAGAAAAGATTTTAAAACTGTTTGAAATGTTCCAAAATAACCTCAGTATTTTGAAGCACTTGAAAACACATTGAGCTTTAAAAAATATTTATAAAACATTTAAATAAAAGTGATTATAAATTGCAGATTAAATGCAATGTTCATTAAATAGTTTCATTATTGCAAATGCTTTCCCTCCAGACCTTGTCTTCTAAGTTTAGAAAATGTATTGAAAATATGTTAATTCTTTTCACCAGAAGAATATGGAATATTTCTTTTCATTATGCCGTTTTCTCTGACTTTCTCCTACCTGGAAATGAATTTCCTGATCCTTCATCATTGAATAACTATTAAGTGACTACTATGTGCTAATGAGTTCTCAAGCTGGGAACACAACAGTAAATAAGATCCCCAAAATGCTTGTAGCTGGGTGGTTTACATTCTAATGAGAAGATAATAAAACACATAAGACTCATGAATTAAAAGCTTGGCCTTCAGCTGTGATGGTTAGCTTTAATTGTTAACTTGACAGAACTTCAACTCATCTGGGAGGAAATTCTCCATGAGAGATTGTCTGCATTAGGTTGGCCTGTGGGTATGTCTATGGGAGAATGTGTGAATTAGATTAATTGATGTGGAAGACCTAGCCCATTGTGGGCAGCACCATTCTGTAGGCAGGTGCCCTGGACTATATAAGAAAGAGTGGGTATATCAAGCTTAATAGAAGCAAGAAGGCACGTGTGCATTCATGTCTCTTTACTTGTGACTACGGATGTGCTGTGACTATTTTGAAGTTCCTGCCTTCACTTCCCTGCAATGATGAATGTCATTTGAAACAAACTCCTTTCTCTCCTGAGTTATTTTTTGTGGGGGCATTTTGTCATAGCAACAGAACTGAAACTAGTGAACTAGTTGATGGTGACACTGGGAGGTGGGTGGTGGGGCGGGGGGACTTAGTTTTAAGAGGTATCCCCTGGCAGGGGGAAGTTAGGCCATTAGGGGTGTGCCCTGAAAGGGATATGAGGACTGTAACCACACTTCCTTTTAGATCAGAAGCCCTGAGTGTTAGGTTCATGAAAAGACCAAGATCACTAGAGACCACTCTGAGGTGAGAAAAGAAGAAATTTGTTGGGATGGACGAGTTGCTGGACTGCTCCCATGGGAGAAAGGGAACAGCGGTTTCTTATCACAGCAGGCTGGATTTTATAGGATTCTTTCTTTTGTGGGTAGGGGGTAGTGGGACTGTATCAGGAGGAGGTGGGGTGTGAGTCAGTAGCAGATGCCTTGGGAGGGGGCAGTTTCAGTTAGGTGTTTTTCAGTCTTTTGGTTGGCTGTGATGGAAAATTGCTGTTATGATCAGGGTGTGTTGTTAAGGCAAAGGTTAGGTGGTTATTGAGAAACTAGGATGGTCTAGTTTCTGTTTCCCAGAATGTGGCCCACTGGGTTGTGATTCCATCTTTGGGTCCAGTTTGACCCAGCTTTCCTCCACTGTGATGCTCTCACTTGCCACAGGCTCAAAGAGGGGGTGGGGAGGTGGGAAGGAGGGGGTGGGGTGTGGTTCTGGGGGGTGATGGAGTGGAGGAATAGCCATAGACTGAGATCTCTGAAGCTCAGAGTCAAAATGAATCCTTTCCATTTTTTAGATAACCTGAATACTTCGTCACAGTGGTGAAAAAATGGCTAGTGATATTTTTTGTTTTCCTTTGGAGACAGGGTAAGTCTCCCTGTAAGTCCAGCTGGTCTGAATTCACTATGTAGACCAGGTTGGCCTTGATCTCACGGAGATCCACCTGCCTCTGCCTTGAAGTTCTTGGGATTAAAATTTGTTCCACTATGCTCAGCTAACTAATGACAAATTTTAAGTAGAAAAAATATAATCAAGGAAAAAAAAAACCGTAGGAAGCCTTGTGGGTAGAGCTTTCAATTTTAAATAGAATGGGTAGAAAAGGACTTAGAAGACATGACTTTTGATTGGAAGGCTATTTAGGGAAAAAGCAAGCTAAGTTGAGGAACATCAAGGGCCAAAGTCCGGAGGCACAGATATGATATGCCTCAGGAGCTTCAAACCTTTCTAGGAGACACTGCTTTGAGATATTGTGGCTGTAAGGAAGAGAGCAGTAAGAGAGGTCAGGAGATAGTGGGGTGAGCAGAACAAATCATATGGAACCTTCCAGTTCATTGTAGGGAGTGAGACTTATTCTTTAAGGGAAACAGAAGGTGGTCAGTTTAGATAGCCTGAGATATTACACATTTTGACAGGATCACTCTGGCTGCTGTTCTTCTAAGTGCAGGTGGTTAAGGGTCAGACTCTGGGATCAGTTGGGATTCAGTTGAAAAATGACACTAGCATGTGAGGTAGTGAGTAGGTTCCATTATAATTCAAGTGAAGAAACAGAACTTTGACACTTGGGCTAGTTAGGAATTGTGAGCGAAGGAGAGGAATCCAAGCCTTTTGCTCAGTCACTGAATGCGCTTTCCTCCACAGTGCACTGAAATATAATGGACCGAGGAGACTGCAAGAGTAGGTTTGGAAGGGGGCACTGGAAGTTGGCTTGGGCCCTTTACATCTTCAGTGTCTCTAGATAGCCAAGTGGAGATGTTAGGTGGGCAGCTGAGTATACGAGTTCAAGTGCAGATGTCTGTCTGGTAGCTGTCAGCCTATAGATTAGATCCGATACCATTAGTCTGGATAAGATCACCAAATATAAGTGCTAATGTGAAGGGCAAGAGGCTCGGTGACTGGACTTTGTGATACCTTATCATTTCTAATTTAAGAAAATGAAAAGAAGCCAGAAAAGGAGACAGAAAGAACCACATTAGAGAACCAAGTAGGGATGTTAGGTCCTGTCAGTCAAGCAAGGAAGTGTTCTGAGAAGTGAAGAGGGAGATAAACTCTGCCTTTCTGTCTCAACACTTTTTATTACTCTCATATTTGTAGCAATCTGCATAGTCCTACGTTTATCAATACTCATTTGCTTTTACCTCTTTGTTGGAAGCCAGCAGCTCTGATTCATTTTGCTCTGACTTAACAGTTAGCAGCACAGTGCCTGGGTAAAGGACCCAATTACTATTTACAGTGTGGAAATTATTTGAAAATAACCGATTTCAGCTTCAGAAGCAATTCGTACCGAAGCCAGGCAGTGTGTAAGTATCTTGAATTGATGTAGGACTTTCACTGATGGATGCACTCCTAATAGATACCAGCTCAGTGTTCCTCCCCATTGTTCAGGGAATGGACCTTCTGAAACCAGCTGGGTTTTGCTGTATGTTAGAAGGATCTATGGAAAGTAAATAATTGAGTATTATAATTCTTAGCCTCAAGCCCTACTGACTTACTGTATGGTTTGGAAAAGGTCAGCAGATCCAATCACCATTGCTTTATGTTGATTAAATATTTCATACATCAATCATTCAGTCATTCTGCAAGCATAGCATGTGTTGAGAGAGGGGAGATGCCCGTGCAGAATTAGCAGTCTTAACCTTTAGTCCCCATCCTCAGCAAGCTATTTTATAGCATTGCATCATCTGCAGTATCTTATGTCTGAAAATATCCTCCTTCCTTTCCCAGTGGCAGACATCACTAATTGATTCTGTACTGTGAACCCTGAATGTAGTCTAAAGTCTTCTTTAAGAAGGATCTCATGGGCAACTGGAGTTTACATATGACATGAGAGTCATGGAGTTAACACATGATAATTTCCTAGTTCATTTCCTAGTTCATGTACCAAATGGTACAATGAATTAGAGCATAGCTGCCTTTCCTTGTAGATAGGATACTGGAAAAGTCAGGAGCCCTAGGGTCAAGTGTTTTGCTAATAATGTGACCTGGGGTGAGTCACTTTAATTTTCAGGTACTTACCTTTCGGATAACCTTTAGGCAGAAAAAGCAGCTGTTTCTTAATATGTTAAAGGTTACATTATATTCAAAAAAATTGTGCTGGATAGCTTTAGTGTCAACGTGACACACCTGGATTAAGGGACCCTCAATTGGGGAATTGCCTCCATTTAACTGGCTTGTGGCCATGTCTGTGGGGCATCTCTTGATTGTTGAGTGATGTGGGAGGGCCCAGCCCACTGTGGGTGGTGCCACCCCTGGGCAGTTAGGCCTGTGTTGCATAAGAAAAAAGGCTGAGCAGGGGCCAGGTGAGCAAGCCAGTAAGCAGTGTTCCTCCATGTCCTGTGCTCTAGCTCCTGCCTCCAGGTTCCTGCCCTGAGTTCTTACCTTGGGCTCCCTGATGAACTGTGACCCAGGAGATGTAAGCTAAATAAACCCTTTCCTCCCCAAGTTGGTATTGGTCAGAATATTTTGTCACAGCAATGGAGAAACAAACTAGGACAGGTTATGTTTTCCCTATGCAAACTTCTGTGGCTAACCCCGATTGAACACATATTCTGTGGCTGGTAGGTGTTCTGCTGAAGCATCAAGCAGCTTAATTTTCCCAACATCACTCTGCTACAGGATCTATTAGTATTCTTGTTTGGCCCGGTGTGGTGGCTTATGCCCATGATTCTAGCACTCAGGAGATGAAGATGAGACTTGCTTGCCATGAGTTTTAGACCAGTCTGGGCTGTATAGTGAGTTCTAAACCAGCCTGGGCTGCATATAAAACCCTGTTTCAAGTCAACATCTGTCTCTGTCTCTCCATTTCTTTGTCTATTGTTATCTGTATCTACATCTTCAGATGGATACATGAGGAAACTGAGACACAAAGACATGATTTTCCTAAAGTCCCATAGCTAATAAGTCTCTGCCTTTGAATTTGAACCTAGATGTTCAGACCCCCACATGACTCCAAAGCCCATTTACCAAATTGCTGCTCTGTGCAGAAGATACTGTGGTTTTTCTGTTGTGTATGTGTTCACGTGCTCATATGTGTATACATACACATTCATGAAGAGGCTGGAGATGAGCTTTGGGTGTCATTCCTCAGGTACTGTCCTCCTTATTTTTAATATAGCGTCTCCCACTGGCCTGGCTGATTCAGCTAAGCTGGCAAGCCCAGGGATCTGCCCATCTATGCCTCTCTAACACTGGGATTACAAATGTGCACCACTATGCCCAGTTTTTGTAAAGTAAGTTCAGGGGATTGAATTTAGGCCCTCATGCTTCCACAGCAGTGAGTACTTTACTGACTAAACCATGCCCCCAGCCTTAGTTTTTAAGCTTTTTTAAAAAGAAATCACAGTTGCTCAATTGAAGCCATGAAGTGTAAGACTCTGGGGTATGTCATAGGCTCCTCCAAGTTTGCACCAACTCTTCAGTCCTCTCCATGAGACCTGAGGATCCAAAACAGCCTGATGACCTCAGGGCTGGAAGACCGCTCTATCTTTTCATCTTCCACATTCTCCTTGCACATGACTGAGAGAGCACTGTGAAATATCAGTATTAATTCCTCAACCCTCAAGGGGACCACTTAAATTATATATGATGCCATCTCGAATCCTGGCTTTACAAAACACAGATTAGAAAGTGATTCTTCAAGGCTGCTCTGGAAGCTCCCAGGGATGCTGTTTGTGAAGTTATTCAGCATCCTTGCTCTGCAGCCCAGGGGAGGCATCTTTCCCTGGCCTCTGTGTCAAGGGCTTCTCTGGAGTGCTGCTATATGTTAGCCTGATGGGGCCCTGTGTATTTCAGAAGTCTCTGTGGCTTTCTTGACATACTGACTCCTAGAAAACTCAGGGCCGAATTAGTGGTCACATCCTAAGGAGTTCACAGACTACTCCCTGTGTTAAATCATTTTCTTTTTCTTATTTTTGCCCTTTGTCTAGTTTTACTTTCTTTTATTTTTCTGCAGCATGTGCATTTTTGGAAGCCATCTTAAATCCCTTTCAGAACAGGGTAGACTATCAGTGAAGAAAAATTATTCTCTTTACAAAAGAACTCCTGCAAATGACGATAATGATCCTAGGCTCCTTTAATTAGCCCCAAGTCATGGATGGATGAGTTTAACCGTTGCCTTTGATAATACTTTAAAGTTCACCACAAGTGGAGAACTTAATCTTGCTAGAGGTAGAAGGAAATAAAATATCTAACTACTTCCAGGTTGTCACATTGTAGAGTGGCCAAAGTGGGATGTGAGGGTCAACATTTCAGAAGAATGAGTGAAAGTGAGGATAGAGAACCGAGGAAAGAAAGGTATCTCAAAGAGGAGCTCCTAGGGACTGTGCCTGCTTTGCATGTAAAGGGTCCTTCTGAGTTCGTCATATCCATCTTATTTTTGAACAAGTTTTATTTGTGTGTATGTGTGTGTACATATGTATATGCATATGTGTGTGAGCACATGCACATATGTGCATGCATGTAGAGACCAGTGGACAACAGCAATGTTGTTCCTCAGAACATTGCCCACCTTATTTTTGAGAGAGGATCACTTATTGCCTAGAACTCCCCAATTAGGCTAGGCTGGCTGGTCAGGGAGCCCCAGGGATCTGCTTATTTGTACCTCCCTGGTGCTGGGATTACAAATATAGGCCACAATGCCTGGCTTAAGAAAATGAACATGCATACAATGTATTTTGATCATATTTTCCCCAGTCCTCCCTCTAATTCCTCCCAGGTCTGTCCCCATACTGTTCCCAGCCTCATGTCCTCTATCTTTTTATAACACCCACAAAATCCACTTTGTGCTCCTCACATACTCAACAGGCATGGGGCCATCCACTGGTGCATGTCTGACCTACCAAGGACCATATCTTTAAAGAAAACTGACTCTTCACCCAACAGCCATCAACTGTCAATATAGCTCCTCATCTAGGGATGGAAGCCTGTAAGCCCTTGCCTGTTCTATGCTAGAATCTTGGGTAGACAACCACAGCTATTGTGAGTTCATGATTTCAGCAGTCTTGACATGTTCAGAAGACAATGTTTTACACTAATACTTGCCCATCTCTGGCTCTTAGACTCTGCCCCCTGTTTCATGATGGTTCCTCAGCCTTCAGGGGAGCAGGTGTGATGGAGATGGCCCATTTATGGTTGAGTGTTCTATAGACACTTATTCTCTGTGTTTTTCCTGGTTGTACATTCAGTGAGGTTAGAGGAGAGACACAAAAGTATGAAAGGTGGATGTTTTGGTTGGTTTCCTGCATCCACCATACATAGCCATCTGAATCATGTAGAGTTCAAATTCCCATCATTCTTCTTATGATTTTGATGTAAAATGTCCCTTAAGGATTTGTATATTTGAAACTTTGTCCCTTGTTGGTGCTGTTTTGGGAGGTTAGGGTGTCCTTAGACAGTGAGGCCTAGCTGGAGAAGTGGCTCTCTGGGTGGTGGGCCTTGAAGCTTATAGTCTGGCCCCAATTCCTGTTCCTTCTGCTTCCTGGTCTGCTAATACTTCAGCAAACAGCTACTCCATACTCCCACAACCATGGAGCCACCATGCTGTCCATGATGGACTGTGTCCCCTCAAACTGTGAGCAGGAATAAACTTCTTTACCTCCCATTGCTTTCTGATTAGTTATTTGGTGACAGAAACATAGTTCATCTCTAGGGAACAACACCCTTTTGCTGATCTTTCTGTCTGTGCGCTAGCACCCCTCTCAGATTCTTCTTCATACCAGAGCAGAAGGGATGATAAACTGTAAATTTGTGTACATAATCTGCCTACCTAAAACACCCCAATAGCTCGTTACACATTTTATGGATAACTAGAAGAGAGGAACTCAAACACTGCCAACACAAAATAACAATAAAGAGATGGAAATATTAATTACACTGATTTGATTTGTACATATTATACTCATTTGTTAAAATATCAAGCTGTACCTCACTAATATGTATAATTATTCTATGTTAATAAAAACTTTTACAAAGCCTAAGGAGAGGGAAATATTAACTACCCTAATAATCATTTCACATTATATACATGCACTGAATTATTTTGCTGCCTGCAATCTCAGCACTTAGGGGGGATGCTGAGGCAGGATGATTGCCACAAGTTTGAGGCCACTCCGAGCTACATAGTGAGTTCAGGCCAGTCTGGGCTATGGTGTGAGATCCTGCCTCAATAAAAACCAAAATCAACTCCCACCATCATCTCAGTATCTCACTGAGATCCCCAAATTTGAACAATTAAACTTTTTTGAGACAGGATCTTGTGAGGCCCAAGGTAGCCTCAAACTTGCTAGGTAGCTGAGGATAATCTTGAACTTCTGATCTTGCCTCCACCTTCTATGTGCTTAAATTTCAGTCATGCATCACCACATCCAATTTATGAAAATGATTAATGAAAACTCAACAGAAATGGAATCTTTTGATGGCTTACCTTTTGTCTTTAAGATAAAGTGTATGCTTG
This sequence comes from Nannospalax galili, assembly GCF_000622305.1. Classification (NCBI taxonomy): domain Eukaryota; kingdom Metazoa; phylum Chordata; class Mammalia; order Rodentia; family Spalacidae; genus Nannospalax; species Nannospalax galili. The sequence goes on along the minus strand of NW_008357033.1, from coordinate 2,640,392 downwards.
AACATGGTCTTCACCTTTGTGGTCTGACTGCTGAGTACTTCTCAAGACTTATTTCTAGTCATGCTCCCTTTCCTCTCACCCTCTACCATGGTGAGTGATATATACCAGAATCATTTGGAGAGCTTGTCAAAATACAAAATACTACACTCTTGACCCTCACAGAGTCTGACTCAGTACGTCTGAGGTGGGCTAATGGAAATTTCTGACACTTAGTAGATGCTGATCTGCTGGTCTGAAGATCAGACTTTGAGTGGTACTCCAAGTCCCATTTTTGTCCAACAATGAACTTGGCATCATGGTGGTCCAGCAAAGTTTTCTTTTTAATAGCCAGATGGTGACTATTAATTTATTTTCTGTCTTAATTACTCAACTGTCTCTTCATTTCTGCCACTATAGTGTGAAATCAGTCATAAAAATATGGAATACTACCATATTTCAAGAAAATTTAATTTACAAAAACAGAAGAATGGGTAGATGGCTTGTGTATACCGATCATGAGCTATAGTTTGGTACAAGTCACTGAGCTTGTGAGCATGCTGTTTGCTGTTTTGATCGCAGAGTTCTTCAGTCTCTTTATCTGCTTACTTAAGTCTTTTTCAGTCTTGACTTTTCCTATTAGGACTCTTCTCCCTTTGTTTTCCCTCCCAGGCATTCTTAGCATTATTCATCCATTTACTCATTCAGCTGTATTTATCCCATGGCTTCTAGGCACTAGACACTATTCTAGGTGCCAGGAATCTGAAGAAAGTGCGCGGATTGTTATTTTTATGGGGCCTCCATTTTATGGGGGGCACAAAATAAAGAGGTAAATAAGCAGGAAGTTAAATAAGGTCTGTCAGGGGAAGCGTTATAAAGATACAAGGCAATATAACAGTGTCCAAGTAAAGAATCCTCTCTGCAGTAATTTGTTCCAGTTCAGGTTAACATTTGTTTTGGGCATGCATTCTGATTTGTATTGCTCTACTTAGATTGATCATTCTGTGACAGCACCTGTCAGGTTCTGCTCATTGTTACTGGCTTATTTCCTGGTACAGAACCTCACAAAAATAATAGCCCAATGAATATCCCAAAATTGAGTTCTGGCTTTAAGTCCAGTTAGGTAACTGTTGATTATTCCCCAGATAACAGTGCCATGGGACCACTGCAGAAGAGGGAGCAGGAAGATTTTAAGAGCCAGTGGTGGTTCATGAATGAGGCTTTCAGGTCACTGGAAGCTTGCACTTGTGAACTTGTGGCAATGCTGGCATTGAGCACAGGACCTATGCCAACTCAATTAGACAAGGGCCCAGAGTGGAGCTAGGGGAATGGGAGGCAGGTTGGCCCTAGTCTGTGAACTATTGGAGACTGATCAGTACTTGGTGAGGGAGAATAGGCCTTCCTTATGATCTCTAGATAGGCTGACTAGACTCCAGTGGATGAATTTGCACCGAAGGACATCTGGATACAAATGCTTGACTGGATGGGACTTAACATGTATGGTGGAATACATGAGATGTGTGGGGACTGGTGGTACTGTGGGGGGACATGAGTCAGGGGTGGCTCTAAGTTTGATTAAGAACTGTTCTATGAAATTACAAAAGTTCAATAATTTTTTTAAAGAAAAAAAATGAGTTCTAGATTTGAGTCACTCCTTGACCTGTTGGTTTTATTTTTCCTTAAGGCATTTTCATCTGTGCCCATCCTCTCTCTAAGAAAGTTTGACACTTAAATTTGTTTGCTTATAAATTGTTGGGTCACTATTTATTACCTGTGGCATACCAGGCTGTGCTCTAGGTCAAGGAGCAGAAAACAGGCACTTATGGAGCTTTAATCTCCTAGTTGGAGGAAGTAAAGGCACAGACAGTAAACTCTAGAAACATGTATGATGTTAGTATAAATTAATGAAAATGGTAACAATAAGGTTGAAGGAAGGCAGGAGGCAGAGAATGCTGGGTGGGGAGAAGGCAACTTCAGTCTTCAATAGAATGGTCTGCAAAGGCCTTCTGATGAGGTAGCCTTTGAGTGGAGAGCTGAAGGAGTTGGAGGAGTGAGCCAGTGTGCATTTCAGAGTATAAATAAGTTCAAAAGCACTGAGCTGCCTGTCACCCATAGAACAACCAAGAGGCCACAGTGATTGGACTGGGGCGATGAGAGACCTCTTCTGTTGTAGAAGTCAGTTCTGTTTCTGATATTAGGTCTTAAAATTTTATTTATTTATTTTTATGTGTATGAGTGTTATGCCTGTTTGTATTTAAGCACACCATATGTTTGCAATACCCACGGAGGCAAGAAGAGGACATCAGATCCACTGGAACTGGAGTTATAGATAGTTCTTAGCTGCCCTGTGTGCTGGGAACTAAAACTAGGTTCTCTGCAAGAGCCCAGTGCTCTTAACTGCTGAGGCTGTCTCTCTAGCCCCCTGATGTTAGGTCTTGAATAAGACCCAAATGTATGAATTCAGAAAATTCTGTGGGCAATTTAACTTCCTCATGATCTGGTGTTCAATTTCTCAAAGCATGGGAAAGTTAGAAATTTTACAAGCCCTTCTCCGCTTAAACATTCTTTTCTTGCCCCTAGCTACTTCTAAACTAAAAACTTCCAGAAAATGGTAATGTACTGATTTAAGTTCAGTTAAAATCTCAAACCCCTGTATCAGCAGGAAAAATTTCCAAAAATGTCCTTATTTGGAATGTTTTACCTAGAGGAGTTCCTGAGTCAATTTTAACTAGCTTACTCCTTTTCTATCACATGGTGTGTTCCTCCATTTTTCACATATACTCGTCTGCTACTTAGCAAAACTTACAACTTTTGATTCAATATATGGTTGCCCACGATAAGTGAAGCTCTGTGCCAGCCTCCCTTGTAGCTGGGTGGGGTCTTGTTAAGATGATGGAGAACACAAACAGAAGTGGTACACAAAGTTTATCCATGAGTCTGAAGAGGAAAGGTATGTCTTTTCACTCACCTTTTCTCCTATTGCTGGTAAAATTGGGGACATAATGACCAAGATTCTAGAAGCCATCTCAGACCTTACAAAAGAGAGTACTCAAGCCAGCAAAACCGAATAGGAAGGTTGGACAGTGATAAAGTTTGTTTTATTTGTAAGGCATCTACTTGACTCTGGAATGCTCATCTCCAGATATTTTATGGGTGAAAATAAAACCTTTTTCAGTCCTAAGCCTTTTAAAACTTGGATGTGAGGTAATATATAGTAAAACCTAATCATAACTAACACATTTGGGTAGAAATGGTCTTGGAAAACGGAAAACAAATATAGGTGTTTATTTATTAATTTTTTGGCTCTAAAACTACAGTCAGTCCACGAACTGCATGAGTAGATATTTCAAAGTAGAATTTATTTTCTTGCTTATTTTTATTACAAAGCAACACATGATCATCGTAAAAGAAGGCACAAGTAAACTAAAAGTAAAATGAAAATAAGACCAACATTCCACCAGTTGGAAATGCTCAGGTTAAAAAAAAATGATGGTGGTGCATTAGCTTTCAATAATATAGTGTTATTTCAAAGGGGGGAATATCTTACAAAGAGATTTATTTTTAGTTAATGTGTTATAAACATTATCCTCTGTTAGGTAATACATTTTCACAAAAGATTTATTTATCTTATGAGCATTTATGAGTTCCTGTGTAGGTCTGTGTGTACCATGTGCATGCAGATGCCTGAGGAGGTCAGAAGGCAGGGTCAGATTGATTCCTTGGAACTAAATTCCTTGTGAGCAGTCATCTGGGTGCTGGAGACTGAACCTGGATTCTCTATAAGAGCAGCAAGTGCTCTTAACCACTGGGTCAACACTCCAGTCCCTAGTAATACGAGCTTTCCATTCAAGTTTTCATAGGGTTGTGCTTTTCTGTTGTTGATTAACCAAACCCCAAAGACTGAATGTTTAGTTAATGATGTTGTGATACATATTTTTATTGTTGAGACTTGACATGGTGTTTCAATTGTTTCCCACAACCACCGTGATTGAGAATTGGAGGAAGCAACGATTCTCAAACTGTCATCTCTGGACATCCACAGCATCAGCATCACCTGGAAAGCTACTAGAAACGAACTAGGCTAGTTCCACTAATATGTGTTTTGTGAGGCCTTCTTGGTGAATTACCTATATATTCATGTTTGAGACCACTACCTGTCAAAAATAAGGATGCTGTTCCTAAGAATGGAGGACTCCCATGTAGGCACAAAAGATGAATGTTGATGTAGCAGTTTTCTTCCATCATAATTCTTTGGTGGAAATAGAAAATGTATTCATATTTCATTTTGTTTTTGTGCATGTGTATGATGAATGCCTATGTGTATACACAGCATGTTTGTGAAGGTCAAAGACTGATGTCAGGTGTCTTTCTCAATTGCTGTCTGTGGTGGTTTGAATGAAAATGTCCCCATAGGCTCCAGGTATTTGGACATTTTGTCCCCATCTGGTGGTGCTGTTTTGGGAGATCTTAGAAAGTGTGGCTATCCTGGAGGAAGCATGTCACCAGGGGTGGATTTAGGAGTTCTTAAGCCTTACTAGATCTCGAGTTGCTCTCTTGCTTCTGGTGCCTGCTTGAAGATGTGAGAGCTTAGCTTCTGCAGTTCCAGCCACGTCTGCTGCCATGCCTCCCTGCCTTGATGGACTGACTCTTGCCCCTTTGGAACCATAAGCTAAATAAACTCTTCCTTTCATAAGTTCCCTTGATCATGGTGTTTCTATCACAGCAAAAGAAAAGTAACTAATACACTATTCATCTTCTGTCTTGAGACAGAACCTAGAGATCACCAATTCTGTAGGACTAGATGACCACCAAGCCAAGGGAGTCTCTTGTCTCCACCTCCTCAGTGCTGGGATCACAGGACCCTGTTGCTGTGTCTGGTGTTTTATAGGTACTGGGGCTCTGAATTGAGATCCTCATGCTGGCACTTTGCTGAGCTGTCTCCCCAACCCCCATATTTCATTTACTTTCTATCTGGGAGTCATTCACCAATAGACTGAAGGCTTCCTAAGGCCAGACAGGGTGTTATTAAACTGTGTCCTCATAAAATACCAAACATAGTGCCTTGTGTGTGGTAGGGGTACTGATACTGTTCACCTTCCCCTTCTCATCCCTTGGATCCCTGTCTTGGTTTTGGGTACAGTTTCTCTGCTGCTGGCCCCTAGTGTCTACCACCATCCCTACTATACCTTTGTAAACTGTACAAACCTTCCAGAGAATATTATATTGAGTGTGCTACCCATTTTCTGTTGAGATCCTCATTGATAAACTCATCACCTAACCAATAGATGCCAGTGAAATCCAGTGTACTTCCAAAAATTTTTGTTTGAAACAAAGTATAATGTGTATAATCGAAAACCTTTTAATACATTCTTTTTAGACGAATAACTTAAACCCATCCTTAGAATTCCTAAGAAAAATAAGTCCTAAAATATTTGTAAGAAATTGAGAGTATTTTATTATTTCATTATTCATATTCTTTAAATCTATGCAGAGGACTAGGGTGGAATCTTCTACATTTGGCTTTCGTGGTGATAACTTGAGCCCTTGACTTGCAAAAATTCCAAAGGTGTAATGTGCATTTGTGAAGATGGACAATGGTTTAATTTATTTTCAAAACTACAATGACATAAATTAGAGTTACTTTGAGTTATAGCGTAAGGCAATAAATTAGTTTCAGTCTTGACATGTGTAAATTATACCTTGGTATTTAGGGAGAGAAATGTTCCCCATGGCCATTGATGGACCCTCTCTCTGTGGTTTATAAATCAAGGGTACAATTTGAGAATAAAACATTTTTTATGAAATAGAATGTCAAGAGTTCCTTGTTAAATTCGCTATAGCAATTAAGTTCTCAGGTGAGAAAATGCCTCTTTCCCAGTGTTTTATTAACTCTGCCATTCAGTACTCCGTTTATAGCAGCCACTCTTCATAGTAAGTACACATTAGGGTGGCTTTTCACCCCCATTCCAATGAAAGGTTTGAGAGGAGGAACCGCTTGCTGTCCATCTCCTTGAAAAGCAATGGAGGCTGGATCTGAGCCAGTCTGCAGACTGAAAAGAAGAGGGAAGGATGGGCAACCATAAGCATGGAGGGGAGTCCTCTGGGGCTGTGTGTTTCTGGGGACACCTGACCCTACATGCCATGGGCGTTTTCTCCTACTTTATGGTGTACACATTCGTTCCACTCCAATTCACATTCTAACTGCTCACAACTTATACATACAAATGGATAGCCAGTTTTGTGTTTACCCTGTTTTTTTAAAATGGGAAGAAGAAGAGTGACAAAGAGAAGGAGGAGGAGGTGGAGGAAAAACGAAGGAGGAACAAGACAAGGAGAGGGAGGAGAAAGAGAAAGATGGATGGATAAATGGGGGTGGTATTAACTTGTTTGTGCTAGAATTCAGAGCCAGTGGGAGGAGATGACGCCCTACATGCGTCATAGTCACTAGATTTATTAGATTGGATTTAGTATAGCAACTGAAAAGGTCTGATCAGCATTCCTTGTCATCATTCAAAGTGATGCCATTCACATAAACTGTCTGACACTGGTCTTCCTAGTTACCTCGAGTAGTTCCTTTCACAAATAACACTGTAGTGGGTTTATCACCCTCTTTCAATTGTGGGACCTAAGGCTCAGAGCAGTTGAAGGGTGTGGAGGGTTGATCTCCTTGCATAAAATGTTGTGGGAACTCGCAGCACTTGGAGGTCAGGAGGGGTACACCAGGTTGGAATGAAGTTCCCTTACTTCAGTCTTTTACCAAAGACTAACTTCTCATGCCTAGAAACTTGTGAATAAAGGGCACTCTTTCTGCCTGGCTGTGAGTGCAATTCTTCTCTGTCCAGGCTTAATGTCACCAGTGCAATTAGCCCTTGTATCTGGGAAATCACCTGCTTGTCATGTAGCCACTATTCCCATTCATCTCTGTCTCTTCAGGTGGTAAGGGGGATAGCAGCGTGAGACTCGGGAACCTTCTAATTAAAGTAGCTCCCACAGGTCCCTAAGCCCATGGGTTCAGCTGCACCTGCGGGCCATTCAAGTAGGGGAGAGTTGGTTGTGACCCTTTCTGCAATAAAACATATGAAGTTGATTTGAAAGTTTCTTTTTGAAGCTTGGGAAATGTGAAGTTCATTTACTTTCCACAGGACTCTGAAAAGCCATGGATTCTGGGTCTATAGAGTCTGGTTGCTCCTTAACAGAGAAAGGCAGAGCTGGGTTGTGTGTGAGGGCAGGCTGGTTGCTGAATGCAGTTAGGCATTTGATCCAATATGAACTTTTGTCAGAACAGGATTATCTTTTAATAAAGCAGTGCATTAAGAAACTGGCTATGTGAATTGAATGCTGAAAGTTTCTAAGCTTTCTCAACAGTTTGCAAAGTAACCCTTGGCATATTTTTAAAGCTGTCACACTTAATGATATTTATTTTGATCCAAGTATTTTTATTCACATGTGAAACTCAGTTAAGGGAAATCAATGTCTCCTTTGAATTTTAATGTCTGACCCCACTTAAGGACATAACTCCTTATTACAATAAAATAGATGTAGTGCCAGGTGCCTAGTTCATCTTGCATACTTATCATTGCTTTTGAAAACTAGAAGGCAAGACTTCAATTTCAACTACAATTGGGTATATATTTCACATTCATTATTTATTTCATACTCATTAAGTATGACTTTGGGGCCTACGTAAAAGTGAACCTACGTAGAATCAAGCTCAAGGTGGATAGCACATGCTTGTTTTTATTTATTTGAGGCTGTTTTAGGACAGTCAAATGATTCAGAAGTGTTAAAAGTCATGAGGCTAATGAGATGTCTCAGTGGGTAAAAGTGCTTGTTGCAAAAGCATGACTTGACCTCAGTTTGATCCTTGGAACCCTCAGTGGAAGGAAAGAAACAACTCCTGAAAGTTGTTCTATGTCTTCCAGAGCTTTCAGGGGCATGCACACAACTTCACTCTCTCGTACACAATAATAATAGGTCACAAAGTACTTTTTCTCCCCTTCTTATTTATTTTTTGTTAATTTCATACAATATGTTTTGATCTTATTTAGATCCCCTCCCCTAGCCACACCTCTCCTTGCTACCTACCCCCTGGCCAATTTCATGTACTCTATTATATATATTATATATACATATACACCATATGTGTATGTGTGTGTGTGTGTATGTGTATAATGACCTACAGAGTCTAATTTGTATCCCCAAATGTCCTTCAGTGTGGACCCATCCATGGAAGCCTAGTCAACCTACCAAGAATCTCACCCTTAAGTGAGACTGACTCTCTCCCTCCCAGAAGCCATTGGTTGCCAATAGCTCCTCAGGTAGGGTTGGGGTTTCTTACCCACTTCTCCACATCTACGCTGGGACTTTTGTCTGACTTGAGTATACATGGAACTTGTGCATGCTGTCACTGTTGTTGTGAGTTCATATGAATAACTGACCAGCTGTCTGGAAAATTCTGTTCTCTTCTGGTTATCCATCACCTCTGGTTCTTCTAGTCTTTTCACCTCCTCTTCCCTCATTGGGATCCCTGAGACTTGGGAAGCAGAAGTTTAATATAGATGTCCTATTAAGGGATAAGCACTCTGGAGTCTCTTATTATCTGCACATTGACCAGTTGTGGGTCTCTGTGTTAATCACCACCTGCTGTATAAGGAAGATTCTCTGCTGAGAGTTGAGAGATACATTAATCCATGGATATAACAGTAAGTCATTAGGAGTCAGTTTAATACTGCTTTTATTTAGCAGAAAAATAGTTTTAGGCTCTCTTCTGTGGCCTTTGAGCTTTCTAGTTTCAGGTTCCTAGGTCTGATATGTCAGGGAAAAGATTCTTATGAAGCAGACCTTAAATCCAATTAAAGAGGGTTGGTTACTTCCATAATATTCATGCCACTATTGTACCTGGCATATCTTGCCAGGCCAGTTGTTATAGCTTGCAGGATTCACAGCTGGGTCAGGTTGATGATTAATTTTTTTCTTCAGATAGCATGCATAGCACCTTCCAGCACAATTAAAGCTAGCTAATAGAGATGAGGCTTTGAAGTCAGCACCAGCTTGATTTTTCCTTGTTTGTACTAAAGTTCATCTATGGCGTGTCTTCAGCAGTAGGTCCTTATTATTGTGTTCTGATGGGTAACCAAGAACAGGCCTGAGCATCTAAGAACCCTGTTCAACAGCTTCAAAAGAGATAGGTCATTCCTGGCATATGGCTTTTACTTTGTTAATCTATGAGTCTAGTTGGGGCAATGTCCCCTTGTTATAAGGTAACTGCTTTTGATCACTTTTTGTAATGTACATGTACATACTTTAAGAAGTTTCTATAGTGGTAGATTTCCATATGGCTTTTTCTAAAGGCCTTTAGTACTGGTTATCCCTCCCCCACACTCCCTCCTCTGCCCTGCCCTCCCATTCCCCACCCAATTTAATCTTTCTGATCCAATTATTCTCCTCTCCCCCTTTATATCACTGCATTCTATCCCCTGTCCCCAGGAAGCCAATCCCCCAAATGCCATTTATTAGTTTCCTGACCTCTTTGTGTTTTCAAATTGAGGTATGTATATCTAAGATTTCAAAGCTAGCATCTAACTATGAGAGATAACATGCAACTTTTGTCTTTCTGGGTCTGTATTACCTCACTCAGAATGTTTCCAGTTCTATCCATTTACCTGTGAATTTCATAATTTAATTTTTAATATTAAAATTTTAATATTTAATATTCATACAAAAATATTTAATATTTAAAATATTTAAAATTTAATATTTATACAATAATATTCCATTGTATAAGTGTGCCACTCATTAACCATTCACCAGTTGATGATCATCTAGCTTGTTTCCAGTTCCTGGCTATTATGAACAGGGCAACAGAGAACATGGATGAAAAAGTATTTCTGTATATGCCCAAGAGTGGTATGCCTGGAACATATGGTAGAACAATTTCTAGCCCTTTGAGGACTCTCCACACTGATTTTTACTGTGGCTATACCAGTTTGCACTCCCATCAACAGTGGCTAAGTGTTCCCCTTTCCCCACATCCTTGTCTGCATCTGTGGCTGTTTGTTTTTTGGATTTTAGTCATTCTGAATGGAGTAAAATGAAATCTTGAAATGATTTTAATTTGTATTTCCCTCACTGATGATTAAAACAGTTGAACATTTTAAAAGTGTTTCTCATCCATTTCATTTCATCTTTAGAGAACTCCCTGTTCAGCTCCTTGTCCCAATTTTAACTTTTTTTTTTTATGTTTATTTCTTTGAGTTCTTTGTATATTCTAGGTACTAACCCTCTGTCAGAAATATATCTGGTAGAGATTTTTTCCATTCTGTTAGTTGTCTCTTCACTTGAATGATGGTGTCCTCTGCAGTATGGCAGATTTTTAGCTTCATGAGGTCCAATTTTTCAGTTGTTAGACTTAATGACTACACTATTGGAGTCTGTCATTTCCTGTGACATTTCCTGTCTAGAAATCTTTTCCTGTGCCTACAAGTTTCAGTGTATTGCATTCTTTCTCTTAATATGAAAACACTTCCAATATTATTTTCTAGAAAAAGTTGTTTGAAAAATCATAACTAATTTTTTTCTGAGAGTTAGAATTAATTTCCTCATATTTTATTCCCACTCTTCTGATGTTCACAAAGAAATGCATTGCTTCTACTAGATTGGAGTCCATGCTTGTGTGTCCTTTCCAAAATGTATATTATCTCTGCTATAGTAAGTCAGAAATTGGCTTGAGCATTTTTGAACTGAGTTTAATATTATATTAGAATTTCTTCTATATTACAGATATTCATTTAGCACAATTTGACTCTTTCTCCTGGTTTGTCGTCCCTAAATCTTTGTTTCATGAAATCAGGTTAGAAATTGCATGTTATCTTTGTAATATGAACAATATAGATTCATTCCAACAGTTTGCTTTGATCCTCTCTTTTAAGCGAATTTCTTTATCTTGCCAACATGACCTTCTTTTCAGTCTGCCATTATGTGAGAAATAGCCTTTGTTATTCTTTGGAACTTTTCCACTCTCTGTGGCATCCAGTGAATTTATCATTGTTCAGACATTTAGCTTTGCTCTCCTGCAGGTACAAAAGTATTTATTTTACAAGGCTCAATGTACTTGCCAAACTACAATAGCAATTGTTAGCTAATCATTATTGTACGTGAAGTAGACAAAAATGCTTTTAAATGAGTGTAGGTTTGTTCTCTAGAAACAGTAATTCACAGGCTCATTTCCCCCCTCATTTTATGGCAGCGACGGAAGCTAAACCTTGGCTTAACCTTTGAAAAAAGGTAAAAGAAAAGAAATTGAACATTAGCGAGGATCCTTTACTAGGTGGAGTGAGTGCAGGGCTTAGGAAGTTTGGATGTTTTGTCTAGTCTGTGCAATGACTGGTTTCTACCCTAAGCACTTAGACTTGAATGTTGGATAGAGTTAGCAAAGATCAATATGGATTTCTTTCTTCCTTTCCATAGATCTCAAGTAGCTTAAGGTGGTCTTAAGCTCACTATAAAGCTGCGGATGACCTTGAACTTTTGATCACCTGGCTGTACCTCCAGAGTACTGGGATTACAGGGTGTGCCACCTAGCCTAGTTTCTGCTGTGCTGAGGATCAAAACCAAGGTTTTATGCATGCTAGGCAAGCACTCTAACAAGTGAGCTGCATTTCCAGTCCTAGTTTGGATATTTCTTATATGCTATGATCATATAGAATTTTCTGAAAAGTCTTTTATTTTGTTGTTCAAAGAATTGCTTATACTATTAGTTTTTCATATAAGGTGGAAGTCAGACATCCATTTTCTCACCATCTCTTGCTGATAAGTAAAGTCAGGTGACTTTAGCTATACCAATAAGATCTAAGTACAGAACAAATTTTGATGGAAAGGAATAGGAGAAAGCAGGCAGGTTATGGAGTACGTGTCCTGTGAGGACTGGTGGTGGAGCCATTGGGCTTTGAGAGACAGCATTTGGGTAGCGTATTCTTGATGTTCAGGGCTTGGCTACTGAATGAGCTTCTATGTGTGTGACCAGGGGCAGTCGTACCTCCACTGGGGCATCTGTGAAGTGTAGCTTAGAGTTGTTCCTTGTCGCTTAGTCTTTCAGCCATCTTGGAGACTACAAACTGTCCCAAATCCTTTGATATGTTCTTTTATTTCTGACTTATATAACCAATCCAATATAATCTAGACATTCTTACTTTTTTAAACCATGAAGATAATTCTATGATGAAAAAACATATGAAGTATCAATTTTGAGGAGAAGCTGAATAATCTTCCAAGGTTTTTCTCCAAACAATAAGCATGGATAAATGTTCAATTAAAGTTAGTAGTTATAACAAAACTGCATTTGGGACACAGATGCAATCTCTTAGCCAGGGAAGGTAGCTAGAGGCAAACTTGTATCCCTGATTCTGGCTTGTTTGAGGGCATTCTTTTCTTTGGTTCAACTCCTTATTTGCTAAAGTTTCATTTGCTGATGGCCATTTTTATGGTTAATATTATCATCTTGATAGGATCTAGAACCACACAGGAGGTAAGCCTGTGGGGATGTCTGTGAGGGATTACCTAGACTCTGTTAACTGAAGTAGTGAGACTCACTTTTAATGTGGGCAGCACTCTTCCATGTGCTGGAGTCCTGGACTCCAGAGAAAGGAGAAAAACTAGCTGAGCACCAGCATTCATTGCTTTCTGCTTCCTGGCCGTTGGTGCAGTTTGACCAACTGCCTCAAACTCTTGCAGCCATGATTTGCCTATCATGATGGGCTGTATCCTTCACTGTAAACCAAAATAAACCTCTTCCTTAAGAGCTTTTATCAGGTATTTTATCACATCAGTGAGACAATTAACTAATGCAGATATGTATGTCTGAAAACAGAAAGACCATGGGAAGACAGTTTGGGAGTTATGTATCAGGAGAGTGAGTCAGTTTTCTGAAACATGAAGCTTCTTGCCTTCCCTGATGCCATCAATGCTGCTGGCCTCTGATGTTTTATGACTTCACTCTTGATCTTGCTACTGTGCTACTATAAATGTTCTACCTGATAAGGTCAGCTCTGAGCTGTCAGAAATATCACAGTGGAATACTGATGTGAGCTCATACTTTGTACAGTCCAGTGATGGGCTCTGAGGCCTCTTGTTGGTCTAGGTGGTAGGCCATGCTAACTAACCTGTGCTCCATTCCTGAGCTGACCTTGGATTCTCTTCCTGAGGTACATTTTGAATGTGGTTATATGTCTTCAATAGTGTGAATGTTAAGTCAGAAATTCAACCTTGAACATTTCTTTGGCTTGTGGTAGAATAGTGCTGAATACATTCCCCGTATGCATGGGTATTGCAGGACCTGATACCATTGAGGATGGAACCCTGGTCTTGGCTGTCTGAATCTGGAGATACTGACATGGTCTGACCTTCCCTCCATTCTTGTTACCTTCCATAAGTACACTGACTAGGAACCAAACCTAGCCATTAGCTCTGATAAGGCATGCTTTTATCTCCAGTGCCATGTCTGCCATATTCTAAAACTCTTCTTCATGGCCCTTCTTGCTTATTAAGATGTTCAGGTAGCCCTTTGTCATTTTGAGGCATGTTCTTGTTTTAGTCCGTAAAGAACAGTAGGTTCCTGACAGAGCAACTTAGAAAGAGGAAAGATTGTTTATATTTGACTTACTGTGTTGGTACATACAGTTGGTACACATTATCTCTCACATAATAGAAGAGAGATTTCAATTCATGGCAGCCAGGACGTCTAAAAGACAGCAAAGCACTCATACACATAAAATAAAAATAGTAAACAAAATATTTTTAATTTTTTCTTTTGGTCTTTTTGAGATTTTTTTTAAAACAAGAATTTTTGAAAATGAAACCTTTTGTGCTTTACTGGAAGAATCGATGCTGGTCAGCTGGGATTGAAAATCAACTGTGAGTAACAGGAGATTGGCATCATCGAGGTGAAATCCTCTGGGAAGAATTTCCTTGGGGTCAGTTCACAGAAGCTCTGGTCCAGAGGGTGCCCAAGGGTCTATCTCAGGCTGAAGTAGAACTTGGTAACATGTAAGAGTCTTCTACATGGTACCTGTTTTGAAGGCATGAAGGGATCATGGGGAAGAACTGAGGCTTGACATCCTGTGAGGGCAGAAGAGGTCCTTGATTAAAGTGCAGCGTCAGTTGAAGATGAGATGCCAGCATATTGGAAATGGCGGGACCAAGGGCAGTGGCAGGTGTGACATGGAGCAGGCCTGAACATATGAGGAAAGCTGTGTGTGTTGTGAACGGCAGAATCGGAGAAATGGAGCTGCCCAATCCCTTTGGAGCCCAGAAGACAGAGAGTGAATCTCAGATATCTAGCCTTTGGCTACTTTACTGGGCTTGAGTTTTGCTTAAGTGTGCCCCATTCTTCCCTTTTGAAATGAGACAGTATTTAACCTGATTTGGATTTTATAGGAGCCCACAGTTGAAAGACTTCTAAGAGAGACTTTGAATGTTTTAAGTATTTGGAGTTTTAAAGAACTGTGGGACTTTTAAAGTTGTAATGTTTTATGTTGTGATATTAATGCTAACATCATATCTTAGGGACAAGAAACGGAAAGGTTCTGGTTGAATAGCCGCATGTTTTATATCAAATTGACAAGGGGTCAGTTGTTGACTTGAACTGGGGGAGGGAACCTCAACTGAAGAGTTTCCTCTATTTTACTGGCCTGTGGCCACCAAACTTGTGGGACATTTTCTTGATTGTTTTATGTTGTGATATTAATGCTAACATCATATCTTAGGGACAAGAAACGGAAAGGTTCTGGTTGAATAGCCGCATGTTTTATATCAAATTGACAAGGGGTCAGTTGTTGACTTGAACTGGGGGAGGGAACCTCAACTGAAGAGTTTCCTCTATTTTACTGGCCTGTGGCCACCAAACTTGTGGGACATTTTCTTGATTGTTGAATGATGTGGGGGGGGGGGTTCAGCCCCACTGTGTGTGGGCCAGGTGGTTGGCCAGGTGGTTCTGGGATGTATAAGAATATAGACTGAGCACAGGGCAGAGGAGGAATTCTATAGGCAGCAATTCCTCTATGATCTGAGCTCCAGGTTCCTGCCCTGAGTTCCTTCAGTGATGAATTGTGACCTTGGAGATGTAAGATAAAATAAACCCTTTCCTCTCAAAAAAGAAACAAAAACAAAAACAAAAACAAAAACCCAGTAGGTTCCTCTTTTATGAATTTTCCCCTTTTGCTTGCTTTCCAAATAGGTTCTAGTTTTTCCTTTAGCTGCAGAGCTATGGAAAAAATTGTCACTTTTAGTAGACTAAAACCACATTTTTCGTATTTAACGGCTGAGGTCTTAGGAAAGAAAATAAAAATTTAAAAGTCTTTGTAATCCTTTAAGTTTCATCTCTCTAACATGCAAATAGTTACATAAAAATGAAATATTTATTTGGGGCTGGAGAGATGGCTCAGTGGTTAAGAGCACTGACTGCTCTTGCAGAGGACCTGGGTTCAATTCCCAGCACCCACATGGTGGCTACGAACCTTCCTTAACTCCAGTTCCAGGGGAATCCGAAGTCCTCTTCTGACCTCCGTGGCATTGCACGACATCGGTGAGCTCACATACATGCAGGCGATACACTCGTACGCATAAAATAAAAATAATAATAATAAAAAAGAAATATTTATCCCATTATCCAACTCCAGGAGTACAAATATCTGAATGCTCAGTGTACCCAAGTCACAGAATATCCCAGTGTGAGAGGCTTGGAAGGGCTGTGAACTTCTTATTATATATATCAAATGAAAGACTTTTTTGCAGAATATAGAAAAAAATAAGAAGCAAAATCGTCTAGTAACACTGGGCCTAATATTTGAACAGATGCTTTAGAAAAAGACATATATCAGCAGAAATACCATCAAGTAAAGATGCTCAGGATAATTATTAGGGAAATGCAAACTAAAACCGTGGTGTAGCAACACTGTGTAATGCCTACTGATATGGCTAAAGCCGAAAAGCCTGAGCACACCAAGAGTTGATGAGGATGTAGAGGAACTAGAGCTCTCACACCCTGCTGGTGAGTGTGATAAAACCTACAATCTTTGGGGGAAGTGTTTGACGATGATTTTTCTTGTTTGCTTTGTTTTGAGATAAGGTCTTACTTTTGAGTCTAGGGTGACCTGGAATTCACTATATAGTCAGGTTGGTTTGAACTCATGATACTCTTGCCTGAACCTCTTGAATGCATTCAAGTGCCTAGCTTGACAGTGAATTTTAGAAGCATTAAATATACGTTTATGTTTATATATGACTTAGCCTTTCCACTTTTAGACACTGAACCAAGAAAAATGAAAATAAAACATATATGCACATAAAGACATATCTACATTTTCACAGAAATGTTATTTCTAATAGCCTGGATAGAAATGGTCCAGATATTCATTAATAAGTAATCATGGACTCATGAGATGGAAATCACTTAGTAATAAGAAAGAGTCAACTACTCATACATACACCACATGGATACATCTCAAGATCATTATCTAGAATAAAATACCACATCAGAAAAAGAATATAGGGTATATGATTTCACATAGATAAAATTCTAAAACCAGCAACTAGTTTATAACAGCAATGGACTCATTGCTTGGGAACAGTGGTAGATGGAGAGTCATAAGAAGACTGTAATTATTTTGCTCTATGTCTCTCTTTTTTTAAGTTTTAATTATTTTTATTTTATATGTATGAGTATATTGTCTGCATGTAGGTAGGTGTAACCCGTGTTGTGCAGTGCTCACAGAGGTCAGAAGATGGCCTGGATCCCCTAGAACTGGAGTCATGAGCAGTTGTTAGTTGCCATGTGAGTGCTGGGAATCAAGCCTGGGTCCTCTGTAAGAGAACCCAGTGCTCTTAATTGCTGAGCCATCTTTCCAGCCCCTCTATATTTTTCTTCTCCCAATTATTGCTGACATATTTCCTCTGATAAGCAGAATTTATTTGAAAATGTACTTTGTACTTCAGATTCTCTGTATTATCATTTAATTTTTTTATTTTCTTCTTTTATTATTGGAAAAAAGGTCTACACAAAAAGGATTACTAATTTTCCTACAACTATACATCGTTGAATATATTTTAAATAATATTTTATTTGAAAATTACATACATTTATACAATATATATTGATCATATCCATCAATTTAAACCCTCCTCCAACTCCCCCTAGTACCTCCCACTCTATCTCCTTCCCAGCTGCCTGTACTCCTTTTATATTGTTATTCACAACCCACTGAGTTCAGTTATTGCTTCCTCTGTGTGTGTGTGTCTGTCTGTCTGTGTGTAGCCATCCACTGGAGCATGAGCAACCCACCAGCAGTCACATCCCCAAAGAAGAGTGACTCCCTCCCTCAGCAGCCATCAACTGCCAATATAAGATTTAGGCCTTGGAAGCCCCTTCCCTATCCATGCTAGAATTTTGACAGGGTTGATCTCATGCAGGTCTTAAGCTGGTAACCACAGTTGTTGTGAGATGATGGATACAACAGTCATGTCATAGCCAGAAATCATCGTTTCATACTCTGCCCCCCATCTGCCTGTGCTTACATTCTTTCTGCCCCCTCTTCCATGAAGTTCCCTGAGCCTGGATGGTGGGAGTTTGATATAGATGATCCATTCACAGCTGAGCACTCAGAATTATTTATATTTGGCACTTTGGCCAGTTATGAATCTCTGCATTAACCCTTACCCATTGCAAAAAGAAACATCTTTGGTCAAAGTTGAGAGCAACACAAATATATGGGTATAAACATAAATATTTAGAATGCAGTTTGACTCTATGACTACTTAGCAAAATAGAAGTAGGCTCCACCATAGGGCCTATGACTATGATCACCCTAGTCAAAAGTTTTGGGCCAAGTTTACAGTACCAGGTATGAAATTCTCCTGTGCAGCAGGCCTTATATCTAGAGCGATTGGTTACCCACCATAGCCATCATGCCACTATTGCACCAGGGGATATATCTTGCCAATGGGTCTGTGTTGTATCAAGCACGGTGGGCAAAGTCATTGATGTCTTTCCTTTGCCAGCAGCCTGCATAGCACAGTGGCCAAAGGAAGAGTGTTTCCTGGTCAGTTCCAGGTTGATTTCTCTATGTCCTGTGTTCAAAGTGAATAGTGTCTTCAGCAACAGGGTCTTGCTGTCTTGTTATGTGGACAGCCAAGAACAATGGAAATAGCCTGTTGTTGTGGTACCTCTGTGGCCTCCTTGATGAATAGCTCATCCCATGTTTAGTCCTAAGATTTCCATATAATAGTTCAAGTCTTCTAGAGCAAGCATTATCCACCCACACAGGCTATTTCTGTTTAAGCTCTCTTACACACACACACACACACACACACACACACACACACACACACAAGCATGCACTCTTGGATTTTCATAAGGCTGCTTCATGTATCCTTAGTTTTGGCTAATTTACTCCTACCCTCTCCTCTCCCAGTCTCCTAACCCCACTTAACCCTACGGCCTCAACTATATCTCCCCTTCTTTGATGTCACCTGTTATACTGTCCCTTCTAATTGAAGTTTTTCCTTGGGTTGGTAGACAGGAGGTTTCATATAGCTTGTTCCTCTACCATTCACTGTGGTTAAGCCTTCTGTCAACCCTTCATTTCGCCACTTCCCACCATGCTTGAAGCCTCCCACCCCCCTGTTCCCTCTCTCCACTTCCATTTAACCTGCATGTTACTATCTCCCTTCCCTTAAGGCATCTATCCACAGTGGCCCATTTCTAATTCCCTGGCTTCCACATGAACTCCATGTTACAAATATAAAGACTCAAAGCGAGGCCCCTCACACGAGAGTGAAAATGAGGCATTTGTCTTTCCGGGCCTGGGTGACCTCGCTCTGTACTTCTTTTTTCCAGTTCCTGCAAATTTCATGTTTTCACTTTATCTTTATAGCTCAGTAATACTGCATGCATTGTGTACAGTTGCCATGATTTTCATATTTATTCATCTGCTGGTAGACATTTAGCTCCATTCCTCTTCTTAGCTATTGTGAATATAGTGGCAATGAACATGAATGCGCACGTGTGTCTATAGTAGGGTATAAAGTCTTTGGGCATATACCAAGGAATGGGAGAGCTGGGCCTTATGGCAGTTTGATTTCTAATTTTTTTAGAAACAGCCAGACTGATTTCCACAGTGGCTGGATTACTATACACTCCTACCAACAGTATGTACAGGTCCCCTTTTTCCCCATACCAACATTTGTTGTGATTTGTATTCTTGATCTTGACTATTCTGACTGGAGTGACATGGAATTTTAAAGTAGTTTTATTCTGCATTTCTCTGATACCTAAGGATGTTGGACACTATTTTTTTTTAGTATTCTTACTGATTCTTTGAAAATTTCACACATTGTATTTTGATCATATTCAGACCCCCTCCCTCAACTCCACTTCCTCCTTATACCCCCACTTCATGTCCTCTGTTGTTGATTTTTAAAAAGGTCTATGGAATCTAATACTCTCCAGACACATGAACACAAAGTATTTGTGACAGCCAGCACAAGACCTGCTCAGGCTCAAGACAGACAAAATCTCAGCTTGGATGGGGGAGGTGGGAAAAGAGTCCTCAGCCCTAGCTGAGGAACTATTGGCAATTGATAGCTACTGGGAGAGGGAGAGTCCATTTTCTTTAAGGTGTGATGCTTGGTAGGTTGACCAGGCTCCGGAGGATGGACCCACACCAAAGAGCATTTGTTGAACACTTTAAAAAAACACTGCTCTTTTTTAAAAAAATGTTTCCAAATTAAATGAGTAGTGTCCACGTATGATTTCATATCATATGGGCTGTTAACTGACTAGGAAATCTGAAATTTAAATTATGTTTTTCATTGTTTGAATATTCCTATGGGCTGTAGTTCTTTGTAAGTACTACTAAATTTAGTGTTATATTCTTTAAACAAAAATTTCCAAACAAACAAACAAACAAACAAACAAACAAACACACACACACACTTTTACATTCTTAAGCCTTTAGGGTCCACTAAGTCTCAGGACCCAGACAAAATTAGACAATTTATTTTGTCTTCTGGAATCTAGAGCCTATGGTACTTTATCACTGAGCTATATTTCCCCGTTTGCTATACTTTTTTTTTTTTTTTTGCTATAATTCTAAATGTATCACTGTTGCTGAATAAACAAACTTGTTTTAAAATAAAAAATAAATAAATAAAATACTTACTGGCTGGTTGTGTTTCTTGTTTTGAGAACTTTTTTTTGGGGGGGGGGTTGTCTTTTTGAAGCAGGATCTCCCTGTAGCCTCAGCTGTTCTGGAACTCTCTATGTAGACCAGGCTGGCCTTGAACTCACAGAGATCTGCCTGCCTCTGCCTCCCGAGTGCTGGGACTACGGGCGTGCACCACCATGCCCTGTGAGAACTTTTGTTTTTTACATAGCCCATTTTTAACTGGATTTTTTGTTTACTTGATGTTTAGTTTTATGAGTTCTTTGTATATTCTAGACACTAATTCTGTCAGATCAATTTTTATTATGTTTTATCTAATTTTATGTGTGCATACAAATGTGTGCTATAGCAAACGTGGAGGTCAGAGTTGCTTCTCTCCTTCCACAATGTGGGTCCCAGGGATCAAATTCAGGTTCCCAGTCTTGGCAGCAAGTGTATTTGCCTGCTGATCCATTTCGCTGTGCTCCTTGCCTATGTTATTACTCCATAAGAAACTTCTGGATGCCTGTTGTTGGTTTTGCCATCTCTTATGAACTAGTATTTCACAATTAGTGGAATTTGTAATACTTTTTATTCTATTTAACTACACTGTGTGTGCTCATTTCCTCTGGGTCTAGCCTTTGTTTTTCGTTATCCTTTAAATGACCCAGAAATTCAGTAAGAGTGATGTAGTGAAGAAAAACAGCTTTGTCAGTCTGAAAGAAGTCACCCAATGAAATCATATCTTTAATTTTCAGCCTGACCTTTCTTGTAATTTATTTAGAATTTCATGATTTCAAGGGAGATAGACTGTTCTCTGAGGAATGCATTGTACCCCTTTCCTATGGGAAATTTGGAAAAATCAAAGCTTTGAGTCTAATAATTTAATGACAACAGAAACATGATTGCTTGCAGCTCCTTTCTATGCCAGTAAAGCGTGGGGACTGGTTATGTGCTCTTACATCCTATTATTATTGGTAAAGTGATTTCAAAGGTATTTCCCTGATTTTAAGGGTTTATGGTATGGGTTATTGTTTCTCAATCTTTAATATGCTTACAAATAACATCGGGTTCTTGTCAAAAGATAGGTTCTGATTCAGTAGATTTAGGCTAGGGCCTGAGATTCTGTATTTCTTACAAGCTCATAGGCCTTGTGCATCACAAGGGTATAGATAATACTCATATGGCACAAAACCCTCACATTTTCAGGCTTATTTTAAATTCTTTGTTTCACCTTACCAATATTGAAAGTAGAACACTTAGAAATTATTTATCTCTTCAGTTCTTATGATTGATAACCATAACTGACCATATTGTCTGATGTGCTTTCTGAAGGTGAAGGCATCCAGGGAATAGACCCAACTAAAGGGCCAGAGGATGTAGACAAAGAAGGGATATTGGAGCCTCTTCAGCCTGTGCTGTGCGCAAGTAGGACTATGCCAAAGGTGGATGTCAGCCATTGGGTGCTACCTTGGATCCTCTGGCTTTCCAACTCTCCCTATAGCTTTTCAGTGGAACAGAGGTGGTCCTGATGTTCGACTCTGGACTTGGTCATATGATCGAGTTTAATTGATTGGGATGTTAGCAAATGTAAGAAGCAGAGGCTCAGTCTGCATTTGTGCATTGGTATTTTCCCCTTCTTCATCTTTCCTGTTACCACAAGAATGACAAACTCAGGAGAGACTGAGGAGGAGGCTGAAAAGTATGTTGGGACCCTTCCACCTCTGGCTAAAGTCACAATGATGCATCTCACCCAGCCAGCCTGCCAACACCTGAGGGATGCTAAATGGCTTTTGTTTTCAGCCGTTTAAATTTGAAATGGCTTGCCATGTAGCAATAGAAACTTGATTTACTGGAGTACTACATATAATACAATAGGACACATGCATAGTGAGATACTTGGGGGCGGATATCAGGAGTTAAAGATGTGAAAAGCATAGAAACAGACACAGGAGGTCAAAGGGTTGAAAGAGAATGGGGGCCAGGCTGATGCCAACCATTGGTCCTTAACATGTTTTTAGTGGACACTTATATGGGTGGGCTACACAAATGTCACCTGATAAGGCGTAGTTGGAGACTATTTTGAGTCAACCAAAACCAGGTCTGACACAGTATAAAAGTATTTTTCTAATTGAATTCTTGGCTTCTTATTTTATAGAGATAAGGTGAAGAAATAAAGATCTGGGGTAAACATTTAACCGATGAACTAGTTAAAGCTGAGTATGAATTAATGGAATGTGTGCATCTTATCATGTGGCTTACCCACTTGTGGAGACAAAGCAACATTTTCCATGTGTCTGATTGAAATGTATAAGAGAGCTCACCAAATAATGAGGCGTGTGGTACTTAGAGTATGGGCCATATGCCACACTCTGCTATAGGAAGTCCTTCAGGGTTTTTAATGGTCAGTTCACTCACCCTTTCATTGTTTCCAAGGAATTTGTCCAACTATTATGCATCCTCACGGAACTGATATTCCTGCATAAGAATCATTCGTTGAATTTTGGATTATAATTGTTACAAAGTATTGAAACAAGAAAACAATATGTGCTTATATATTTGGAAAAAAGGTATACTTATGTCTTATGGATCAGTGAATATTTCTTTGAAAAGTTGTATTGAAGTTGAAATGTAAATGGAGTGAGAAGAGAAATATAGGGAGTGAGAAAATTATATGCCAAGACCTGAGGGCTTGGAAAGATGTATGGCTTGTTTGAGGAATTGGAAGATAAGTTTGCTGAACAATGAGAGCAAAGGTGAAAGTGTTGACCATCTTAAGAGTCTGAATTTGAATATAAGAGTAATTGAAATGTTCAAGCAGGAAAGCAAATCTTAGACTCATGTTCTTAAAATTACCCTGGTTATAATGTAGAGATTGTACCAGAAAAGAGTAAAAGTGTGCGATGTTTCTTGTATTTGTTAAAAAAAAATGCTGTTTTGGACTCCAGTGGTAGAAGAAGATTTGGAGAGTTTTGAATGGATCCCAGACATATTTAGGAGGTAGAAGCAACAGTACTATGGGCAAGAAGGGAGGAAGACTGTCCTTGGGATTTCTGGTTATCAGTAACTCTTGCTGTTCTTTATGGAAACAGGGAACTTTGCAAAAAAATGAGCTTGGGAATTAGATTAATTTAGTAGCCCTGGCTAGTCAGGAGGCAGAGGCAGGAGGATTTCTTGAGCCCAGAGATTTAAAGCCAGCTTGAGTATCATGGAGATCCTGCTTTTAAAAGTGAGTTTAATTTTATAATATGATGATTTTAAGGTACTTGTGGTCTATCCAAAGGGAAATGTCAAGGAAAGAATTGAGCATAGTGTTCTTTAGCTTATAGGAGAATACTGAGTTGGACACATCAATTTGTGTGTCGTTGGAATAAATGGTGTTGGAAGCTGGGAGAAAGGATGTGATGCTGGGAAGAAAGACTGTACAACTGTCCTTGACGCCTATCAATATTAATATGCAAAAGATGGCAAAAAGCAAAAGGAAACCCACCAGAAAGAAGTGCCATGGATTCAGATGCCCAGCTATAGAGAAAACAGCCAAGGAAGCTGAGACAGGAGCCATGCATGTTGGAGCTGGCAATAGATCCATCTTCAGTAGACTTGGAAAGAGCCACATGGAAAGATGGAGGCATAAGCAGGATTGTAGTGGGTGACGGAGGGAGCAGAACATGGGGAAGTAAGGGTAGAAATGACTGGTTAGAATGGGGGTATATTTTCTAAGTATCCATAAGTTTTGGAGAGAAGCAAGCTTATGTGTGGATAGAAGCAAGCTTATCAGTAGGGAAAAAAAAGGTATGAGATGAAAAAACGTTCATGGTTAGTTCAGAAGACAGACATGATGTTTATCTGTGCAATTAGAAATTTAGTTTCATTGCCTCTTATGATGGTTAATCTTGATTTTCAAGTTGATGGGATTTAGAATCTTCTAGGACACAAGTTTGGAGGCTTACCTAGATAAGGTTAGCCTCTGGGTATGCCTGTGAGAGATTATTTAGATTAGATTAATTGAGATGGGAAGACTTGCCCACTGTGGGTGGCACCATTTTGTGGGTTGGGGTCCTGGACTGAATAAAAAGGATATGGCGTGCTGAGCACAAGGATTCAAGTCTCTCTACTTCTGTACAGTTGATTCATTTGATCATTTGCCTCATAATCCTGCCACTATGCCTTCTCCAATGTGACGAATTTTCCTTTGAACCATGAGTCAAAATAAACCCTTTCTCCCTTAAGATATTTTGTCAGAATATTTTGTCACAGCAATGAGGAAAGTAACTAATACAACTTATATTTTAAGAATTCATGATTTGGATCCACATATGTGGGAGAACATACCTCATTTGTTTTTCTGAGTCTGTGTAACTTCACTTAGTAAAACAGTTTCTAGTTCCATCATCCATTTACTTGCAAATTTCATTATTTCATCTTTCTTTACCGCTGAGTGGAACTCTACATGTACCACATTTTCATTATCCATTCATCGGTTGAAGGACACTTAAGTTGCTTCCATCTCTTAGCTATTGTGAAAAGAGCAGCAACAAACATGGATGTACAATTATCTCTGCAATAGGATGTGTCTTTTGGGTATATGCCAAGGAGAGGTATAATTGGGTCAAATGGTAGGTTCATTTTTAATTTTTTTAAGAGTTCTATACACTGCTTTCCACAGGGAAAGCATGAGTTCTCCCTCATATGTGGACCCTAGCACTTCAGGAACCAGGATAATAGATAGGTACCAGGGAGGTAAAGGGAAAGAAGGAACCTGAGGGAGAAGAACAATAGGAGACAGGTGCTATTAAGGGAGAAATGGATAAAATTGGGGCTATTTAAATGGGAGGGGGAGGGAAGGGTTATACAAAGAACTTTGGGAATAAAGGGAAAGAAGGAGCTCAAGAGAGGTGGGACCATAGGTGACTGGTATTATCAAGGGAGAAATGAGGACACTGTAAATGGGGAAGCCATGGTAGAAGGGTTAGATGGCGGGGGGGTGGGAGAGAGAGAGAGAGAGAGAGAGAGAGAGAGAGAGAGAGAGAGAGAAATAATGCCTAGCTAATGTAAAAAAATCCCCCAGAGGGAATCATATTCGTCCAACAACCTAATGACAAATTACACATACAATATCTCTACATGAGTCCAATGTATAGCTGAAAAGTACATAATGAGAAATAGTGCCAGACAGGAGCAACCTTCCTTTGAGTTCTTGGCCTGGGTGGCCCAAGAGATGCCCAAAATTACATAGGCTATTGCCATAGCCCTTGATTGCCTCTCAAAACTTGAAGGTAAGACCCTATCGCTGAAGACAGAACATACTTTGGATACAGGATTTGGAGCAATGGAAATGGAATTGACCTGGAAGCCACTTCTCCGGAAGGCTAGCTCTCATAGCTTTGTAGAGCACTATGCAAACTGCTAGGGGAGAACAGCAATTGATGGTCCAACACCAGATTCAAGACCAAATAACCACATCAATGACCAGTGCAGCATAAGACATTGGTGCAGTAGTGGCACTTTTATCTTGGGAGCAATCAATGGCTACATAATTGGGCAAAAAGCCCACTCAGTGGGAGGACACTTATGTGTGGTACTATAAACATAGCCAAATACACATGGCTGGAGAGGTCATAGATCTTAGAGAAACCTCCAAACTCTCACATTCCTAGACTAATATAATTTTGTACTATGTGCAAAATATGTATCATTAAATTTACAGACAAATATCCAGTCACCACTCATCAAAGAAGCTTCTTTTGTACCAGATGGAGACCATTACAGAGTACCACAACTGTGGCACATCTACAATGTAGCCTCTACACCTGAAGCTCATGGAACATAGAACAAGGGGTAAAAAGGACAGTATTGAATATTTCAATTCTCATTAATGAAGTTCTCTTATTCAACAGAGGGCCATTAATACAGAAGTTCACAAATGGCCAAAGTGTAGAGATTAAGAGTCTGCAGAATGCTGGTCCTTGGACAGGACACAACAAGCAGATAACATCTCAAATCCAAGAAAGGTAACATGAAGCTTTCTTTTTAATAACAGTTCTCTCTTAATAAACACCAAGTGTTTACATAAGAACTTTCTTACCCCTCAGTGATGTAAGGGCCTTCAACTAGGTACAACTCTTAAGGACTCCACAGTACCTCCCACCATATCAAAATAACACAGAGTAAATAATATTTACTCTTGTGATATTAGGATTGAGGGGAATGGGTGTAATACACAAAAGGAAACAGGTTTAAGATTTATTTCATTTTTAAAATTTATTTCAGTTTTAAAATGTGTCTATGTGTAGGGTGTGTGCACATGAGTGTAATAACCCACAGAGTCCAGAAGTGGGTGTCAGACTTCTGGAGCTGGACTTATAGGCAGTTGTGAACCACCAGATTTGGGTACTGGGACCCAAACTCTGATCCTCTGTAAGAGCAACAAGCACTCTTAAGCACTGAGCCATCTCTGCAGCCCCCAGAAAACAGGTTCAGGCATATATTTACATGGGATGATTGATCTGATGGTTCCTTATCTTTCACCTCTCTGTTGCACATACAGTTCCAGGAAGGAAGAATCCCAAATGTCTATCTTAACAATTGTCTTAATTTGCTTTCTACTGCTGTCACAAAACACTGACCAAAACCATCTTGGGGAGGAAAGGGTTCATTTCAGGTTACAGGGCAGTCCTTCATCAAGAGAAGCCATGGCAGGAGCTCAAGCAGGAACCTGAGCACAGACCATGGAGGCTATTTACTGGCTTGTTCCTCTGGCCCATGCTTACCTGCCTTCTTATACAACACCGAACCATGTACCCTGGGGTGGCACTGCCCACAGTGAGCTGGGCCCTCCCACATCACTCAAGAAAAAGTCCCACAGGCATGGCCATAACCCAGTCCAATGGAGAAAATTCCTCAATTGTAGTTCCCTCTACCCAGGCGTGTCAAACGATCAACTGACACTATCCAAAACAATTGACGCCTTGTTAGCCTGACACACAAACACATTGGTATTAACCACAACCTTCCCATTCCTTGTCCCCATGATGTTAGTATTAATATCACAGTATAAAACAGTACACCATTAATAGTCCCACAGTCTGTAAAATTTCATTTTTTTAAACTTTTACAAAACCTTTATTGAGAAAGTCGTACATGCATATAAGGTGTTTGATTAAATCTATGCCCACTCCCTCCATTCCAACACCTCCCATATCTCCCCATCACTTTTTTCTTTTTCTTTTCTTTTTTCTTCTTTCATTTATTTATTTTTATGGTGCTTTTGGGTACTCTAACATTCCCCACAATGAAATGGTAACCCTAAAATCTTTTAAGGATTAGATACAAGCTCCCAAATACTTTCGACATTTTTGGCCTTTGGAACAGAGTATGTTGCTAACAGTCCTAAGGACATTTTGACTTTTAGCCAAGAAACTGGCTACTTTTCTTTGGGGTCTTTTTACCCTAAATGCCTAGACAATCCCTACCTCCTATTCTTATCACACCATCCTCCGAAGTAGTCACCCAAATTGCCAATGGGGAATCGGGACGCAGACTGCTCTAGCTTCTTCCATGCTGAACAGGGACGCAGGATAAGGCAATTAGGGTACGCCTTCAGTGGGTCTGTGTAAAAGATTCCCAAATTCCATGACTCTTAACTGTAGGGAGAAAACAAGGTCCTTGACTGGGGCCCAGGAGATGTGAAGGAGAAGTAAAGGTGAGAGTAATTAGCATTACAAGTTTCAGACAGGGAAGTAATGGATTCAGGATTTGCTTTCAGGTATTTTGATAGCTGTTGGAATGGTTAGAATCAGTGTCAGTTCCCTCTTAAAGGCTTCTAGATAGGAGGAGAAAACAAATTTATCCATCATCTTAGAATAATAGCTGGTTGTCTCCCTTAGCTACAGGTGGGCACTACATTATTGGAGACCAAGATTTGAAGTCTTACTTTTGAGCAGCACTTTCTGTTTAGGAACAAAATCATCAATGAGAAATAATTGTCTAAACAACTTTTTATATAGACTTAAGCTAATGTCTGGGAAGTGTAATCCTTTGAACTCTTAAATAAGTATACTGATGACTTTACTCTTTGGTTATACTTTCCTTTTGGGTGTTTAAGACCATACAATTGGCCCAAATAAATCAATTTATTTTTATACTTAAGGTCATTTGAGGATCTGTTCCTCAGGGGTCACATGGGCTTGGGAGGGCCTCCTGGCTCTTTTCTTTTACCAGTTCCATCTATATGAAGATAAGTCAAAGATCCTGTTTGACCATGTCTGGCTTCACTTGGAAGCATGAATGAGATGTTTCCTCTAAGTTGACCTTCCTCTTTGTAGCCTGGACACTGGTTCAAGACCATCTCATGGGGTCTCCATGTCCTCCCTGAACAAGAGGACATGTGACTCACCACAGTTACAGGACATTTTGAGAGATGTTCCATAGTCCCCTGGAACTTGGTCGACTTTGGAGGGCAAGGGGCAACAATTGTCTTTTAAGTCCATCTGACCACATCAGTAAAGGTCTCATACTATGGCTGTTAAACATCCTATAAGGTTAGTTCTACCAGTCTGATATTTTTAATTATCATGTGCTAAGTAGATAAGGCTTAGGCAAAGAACCAAATATTCTCAGATAAACATTGACTAGATTTATATTTTGTTCCTTAAATTAGTTGACTAAACTATGACCATAGAAAATTTAAGATTATGTGTATATTATTTTTGTCTCATCCTTTATATATAAAAAACCTAAACAGACCTTCACCACTTGCTTAGGCATTCTCATTTTTTCTATTTTGGAAAATATCTCCATTCCCATATCCTTTTAACATCTTTTACATTCTCATTTTCTTTTTTTTAAAAAATAATTGTGATACATAATAGCATTAACAAGTAAATTTTCCATTGGTTGTGAAACTTCTTTTCCTGTGGATGCTGCCTTTTAAGGTTCTAGTGTCGAGCCAATGCTTCATTAAAGTTTTACTGGGGAACCAATGAATTTACTGAGCTTACTTACTGAGATAACTGAGGGGTTGCTGAGGTATATGTATGACCTGAGGGTATGCACACTGGAAAGCCTTTACGCAACATGGGTCATGCCTTCTCTTCCTAGCCTTCCCCAGATTTTATAGTTTAGCCCTCCCCAAATCCAGGAGGCCATGTGTGAAAAAGTCTCTTAGCTGTGGGCTCCTGTAAAATCCAAAACATGTTACATACTGTCATATTTCAAAAGGGAAGAGCCCAGCATTCTTAAGCAAAACCAAAGTGGAGCAATGTAGCTTACTGTCAGACATCTGGGATTCACTCATGATTCTTTGGGCTCCAAAGGACTTGGGCAGCTCCACTTCTCTGGCTTTGCCATTAGCAACACACGCAGCTTGCCTCATAGGCCAGGCCAACTCTGCTCTACACCTGCTGCTGCCCTTCATTATTGTCCCATGATCTTGGCATTTCCAATATGCTGGGGTCTCACCTGATGCTGAGGCTGCCCCTTTACCAATGGCCTCTCCTGCCCTCTCTGGATGCCAAGCTTCATATTCACTCCGTGACCCCATCAATCCTGGGGATCATCACTGAAACTGAGATTGCACCTTCACCTCTCCTGGCCTCTCATGGTGCAAAGCCTCAGAATCTGTCCATGACTCCTTCATGTCTTCGACACAAATACTACCTGGGAGATTCTTACACATCACCAAGTTCTCCTGCCAGTTTGATGTGCAACTTAACGCCCCCTCTGGACCACAGTGTCTGTGTGCTGACCTGAGGAAACACTTTCCAGACAATTACACCTCGATAATCCTCATCCCTTGTCACTCACAACTGATTATTCAGCCCTGATAGAGTCTTTTCTTTATAAGGCAGTCCTTCAATGTCTACACCTCTTTCAGGATTATCTTCCAGGTTCCTACAGAACAGCTCACTGAGCTCTAAGTCCTTTTCCAGTCTAAAGCTCCAAAAACTTCCATATATATATATATATATATATATCAGAAACACCCCATAATTTTGGTACCAGCTTTTTTATTTTTCTATATTTTATTTTATGTGTATAAGTGTATTGCCTGTATGTATGTATATCAGTGCACCCATGTCATGCAATGGCCACAGAGATCAGAAGAGGGTATTGGACCCCCCCTGTAACTAGAGTTATGGATGATTGTTAGCCGCCATATAGTTACTAGGTCCTCTGGAAGTGTAGCCAGTGCTCTTAACTGCTGAGTCATCTGCCCAGCCCCATTAGTTACTTTTCTTTTGCTGTGATAAAACATGATCAAGGCAACCTATAGAAGGGTTTATTTGGCTTACAGTTCAAGAGGGGCAAGAGTCCATTATGGCAGGGAGGCATGGTTGGAAGAGGTGGCCGGAGCAGAAAGCTAAGTGCTCACATCTTCAAGCAGGCACAGGGAGCAGAGAGAAATTGTGAATCTGACAAGGTTTAAGAACTCTCAAAGCCCACCCCCAAAGATGCGCTTCCTTCAGTGTGATTCCATGACCGTCCCCAAATACTGCTACAACTGGGACCAAGTGTTCGAATACTTGGAGCCTATTGGAGACATTCATTCAAACCACCACAACAAGTGTGTATTTAGCACCTGGACCAGCATCTGGCACAGAAAGGGGTTTGATGACCATTCGGTTATGAATGAACCCTAGCCGTCCCTTTCATGTTCTAGGAGTTACTGTTACAGTACAGTGCAGAAGTAATTGCATATATACTGAAACATATTCAGTGCTCCTCACCCTGGTGACTGTAATAACATCCTTGACACTGTGCACAAGCTCAAGCAAGACTTGGAGAATATGCCAATGCACCATGCTCGGCATGGATTAGAATGGGCCAGATGGAGCTCTGCTTTCTGGAAGCCTTAGGTAAATAGCAATTGAGTGCAATATTGCAAAGTGAAATTGTTTACATTTGCTAACAAACCCTTCCTACCACCCAAACACGGAAGGGAGTGTGGCACTCAGAATATAAGCTTGTAGAGCTTCCTGATGCCTCTCTGGAGATGCTACCTTAATGCCTAGAGGAATGAAAAGTGTTAGGTTGGGCTGTAGCAGTACTCTTACTTTTCATTTAATCAGACATTGCATTGTTTTCTCATTACAATATTAAGATGCGCATTTTGTTTCCTTGTACTGTGGAAACAGCCAAGCCCTGGAACAGTTGGTTTTATCTGCAACACCTTCCGCCTTAGATTCTCTGAGGATTTCATAAGCTAAGAATGTTCTTTCTAAATGAGCTATTTTGTAATCACATTCTACATGATGGTTTAAAATGATTATTATTGTTTCACCTTAATATAAAAGATTTATTGGCCAATACAAAAATGCAGTCTATTCAAGAATGTTCCTATTAACTGCTTCTTGGATCATCAAGGTCTGTGGGAATCTGGAGATTAGGAAATGCAATGTTAGTCTCTGGTAATATACATTTGAAGGAAACCAGGAGCTGAATTTCCATGTTCATAGATGAATTTTGCTATTTTACCTTTGTGGGATATGATCTAGGTAGAGGAAGGGAAGATAGAGCAGGAGGACATGTGCTTGGGGGAAGATGTGATGGAAGGATAAAATGAGACCAGAAAATGTATCCTTCCCTGTCCTCTCCTGAGGGCTTAGAAGTGGGACTAGCTTTTTAAAGGCTGTGAATGTTCTGCTGTCTGGCATTCCTGAATGCCCACCACATCTTGGACACCAACTTTTGTTCTGTTCTGATTGCTTCTGAGTGTCATCTTGCTGAAGGAATCATGCCCTTGTAATGTTGTAATGAACGCCTCCTGATCAATCGTTGCCTGGTACTCTATGGTATGTTGTTAATACCCAAAATCTTCTGAGGAGGGAAGTTTGGTTTCTCTCTTATTGCTCTTGTATTTATCCACACGCAAACTGTATTTTGAGGCCAGTGAGATGGCTCAGAGAATAAAGGCACTTGCTGCCTAACCTGACCACCTGAGTTTGATCCCCAAAATACACATGGTGGAGAGAACTGACTCCTTCAAGTTGCCTTCTGGCCTGCATATGTGCATCTTGGGTAACAAGTACATAAACACACACATACCCAGACAAATAAATAAATGTAAGAAAAATGTTTTTAAAATACTGTATTTTGTAAGCAAAGCCTATTCACTTTTTTGTTAGAAATGATTACTGTCTTATTCTAAAATAACCTCTACTTTGTTACTAGAAGTGTTAGGATCATATCAGAGCCTGGGCCCTGGCGGCCTTGTCAAGGTTAGCTGGACCACTCATCCTCCGCATGCCAATTAAAGAGATGAATAATAGTAGAAAGCAGAGAAAGGAGGTTTATTCAATGCTGCAATATTGGAAGAGAAACAAAGAGGCCTAGCGATTGCTACCTCCAGGGTCCTAACATGAGGTTTTGGCTTAAATAAAAGGCAAGAGGTACAATTAACTAAGCAACCCTGGTCAGGGTAGGGTTGTTTCCAACATGACCCTTCATTATCTTGACTCCAGTCTCTCCTGCAAGGTGGACTAATAAGGTGTCAGAACTGTGTGAAATCTCTTCCTGGGTGACAAGTTTATCTTCTGGTTGGCAATAAGGCTTTTCCTATCCCAGGATGAGATTCCTCAGGGAAATTGCAATTTCTTAGGTACTAACGCACCATAGTCTAATAGCCAAAGGGAACAAGTATCTCTCTTTAGAGCCTCTTCACTCCTACCAGATGCTTATACCTTCATCATCAAGGAAATGGTGCTAAATAGGGGTCAACAGAACTTTTGAAAGAGCTGGATGAGTAGATATTTAGGCTGTGTGGTTCACACAATCTCTGATGCCCTGACTCAGCTCTGTCACTACTGAGCAAATGTTGAATGGAGCATGAACAAGTGAATGGCTATGGACATGTGCCAATAAAGCTTTATTTATAGACTTGGGTTGAGTGCTATCATTTGTCAACCACTTCTGTAAATCTTAGTTCCCATAATGCCTTTATGTTCATGGTGTGGGAACAGGCATACATAGGACTCTAATGTTTCCTCAGAGTCATGATGACTCTTTACTGGGTCATTTCTCCCTTTTTCCATATTCAGTGGAGGATATCTAGAATCCAGGGAGGAGTAGCTGTCTTAGTGTCATCATGAGCTACTGTTTCTGATCTGTTCTTCTCTCTCTTCTTCCCTATGCTTAATTCTCCCAGCTTCTTTGTTGCGTGTTCAGTATACCAGACATGCCCATAAGACCTTGGCACTGGTCTTTTCTGAAAGAGACAGGGGAGGAGAGA